>NW_012267276.1:3829366-3847380 GCF_000151885.1 Dipodomys ordii | reverse complement strand
GGTAAACCAAAGGAGGAGGCTGCAATGCTTGGTAAGAAATGTACGCATTATCCTGCCCATGCAATTGTAACCCCTCTGTACAGTATCTTCACAAATAATAATAAAAAAGAATAGTTGTCTTTGGAAGTGGGATTTATAATGAATATTAATTTCAAGGTTACTTTTTCTTGTAATAATTTAGATTTTGTACAAGAAACATGCATTACTTTCCTTAGAAGCTTGCCTGCACATATACACATCTACTTACATAAACATATGTGCATAATGGCTGAGTGGAAATTGAGCAGGCAAGTAATTTCAGTAAAATGATAGACTTAAGTAAAGCTTTTAAAATTTTACTTATTTTTTCACATGAAATCCAGTAAGATTTTTTTTTTTAGTTTTAAAATACTTAAAAAAGAAAAAAATGATTTGTGATTGTGGAGATTTGGATTAGAATTTTGTCAATTTCTATAGAAAACACTAAAAAATGTAAAGTCTCCCCTTCAGAGTCTGATTATTGATATTTGATGTCAACCTTTGTTGAAAAAGTCATAAGGCTGGCAATTTTAATGCCTTAAACTTCATTCTGTTTGTTAGAGACAGAGTGAACCTTCAAGTTTCTATGCTGAACAGGTTTAAATAGGACAGTAGGCTATTTATTAGATTTCTTTGGAATTAAGCGGACTATTTATTAAATTTCTTTGGAATTAAGGAATTAAGCAATTTATTCTTACTTTGACATTTTGCTATATAAATCCTTTGAAAGACCAACTGTCTGAAAAGGCCTTGATATAAATCTTTGGAAATTCAACTTTTAACCTTAAAATTCATTCTATAGCTAACAGGAATCTTCAAAAATAAGACAGAAGCCACATAGGAAAGAGGGTCAGAACATAACACAAGAAACATTTTAATCAAGAAACCCAGGGCTGTTCAAGGCTGTGTAATTAGTAGAGCATCTGCTTAAAAAATCATGGATAATGCCCTCCATCAACATCATTTCAATGTCTGGTGCCAGTGGCTCACATCTGTAAGCTTAGCTACTCAGGAGCCTGAGACCTGAGAATAAAGATTCATAGCTCAGGCAGAAAATTCTGTGAAAACCTTATCTCCAATTAACTACCAAAAAGCCAGAAGTGGAGCTGTGGCTTAAGTGGTAGACTGCTAGCCTTGAAAAAAAAAGCTCAGGATCAGTGTCCAGACCCTGAGTTTAAGACTCAGTACCATTCCACCATCTTCTAAAGATTACTTTAAATCTGATGGAATTTAGCTATGTGTTTTGCATACCAAGTTAGGTAAAAATAGAAGGAAGGGACATTGATTGTAATTTCCACATTGGCACTGCAAAGTGTAGAAGCTGTTTTGGTTGGATGGCTGGCAGGCAACATGATCATTTTCATCTCTCCAGGAATAATCTTTTGAGAATTCTTAAGTGTGTTTTAAATATTTTAATGGGGTTACTTTAGTAATCCTTGAGCTAAGAAGAACTTTAGAGGAATTTATAAATGACCTTCTGCCATAGTTGGTATTGCTAATCTGAAAAAAAAAAGGAAAACCAACATATGCTCTGAGAAGTGTGACTTGGTATGGATATATAAGGAAGGGAATTTCATTAAGAGATAACAAATGAGAAACCGCTCATGAGTCTGACTTTTCTAAGGCCATCTTTAAAGAGATGAAGGTGAAAATCCTAATATTTTGCAAAAACCATTCATATTCTTTCCATTTACAGTTTAAATGAAGAACTGTCTCTCTTCTCTTTAGGAGTCACCGTCTCAAAGAGAAGAATTCCTTAGCCTCCCAACTCCAGTGGGTTTCCAGCTTTAATAGGTGCAAATGTAGTGGCTTTTAACAGCATTTATCTATATTAGCATTTATTAATGAGATTTTTCTGTAATATTTCCATATATGCACGTAGCACTCATCAGCTGCAGGCTGATGAGTATGTCTCCCTCTCCCCTCCCCAGCCCAACCCCTGAAGCCTTCCTTCTCTCTACTGATCATTAGTATATTTTCAGGTCAACTTTTTTTTTTCTTTAAAGCTTCCACTTACAGAGAAACAGCATGCAATATTATCTTTTTCTATCTGGCCTATTTCAGATTTACACAATACCCTCCACTTTCATTTGTTTTGCTGCCAAGGTCAGGATTTCTTTTTTCATTACTGCCAAATAATGCTCCATTGTGAATATGTGGAATATGTTCTGTCTGTTTCTCTGCTGATGTGTACCTGGGCTTAATTCATATCTTAGCTATTGTGAACAGGGGCACAATGAACAAGAGTGTGCAGGTACATAAATCAGAGTGGAAGGTCCAGCTTATAATTCTTTCCCCTTTGTGACAAAATCTCTCTTGGTCTTTTGTATTTAAAATAAGAAGTGGTTATTACATGAGAAATGTCTGTTATGTTCTGTGACCTTGTCTCCAGTAGCAGTAAATATTAAAATATTTAAAATTTATTTAATGAACATGAATATTTATTACATCAAATAATGTTAATATATTAAATCAATATTTAAATATTTTACATGTTTAAATATTTTACATGTTTAAATTGTCTTTCAGGATTCCATAAACATCTGACAGCATCATATGCAGCAATAAATGTACATAATGTGTGTTTATATATGTGTGTGCATAAGACTCATTAAAATATTATCAAGTAGTTGTGCAAAGAGGTTACAATTCCATATGTCAGGTTATGAGTACAATGCATCTTGATCAATGACACACCTTCCTTCATTCTCTCCTCTACCCCCATCTGTACCCTCAACTTCAATGATTACTGATATACAATATTAATATATAATGATTAGAATGACTGCATTTGCTTACCTTTCCTCCATCCTTTCCTGTGCTCCTCCTCCCTTATTTCCCTCCCCTTCAAACATGTTGTTGCTTCCTGGTATATCCTAAGACTCATAATGAAAACATTGTTTTTGCTTCTGAAAATAAAAAATTTCATATGCTAATTAATAAAACATAAACACCTCTTACATTGCTCTCCTTCTTTTGAGATTATTATTGACTCTCTTAGTATTTTCCTTATTAGAAAGCACAAACAAAATAATCACCTACAACATGAATACCAAGACATGGTTAATGTTTTCATCTTTTCTTTCTTGCCCTATTTTTATGTGAATAATGTATGCCCATGTATTTATTATTATGTAATTTAAATATCTGCATCATTTATATTATATAATATGTATGTGTTATGTATATGCCTTGAAATATATATGTATTTTGTAAATGTGCTTTTTATTTGTTGGAAATATATCAACATCTTTTTAGCCTTTTGTACTATTGGGGATTAAACTTAGGGCCTCATGCCTACTAGACAAACATTTCTATCACCTAGCCATATCTTCAACCCATTTGAAAATTTAATTTGTGACAGCGTCTTGCTGAGTTGCCCAGGTTGTCTGACGTTATTTTCCTCTTGTCTCAGCCTCTGGAGTTGCTGAGATTACAGGTATGTGATACTCCATTTGGCTATTGATACTTTTTATGATAGCAAACTGTCATTATATGACATTACTTATGATGGTTCTACTTATTTTCTGAAATAAAGTGTTGTTGACAACATCCTGTTTTGCCTAATGAGCAACTTATATCTTCAACTTTCATCAGGGAAAGTTCCACATCTACAGGAAAGTAGAGAGGGTTGTGTGCTCATCATAAGGATACAATCCTGCCATTGCTTGAACCTCCCATCCCACCGTCCTATCCTGGATTATCCTGATGAAAGTCTAGGCATATTATTTCACCTGATGAAATAGTTTCATTATATTTCTAAAATATATGAATTTTTCTTTAAAAGCATTACTATACTGCCATCATCCTATCTAATATCCACTCAATGCTCAGATTCTCTTAGTCATCTTATAAACAATAATTAGAATTGGCACCCAAGAAGAATGCATCTTAAAATATTCAATTTACTTTTTAAAATTTATTTTACTTTTTTATATTTATTTATTTATTTTTGGGTCCGGTCCTGGGTCCTGAACTCTGGGCCTGGGCGGTGACCCTCAGCTCTTTAGCTCAAGGCTAGTGCTCTACCACTTGAGCCACAGCGCCACTTCCGGCTTTTTCTTCTTTTTGCTTCTGTGGTGCTGGGAATCGAACCCAGGGCTTCAGGCATGCAAGGCAAGCACTATACCACTGAGACACCTTCCCAGCCCCTTATTTTACTTTTTATTATCTTCAAGTAATTGCACAAAGTGATTTCATTTCAGCATATCAGTTTATAATACAGTGAAACAATGCATTTTTTAATTTAAAGCATTGAACACAATAGATTCTGTTCATAATACAGAAGGTGAAAATTTTCTCCTTTTTCTGAATTCTCCCATGGCTATTACATGAATATTTATCTGAACATTGTTGCCCATATTAGACAATGCCTTTTGGTATCAATCGCAGTTGTCCAGGTGAGGAATGGACTGTTTTGCCTCTGAATGAATGTGTACTTTAGCATTGAATAACTCCCTTTATATTTCATTACCAAGATTTCATGGCAAAGAATTTTATATTTCAAAATGAAAGATGTAGGCAGAGCATTAGAAACACTTGAAATGGAGTAAGTACTATTAATGGACAAATAAGGAGATTTATGATCAGGTGTTAATTGATTTTCCCTAGTCTGTAATACTTGCATAAGTGTGCTCTTGCTAATATTTCACATTTTAATTTTAAATAGACTATAAAATCATCCAACCAGATGCTCACAGCCTGTTTTCCCTGAGTGAGAAAAAGAAACTTCATATTCACTGTTTTTACAACCTTTCCCTCAGTTCATGTGAATTCCAACCTGAAAACATCTTTTCATATGGCTTACTCTCATGCTCTTACTAAGAGCACTTTTAGGTTAATTTATCCTGGGTTGCTGTCCTTAAAACTGACCTTTTCAGAATCAAATTAGAGAATTCTGCATCATTAATGGTTTAAAAAAATCCCATTACTCACAGTGGTGACATAATCTAACAGTATCTATCTTACTATTGTCTATACCAGATGCTGGAAGGGATGTGGCCAGAAGGGAACCCTACTGAATTGTTGGTGGGAGTGTAAACTTGTTCAACCACTTTGGAAAGCAGTATGGAGGTTCCTCAATAGACTCCACATAGAGCTCCCCTATGACCCAGCAATCCCACTTTTGGACATTTACCCAAATGATCACAAACAAGACCATACTAAAGCTACCAGCACAACTATGTTTTTTTGCAGCATTATTTACCATAGCTAAGATATGGAATCAACCCAGATGTCCCTCAGTAGATGAATGGATCAAGAAAATGTGGTATATATACACAATGGAATTCTATGCCTCCATCAGAAAGAATGACATTGCCCCATTTGTTAGGAAATGGAATGACTTGGAAAAAATTATATTAAGTGAAGTAAGCCAGGTCCAAAGAAACATAGGTCCCATGGTTTCCCTTATTTGCAATAACTAGTATATGTCTGAGTCAAGCAGAAATAGTCAGATTAGCTGATGTTAGGTGAAATGAAGCCCAAGATAAGGACTCAAATGATTTTTCTTTCTTGCTATTGTTTCTAACATATTTATGAGATGATTTCTTTGTTGTTTTGTATGTCCCTTCCCCGTGGTATAACCCCTGTTTTCACTGTATTTGATGTTGGTATTCTTTTTTTAAGGGCTGTGTGTGTGTGTGTGTGTGTGTGTGTGTGTGTGTGTGTATACTGATACCAGGGCTTGTGTTCTTGCTTTGGCTTTTTTACTCAAGGTAGTCACTCTATCACTTGAACCACACCTCTACATCCACACTCATTTGTTTCAAAGATTACTAGTCTGATCACTATTGCTACCTAATAATTGACTTAAGAATTTAACAGCTTAAAGCAACCATTTTTATCATGTGCCTCAATCCTAGGGCTCAGGAGTTCAGATAAGGCTTACTGTATATCAGTGCTCTCCAGAATGCCCAGGACCTTGTCACAGAAGATCAAAGTGCTGAAGGTGACTTGAGGATTAGAATTACAGGCATGAGCCACCAGCGCCCAGCCATATCATAGTTATTTTATGTTACCTTTTCTTTTCTAAGCATAAAAAGCAATACTCTGGCTAATCAAATTTTGCTTAACTGACTATTCTTGTAAGTAGTATTCACAATATTACAACTTACAATATAATATCACATGAAACTTCCTTATCTTGCACATATTGGAATGACTTAGTATAATACTAGAGCTGTAAATGCAAAATACATTTAATTAGGTTCTAAAGACTCATGAGGCAGCTCAGGATACTACAGGAATATGGTTATGAACATTAATTTTTGGAAGACATGTTTAAGTGCTATTAACAGAACTCTGTTCAATAAAACATGTTGTTTAAAAGTTGTATTTGTAATGGATTCTTACTCATCCATTACAAAGAATAAGATAATGTCATTTACAAGGAAATGGATGGAACTAGAACAAATCATGAAAAGTGAGGTAAGCCAAGCTCAAGGAGACAAACAACTCATGATTTCTCTCATATGTGAAATATAACTGAACATGATAACTTACCCAGGACCTAGACATTCACATACAGCCAGACTAAAGGAGGATGTCTTTAGGGGAAGAACCCCAAAGGTGTGAATTCTCTGAACATTTAAAATATTATTTATTGAAACAAACTTGAGGAAATGGAAACATAGCTTTTGTTTGGTTATTGTTGTTTGGTTTTGCTTTTTTTTTCTTTTAGGAAGGCAAAGGGGGACACAGAAAGTGGGGAGAGAAGAGTAAACCGATGTAATCATGGTATTCTGTATATACTATGTGGAAAATGGCTCTATTGAACTTGTGAACAGGGATGGAAGGGAGGAACAGGGGAAAGTAATGGAAGGAGTGACATTGTCCCCAAAAGCAAATGTACTCATTACCGGACTTATGAAATGGTAGCCACTCCAAAAATATCTTAGTGACAATAAAATTATTTTATTTTAAAAATGTGTTTAGTTAAATAGAAACCAAACTATTTAAGCTATTAAGCTAATTTGGTGGAACACTGTTGTTATTGTTGCTGTTTTGTATTTTGTTTTGTTTTTTTGCTGATCCTGAGGCTTGAACTCAGGGACTGGGTGCTGTCCCTGAGCTTTTTTACTCAAGGCTAGCACTCTAAAACTTGAGCCACAGATCCATTTCTGGCTTCTTTGGTACCAAATTGGAGATAAAAGTCTCACAGACTTTCCTGCCCAGATTGGCCTCAAAACGCAGTTCCTCAGATCTCAGCCTCCTGAGTAGCTAGGATTACAGGCATGAGCCACTGGCACCCAGCTTCAATAGTACACTATTTAGGCTTAAAAGAATAAAGGAAATGGTACAATGATATGGAATGATAAATTTTTTAGTAGGGAAAGCCCTCAAACAAACTGTAAGTGTAGAACTGTATATGTAGTGCACTGGCATGTATGTAATCAAAAAAGTAATAGTGCTCATGCGTGAACAGAATTCCTCAGGAAATACATAAAGCTCATAAAGTTGCATATGAGACAGACAATTCTCCATACATAGTTTTTTTGGTCATTAGTTGAGCTTGAACTCGGGGTCTGGGAGCTGTCCCTGAGCTTTTCTACTCAAGGCTAGCACTACCACATTGAGCCATAGCTTCACTTCTGGTTTTCTGGTGGTTAATTGGAGGTAAGAGTTTCAGGGACTTTCCTGCTTGGGCTGGCTCAGATCTCAGCGTCCCCAGTAGCTAAGATAATAGATGTGAGCCACCAGTGCTCCACTCATGCATAGATTTGTGTAATACTTGAATTTGAGTCATATTAGTGTATCTGCTATTCAAAAATTAAACTGGAGGCTAAAGGAATGTATGTGATGGTTGCCCCTCCCCCACTCTTTTCACCTTCCATCCATTAACACAGTGAAGATGGCTTCCATAGTATGACATCATAATGCTAATAAGGTCTCCAAGCACTTCTGGGTTCCTCTTAGTGATGGTCGTTTGTCAGATGTCATTTCTCTCCCAAATATCAGAGTAGCACCCGACCCAGTTCTCTTTCTTTCCTCTAGAAATACTTTCTCAGGTTTCTGGACAACAGCCTCCTTTGGCCTCCTGAAATCCCTTCATTTCTCTATTTGTTCTCAGGGTAGCCCCTGAGGAGTCATCATTGATCCTGGTAGGCACTCTTACTTCACACTGCCACAAACATCCAGTTCATTAACAAGTTCCATGATTTCCAAAATGGATCTCAAGTCCATCTACCATCAATGTCACCATTTTGGTCTAGCCAACAGTTCTCAGATTCATCCCATAGTTCTTTCCATTTTGATTGGCTCTCTCCATGCACTAAGCACCACTTTCCACCTAGCAGCCAATGTGCTTTTTCTTTTGAAGGCTTAGGTCAGATCATGTCACACCCCTGCGTGTGGCTCCTGTGTCTCATAACCCACTTCAGCACAGCTGGCAACATGGTGTACTTTTCATGGTCTATCTTTCTCCCCGAAGATCCTGCATTCCTGGAATATGGAAATCCCCTTTTCCTTTTCTCTTTTCAAGAACCCTCCCTAGGCACTGTCCCTGAGCTCTTTAGCTCAAGGCTAATGCTATACCACTTTAAGTCACACCTCCACTTCTGGTTTTCTGGTGGTTAATTGAAGATGATGAGTCTCATGGACTTTTTTTTTCCTGGGATGGTTTTGAACCATGATCCTCAGATTTCAGCCTCCCGAGTGGCTAGGATTACAGGAATGAGCCACCAGAACCTGGCTGAGCCTTGCTCTACTTTTTTTTCCTAGCTGGAAGCTTTTTATTTAGCCATGTGGCAACTGTCTTCAGCTGGCAGAGCTTTGGAGAACAGCCCCATTTGCTTTTCATGGGGGATTTTTATAGGAAGGGGTTTCACATAGGTGATGTTTACCAAAGCAAGCAAGCAAGGTTACAGAAGCAAAACATAGCTTTGAGTCACAAGAGCATAGGCAAAACATATTCTTGGCTTGGTCACCATGACTGATACTATCAATACAAAAAGCCAAAACCTATTCTTGGATTATAGAAGTAAAAACACCTTGGATAGGGGTTGTTTTTATTACTCTAGGCTGGCACTCTAACACTTGAGTCACACCTCCACTTTCAGCTTTCTCCTGGTTAACTGGAGATACGAGTCCCTCATATTTGTTTGCCCAGGCTGGCTTTGAACCATGACTTTCAAATCTCAGCCTCCTGAGTAGCTAGGATTACAGGTATAAGCCCCCAGTGCCCAGCTTGGGACCTTTTATATATGCTGTTTCTTCTTCTTCTACTACTTGTATTTTTGCCAGTCCTGGGGCTTGAACTCAGGGCCTGGGCACAGTCCCTGAGCTTCTTTTGCTCAAGGCTAGCACTCTACCACTTGAGTCACAGTGCCACTTCCAGCTTTTTCTGTTTGTGTGGTACTGAGGAATTGAACCCAGGGCTTCATGCATGTTAGGCAAACATTCTACCACCAAGCCACAGTCCCAGCCTAATGTTTCTTCTACTTGTGAGGCTCTTGCTTTGAGTGTGCCCACCTGCTTCTTTAACACATCTTAGCTCAAATCTTTCTTCCATAGAGAGATTTTTCTCTCTCACACAATTCTGTGTAGATATAGCCTTCCCCAGGTATTCACTATCAAAGCATTTGTCATAGTCCATCTAACTTTTCTGTTTTTAAGTCCTTTTGAGGTTGTGTTGTGCTTTTCAGCAGAGTAGAGGTGAGGGCTGTTTGGGGTACTGGTAAAGGGCAGAGAATAATGTGTGCCTTGTTGCCAGCAAAAGATAGGAGAGTATATATCATTTCAAACTATATGTGCAGTAAAAGAGACAAGCACAAACTTGAGAGAGGACTAATGATTCTAATCCTGGCCCAGGGGAATGGGCAGATGGGGGAATAATATTCTCTGAGAGAAACAGGCATCCATTAACCATCTTGCAATCCCAAAAGGTGCCTAATTACCTCTAGCAGATGTATTCATTACAGTTTAAATGTGACATATTGCATTGGATTTTTGAGAACAACTAAGGCTTTACAGTGTATCTGGTGCATGGTTCCTTTTTCTAATAAGCAAATCAAGAACTGGAGAGTTTAAACGGTATACCCAAGGTCATCTCCACCACAGTATGGATTTGTGAGCGTTAGAATTCAGACAGCCTTCTGCTCTTGTAGATTTCTGCTAAACTCTACTAATGCCTGCGTTTGGAATTCCCAAAGGCATTGGCCTCATGAGGCCTTTAAACATAGATATTTCCTCAGCAGTCTCTAAAATAGAAGCACACCAGATCATTTTTTCTGTTTTTAAACGTGCAGATTTCTAATTTCCCTTCTTAATAAAACAACCTTTAAGCAATGCCAGCATTTAAAAAACAGACATCTGCCAAAATGATAAAGACAAAAGTCACACACAAATTTTACCCCCACTCTTGCCTATTAGCATTTTGGTGTTACATTTTGTTGTCATAAGGAAATCTCAGGACAAGAGCCTGATCTATTAATCTGGACTCCACCACCAAGAAATGTCCAAGAATGAGGCATATCTTTCTCAGCTCTGTATTTTCTTCTGGATACTTAGCCAGGGTATGGCCACATCATCAACACAGCTAGGGCTCACTTAGTTCCATTTAAGATGCTCAATGAGACCCTAAATATTCTCACTGAAATGTGGAAAGTAGGTGACAAAAATCTTATTGAAAAAACAAAACAAAACAAAACAACCTTTCAGATCCCTGAAACTTCTAAGCCCTTCTGCATTTATTTACCTTGTTTGCTTCTAGCTTCATGGAGCAGATGTGTGGCAGGGCTGCTATGACTTTCCCCCACTTTTGTTGTTACGATTGTTATTTTTTTCCCCAAGCACAAACACATTTTTCTTTGCCTACATTCCAAGTTAGGGGCTGGGAAGGGAGGGGCCCCCTGAGAGAGGACCGTGGTGGGCGCTGTCCAAGGTGCTCACAGACGGATTAGATATCCAGAGAAGGAAAGAAATCGCGAACAAGGAAACAAGCAAGGAAACAACACCAATATCAGCTACCTTTCCACAAGTTCAAGGCATCCAGATGCTTGGTGATTTATTCCCGGTGGAATAAATTAAGATGGGACTGTTTGTCTTGTATACTGTAGAACAAAGAAGAAAGGAAAATGAAAGCTGAGGGTGTGTTGGTGTGGGTGTCTCGCCAATTCCAGAAATTCTTTCCTCAAGCTGCCATTGGGAAGGCCTCCTACGTTGAATTTAGGGGAAAAAAAGCACTACTCTCTTCTTGTGGTCAAACAAAAAGCTTTGGAGTATAAATTCAGCAACCAGACAGATCTAATTATGAGCTGTCTTTTCTTGGGCAAGTTATTTATCTACCTGAGCTCTGAATTTTTTCCCCCAGTGTTGTGAAAAGAGTGAGACAATTAGGCAGATGGTTTTGCACAGAGTCTGGTGCTCCACAAACGCCTCTAGATTTATTTGTGGTAGGTCAGAGGCAGTTCTAGGAGGAGGTCAGGGAGGGGAGAGAGGAGGCTTTGGAGGTGGGTGAGGATCTAGGATTGGAGAGTGATTCTATTCATTGAGAGAAGGTTAACTCAGCAAGTTAGCATCAAAGATTCCTGTAGTACATTAAGCGATACTTTCCCATTGTGACTTCATACAAGCTTTTTGTTGTTGTTAAAAATTTAAATGTTGCTGGGCACTGGTGGCTCATGCCTGTAATCGTAGTTACTCAGAAGGGTAAGATCTGAGGATCATGGTTCAAAGTCAGCCCAGGCAGGAAAAGCTGTGAAACTCTTATCTCCAATAAACCACCAGAAAACTGGAAGTGGCGCTGTGGCTCAAGTGGTAGAGTGCTAGCCTTGAGCTGAAGAACTGAGGGACAGTGCTTAGGCCTAGAGTTCAATCCCCATGACTGACCAAAAGAAAAAAAAATTAAATGCTCAGGTACAAGGCTTAAATATGTTGCCTTTGATGTTAGCACATGTGCATGAGAATTAAGTCTCATATTAAAAAGTTTTGCTAGGTGCTGGTGAGTTACATCTATATTCCTAGCTACTCAGAAGGCTGAGATCTGAAGTCATAGTCTGATGCTAGCCCAGGCACTGGAAAGTCCTTGAGACTCTTTTCTCCAATTAATCACCAAAACAGATGGAAGTGGAGGTGTGGCTCAAAGGTTGGTGTTACACCAATCTTGAGCAGAGAAAGGTAAGGGATAGTGCCCAGGCTCTGGGTCCAAGCCCTAGTACAAATATGTACCTGTGCGTGCACATGTGCATGTGCATGCACAAGCACACACATACAAACACAACCACACTCATCCTATAAATCTCTTTTAGAAACTTGGCAGACCAAATTCCTCTTAGAAACTTGGTAGACTTTAAGCTCCAGTCAGCATCTTGTGTAGTCAAATACTTGTACTTCCCAATGACCTTGGAGCCTTTGTGGTTTTTTTTTCCACCTTCTCCTACACCCCCTGATGAGTCTCATAGCTGAATCAGGAATGAAGCTGAACTTTTCTGCCACCCACTGCTCTTCAATGTATACGGATGGCTTTCTTTGAGTTGTGCCTAAAATAACATCTGATCTGAAAGCAGCACTAGGAAATTCAATCATCTATGAAAAGGAGAGTTAAAAAAAATAAAAGTCAAGTCCAGCCCCTTGAAAGTTCAGGTTCAGTTTGGGAAAATACAATACAGGGGATTCGGGTGAGTCTATTTCTGGAAATCTGATTGCTCCTAGCACAAAGTGCTGAACGGCAGGAGGGTATCCTTTGGAGGCTAATGTACCCTTACACAGTCTTGCACCACTGATCAGCCTTTCAACCTACCACAGAACCAGCAGTATCTGCTACCTGGGGTACACAGAGGCAAAGTCATGACTTGAGAGTTTCCCTTGTGCGATCTACTACAGTATCTATTCAGACTTTCTAGATCTGCTGGGTCTGAGATGGGGGGGGGCTGTTGAATCCAGGGTACTATGTTCAAACTGATTTTGTTGTTTGGTTATTTCTTCCCCTCATTAACAATTCTAATAACACACTTCTTTTTCAAAGCCGTTTCTCTGAATCAGGGATTCCACAAGCCTGTTTGAGCTTTAAGTAGTTGTACAAAAGTGTTGCCATTTAACAAAGCAGTTATGAATGCAATATGTCTTGATCAGTGTCTCTCTTTTCTTTCTTTCTTTTTTTGTCGGTTGTGGGGCTTGAACTCTGGTCCTGAGTGCTGTTCCTCAGCTCTTTAGCTCAAGGCGTGTGCTCTACCACGTGAACTACAGCACCACTTCTGGTTTTCTGGTAGTTAATTGGAGATAAGAGTCTTATAGATTTTCCTGCCTGGGCTGGCTTTGAACCGCCATCCTCAGATCTCAACCTTCTGAGTAGCCAGGATTACAGGCATGAGCTACTGGTGCCCAGCTACCCCTTTTATATTTATATATAAGACTCTAAAGGGATTTTCTTTTTTAGGTGTAATGTGGGGGAAATAAGACCAGTCATGATAGTTTCCACTACTAATGCAGTCCTAAACAGTGACATGGAGCTGCTGCTCCCTCAGAGAACCCTGTCCCTGGGTCCCTGGCTCTCCCTCCCTCCCCTCTTTTTCTCCTTCGCTCCTTCCCTTCCTCTTTCCTTCCCTCCTCTTGTCCCACCCACATCCCCCACTTTTCTCCCTAGTAAGTGCTTTCCCAAACCCAGGGACCCCAGTGTTCAGAGCCAGGTATGATGCACCAGTGCAAGTCTGGTAGAAAGAAATCTAATTCTTCTTGTTGTTGTTTTGGTGGTACTAGAGTTTGAACTCTTGCTAGGGAGGGACTCTATTACTTGAGCCAAGCCTTCAGCTCTTTTTGCTTTCATTATTTAAAAATACTATTATTAGTTGTATAAAAGGGTTACAATTCTGTAAGTCATATTATGTGTATAATGCTTCTTGGTCAGTGTCATCCCTTCCATTATTCCCCCTATATCCCCCCTGTCATCTCCACCCACAGGTTATACAGTTCAATTTTTCCATGATATATAATGAATACAACAACTGCATTTTCTCATTCTTCCACCCTCCATTCTTGTGCTCCCCCATATGCCCACCTCTTAAAAATATGTTTTTTTATTATTTGAATGCTTTCATTCTTCTTAAGATAGGATTTTCCTTTTGCTTAGGAGAGCTGCAGTCCTATTTATGTTTCTCAAGTATCTGGGATGACAAGCATTTGTCATCATGTCCAACTTTTCATTGGCTGGATGGCGTCTCATAATTTCCTTTGCCAGGCTGGCCTCCATCTGTGATCTTCCTGATTTCAAACACCCAAGTAGCTAGGCTTTACATCCCGCAGGGCTTCATGATTTGTGTGCACTCTATTCTTTTCTGGTTTTCTAATCTGGCCCTTGGTTTAGTTCCTCTAAATGTTTCCATCAGACACATTGCAGACAGACTTTTGCTTCTAGGAAGTCCTTATGCAGTTTTCTTTCTATAGAGCTATACTGAAGAGTATATTGAGAAAATGAATTCTAGTAATTATCAGCTCAACTTGACAGAAACGAACAACAAGAGCATCATCCCACTTGGGAAATAGCTGGCTGTTTCTAGGTGAAACATTTCTTTTTGCTCTGGGCCATCAGGATAATTGCTTCATTTTCCAGCTTTGATTTACTAGTGCCCTAAAGGTTACTCTGAATTCAGAATTCTTTGCTTGATCTCTTTTTTATTTTTATCATTTGTCAGCACTGGGATGTGACTATAGGGCTTTGTGCTCCAACTTGTTTTCTTTTATTTCTTTCCATTCAGAGTTGATGCGTTACCACTTGAATCACATCTCCACTTCTAGCCTTTTGTTGAGATAACAATCTCATAGATTTGTCTGCCCCAGTTAACTTGGCACCATGATCATCACAGCTCAGCCTCTTGATCAGCTAGGATTACAAGTGTGAACCACTGGTACCTGACTGGCTGGATTCTTATTCCAGTTATTTATGCTTCCAATGTTTTATTCTTGGCTTCCCTCCTTTCTCTGTTATTTGTTACCATGGAGACAGATATATATTAAGAGATTTCTGGGAAATACTCCTTTCATCATTTTAACCTTCATTGCTGGCTCTTTTTTTCCCCTCCTCCCTCTTTCTCAGGAAGCAACGCTCTTGTGAAGGGGAAAATCTGTGGTTCAGATAAACTCAGAATGTTGATAAACATATAAACTTTGGTAACTCATCAAGTTTCCCTGGAATCATCTAGCATGGGAAACACTTAGATTTAATACCTTATAATGATAATTGAAGGTGACTAGTGAATGGTAGGATAATAAACTTAATATATCAGATTTTGGGTCACATTTCTGAGAGTAATAGGAGTGTGTCATCTAAGACAGTATCCATGAACCAGCCTAAATCTAAAGCAATCAACTTTAATAAACTCAAAACTCAGTTTCTTTGTTATACCAGCCACATTTCAAGTATACACTGGCCATGTGTGGCCAAGAGGTTGATATCCTGGACATAAAAGAGAACATTTCCTTTGTGGGAGAGTTCTTTGGACAGGTCTTCTCTAGTCACTGCTTCACTGGAGCTATTTATCACTCAGGAGCATCAGCTCTTCATTACATAGCCTAGGCTTGACCTGCTAGTCCTTGGAAGTTTGTTTATCTCTTTCTCCACTTCCATCATATTCTACAAGGCTATTCCCAAATAAACCTTCCAATTTGTTAAGTGTCCTGGGTAGCATTTGTAGAGTTTAGAACATGATGATATATGTAGTAGGCATTTTTACTTTATCACTGCATGGATTTTCCCCATGATTTTTAGCTCTATTAATAACGCCTTGGATTCAGGCAGAGTGGCACACACACGTAACCTAATAAATTATTCAAGGAACTAAAGCAGGAAATTGTGGGTTTGAGCAGTGTCACAGTGAGACCATTTCAAGAACATTCTCCTTGAGGACAGGAATTATGTCTTACAAGCTTATAGCCTCTCAGTATGCTGCATAGCTAAAAAATCATATTATCATTGAAAACTATTTTCAAAGCATGCTCTAGGACCAGGCTTATGGATTTGACATGTGTATTCTTCTAGACTGTGGGTTTTTGTAAGGTAACAACCACATTTATGTATCTGTCTGTCTATTTAGCTACCTGTCTATCTAGCTATCTACCTATCTATCTGTCTGTCTGTCTGTCTATCTATCTATCTGTCTATCTGTCTGTCTGTCTGTCTGACAATCATCTGTCTGAATGTATATGACTGCTTATATCCATGCAGTTGGGTCCTCAGTGCATGGCACATTGTAGATGCTCAGATAAAGAACGATTCCATTGGATTTTCTACACAGTGTAAATAGGTGCTGCCTTCGTTTTTACAGATTCAAAAGCTGAGATTCAGGGCCATTGAGCAATTTGATGAATTGCAGGATTGGTGAGCACTGAGTGTTCTCTACCTCAGCAGACTTCTGTACTCCTTCATAGAATCTTTGTCTCTGCTTTATTATCCTCTTTATTATTCTCTCCAGTAGGCTAAAATTTCTTCCATTGGGAGCTCAAGATCTCTTCAAAGATGGAGATGTCTGAGACCCTCCAAAAGAGCACTTGATAATCATTCGATTGGTCAAAGTAAAAAGAATTCCCACCCAGATGCAATGGCATAAACTCCACCTCTGCATCCAGAGTGGCATGTGCTTAGAGGGGCGAAGAAATTGCTAGGGATGTCTTAGCAGGCTGGCTGCCGCATGGAGTGACTGTGTCTATGGGAAATGAGATTTTTCATACTGTGGTTCCTTTCATAATAATTCTCCTTTAGAACACCCCCATCCCCATGAAAACAATTGAGGCTGTATACTTCTTGAAACATTCTCATTAATAGAAGTGACCTGGGTTTAACATTTTTGTTTTTGGAGGGGAGTGCAAGAACTGGGTCTTGACTCAGGGCCTGTATGCTGACCCTGAGCTTTCTTTGCTCAAGGTGAGCACTCTACCACTCGAGTCACAGCTCCATTTCCAGCTCTTTTTTGGTGCTTAATTGGAGATAAGTGTCTTATAGACTTCCCTGTCCATACTGGCTTTGAACTGCAATCCTCAGATCTCTGTTTCCTGAATGGCTAGGATTATAGACATGAGCCACCAGAGCCTGGTGCTGGGTTTTGATTTCTTTTCTTTTTTAAAGAGCAGATCCCTGAAAATCTTTAAGTTAGTCTCTTAGTCTAAAAGGAGGCAAATAGGGCTGCCAGCAGGCACCACAGGAGCTGGTATTATTGTCTTGGGTGGGAATACTTTGAGGGCTCTGAGTTAGTGTTATCCTCCTGGGATTCTGACAGGATTCTTGCCTGTTAAATTAAAATCCCTGAAATTGGGACTCTAGCATCTTCCTTCCAGAATGGAAAACAAGCAAGTTTTGGAAAAAGAAAAGAAAGATATTTTTCTCCAAAGAATTCTTCTGCACTCTTCTTTAAAATCATTCAGCAATTTCAGACATGTACAATCAAAGAGTGTCTTTTTATTGTAGTGCATGTTCATTCATTTTATGGTGAGTTGCGCTTTATAGTTCTGCGAGTCACTCAAAATAGCAAGAAGAAAAGGACACAAGAAAATCTTCCAAAGTGACTGGCTAATATTTTCAGCAATTCTTTTGAAAGAGGAAAGTGTAACTGGAAGGCTCAGGGATGTTTTCCTGCTTGTGGCAGTCAAAGAAGAAAGCTAGCAAGATGTTGCTCTGGGGTCCCCAAAGGAGCAGCCGACATGAGAAAAGGCGAGATGATAGAAGGCTGGAATTCAGTTTAGCTTTGTCAGCTCGATTGTATTTTGGGGAGCAATTAATTATTCAGCACAATGGGTGTTTGTAATAGCTTCTTCATTGTGTGTATGTATATGTGTGCTTGTGTTTCTCAAGTTTCCTTTGTAAAAAAAATGATAAAAATCAGCTGAGCAAAGCATCATTTTAGGAATACAAGATGAAGCTAAAGTCACTGAATAAGGCTTAGTTTGGGGCCTGGGAAGGTGGCTCAGTGGTAGAATGCATGCCTTGCATGCCAGAGGCCCTGGGTTCGATTCCTCAGCACCACATAAGCAAAAAGAAAAAAGCTGGAAGTGGCGCTGTGGCTCAAGTGGTA
>NW_012267276.1:3823492-3826821 GCF_000151885.1 Dipodomys ordii | reverse complement strand
AAGCCACTTGACCTCGAATTAATAGCTGATATATATATATATATACACACACACACACACACACACACACACACACACACACATACACACACACACACATATATATATATATATATATATATATATATAAATAAATATGATTTTATTTTATTGTAAAGAGGCTGAACAGGGGGGTTACAGTTACATGAGTAAGGTAATGAATACATTTCTTGTCAAACATTGTTATCCCCTTCTTTTTCTCCTACTATCCCTTCCTTCCCTCACTCTCCTCCCCCTCCCCCATTGTTGTTGTTGTTGTTGTTTGTCGGTCATGGGGCCTGAATTCTGGGCCTGTGCACTGTCCCTCAGTTCTTCAGCTCATGGCTAGCGCTCTACCACTTGAGCCACAGCGCCACTTTCTGCTTTTTCTGCTTATGTGGTGCTGAGGAATCGGACCCAGGGCCTCATGCATGCAAGGCAAGCACTCTACCACTGAACCACTTTCCCAGCGTCCCCCACCCTCTGGGAGTTGTAAAGTTCATGGTCAACATAGTGTCTTGTGAGTATCACTGTTGCAATGGGTCATTTAAGTCTAGGCTTACTTGGATATATCATAGAGTGAGCTCCTACAAGAACACCATTGAAGAGATGTTACCATGTCATAAAATACTGCAGAAAATGATCTCTTTTTTTTTGTGTGTCGATAATGGGGCTTGAACTCTTAGCCTGAGCACTGTCCCTCAGCTCTTCAGCTCAAGGCTAGCGCTCTACCACTTAAGCCACAGTGCCACTTCCAGTTTTCTGGTGATTTAGTAGAGATTCGAGTCTCACTGTCTTTCTTTCTTGGGCTGGCTTTGAACCTTGATCCTTAGATCTCAGCCTCCTGAGTAGCTAGGATTACAGGTGTGAGCCACCAGTGTCCGGCCAGAAAATTATCTTTAAGAAATTCTTCAAATGAGAATTTTCAGAATCAGATAGCACAAATTTTATTATGCCTAGTTCTAGTTGGGTATTCAACAAAGGCATTATGAGAACAGATTTCTTTTCCTTGTGATATTTGCAATTTTGGCCTGGAAAAATGGAACTATCTGGAGCCTAGAGAATCTATTTTCAAAGATGGCTTCTTTACTGGGATATATTCTTCACTGTGTCCATGTTGATGTTGATTTTGCCTGGCACCTTGGTAGGTACCAAGCTGAGTATTCATATGCAGTCTTGCCACAGGATATGGCTTTCTCCCAAGTGTAGGATCCTAGGGTAGTTGGACTTGGGTGTCTCTGAGTTTTAAATGAGAGTATCTTCTACAGCAAGGTAGAAATAGTTTCATTTGTTTGTGATTTCGACTTGGAAGTCTGTGCCATTTCTGTCATACTTTATTCACTTAAACAATCAGAGACTCACCCAACCCCAAGAGAAGGTGGCATAGATATCATTTCTCAACGAGACAGTGGTGCTGTTACAGTGTAGAAGATTGTGAATGTGAGGAGAAATCATGGTGGCTATTTTGAAAATACAGTCTTCCAAATGCTTGTTCATTTAGGACTGTAACAAGTGTTACCCCTTGTCATGTCTGCCAACCACTTCCTCATATTCATACTCTACACAATGTCAGGACCAAATAGCTCACATCTCACAAACTAGAAAGACTGAATGATTAATGAATATCCTCTCTTCTCATTATAAACACACGAGCAGTTGAACTTTGAAGTGCTGTGTTATTTATCTATGGCTTTTCACACAGGATATAAAATCAGTGTACACGGTGCAATTTAATTTCCAAGTATCAGCAAATAACCAACAGAATATACACTTTCAAAATAATAGTATTTAAATATTTTTGACACATTTGTGTATATATTTGCATGTATAAAACATAAAACTTAGAAATGAACCTAATAAAAGCAATGCAATATCATTATCAGGAACAATATTAATATTCATTGAAATATATAGTGTCTTCTATTTGTGTTTTACCTGTTAAAAACATTTTTATGTGTGTTGGTCCTGGGGTTTGAATTCAGGGCCTGAGTGTTGTCCCTGAGCTTTTTTTTCTTTCCCTCTCAAAGCAAGTGTTCTACCACTTGAACCACTTTCAGCTTTTTGGTGGCTTATTAGAGATAAGAGTTTCACAGCCTTTCCTTTGAGATCCTCAGATCTCAAACTACTGAGTAGCTAGGATTACAGGCCTGAGCCACTAGTGCCAAACTGTTAAAACCTTATTAACTGGGAAAAGTCATTCTTGTGATAAATGAAATTATGACCATCAGTTTGATTTGATGGAGAAGAGATTGATAAATTAATAAAACACACCCTTGTGTGTGACTACCAGTATGTTTCCAGGGATGATCAAGCTTGCAGGAAATACCTGCTCTGAATGGGGCCAACATGACGTTCTAGGCTGGGCAGGCTAGGGCTCCGATGGAATAAAAGGTGAGAAGAAAGACCAGAGTGATCTCTGGATCATAGCAATCTCGGCAATCTCCTCTCTGCCACGGTGGAATACAGCCCTGACACCATGTGCTAAAGGAAATCCTACCTCCCTTAAGATTTTTGTCCAAGTATTTGTCACAGTGGCAACAAAACTCTGTGGAAAGAGGAGGGATTCCCCGTCCCAAGGCCTTATCACTTCTGCTGCTTCCGTTTCTGTCTCCCTTTGCTTCTCCTGGAAGCTAGGGAGCTCCTCTTTCCCGTGTGCATGGCAGGTCTGAAGTAGCAGGGTGCTAGTTATCGCCAAAGCAGCTCTCAGCCCTTGCCTGGTGAAAAACGGTGTTTAACCCTCCTGTCCCCCACCCTGCTCCCTCACACTCATCTGGGATACATCTGAGATGTAGTTTTCTGTTCCCACATGATTTTCTAGAATTTTATTGTGGGATTAAGCTGCACTTATGCAGTGCGGACTTGCTTAATGGCTTTCCCTGATCCTCTGCAGGTCTTTCCTGTGCTTTCTAAATCACCTATTTGTGCTTCTGTGGGAGATCCAAATTAAAGTGAAGTAAGATGGAGGTCCAGCAAGCAGACACAGGGTAAGAAATACAAGGAAAGAGCTAGTGGGTAAAGAACATGCTGGGATTCTGGAGGACAAAGAAGAAGTTATCTCATCTGAAAATAAAACCATTGGGCTACACAGATTGGGAAAAGATCTTCACTAGCCATACAACAGACAAGGGTCTCATATCTAAAATACAATTGGAGCTCAAAAAATTAAATCACCCAACAACAAATCCTCAAAGAAACAACTGCCCAATAAATAAGTGGGCTAAAGACTTGAAGAGAAACTTCTCTGAAGAAGAAAGAAGGATGGCCAATAGACACATGAAGAAATGCTCAACCTCCCTAGCCATAAAAGAAAT
>NW_012267276.1:3820798-3822535 GCF_000151885.1 Dipodomys ordii | reverse complement strand
AACCCCTCTGTACAGCATGTTCACAAAAAATAAAAATTTAAATTAAAAAAAAAAACATTGGGCTAGCACAGAGGTGACAAATCAAATCTGTGCACAGGGGACAGACACACCACAGACTAGAACTATTGAAGCTCTCTAGACCCAGCTTCAAAGGAGCAAGAGAGTACACTTTATTTTGGTTGGTCCTGCTGTGGAGCCCAGGCTGGCTTTAAACTCGTGGAAACCCACCTGCCTCAGCTTTCTGAGTGCTGGTATTACAGTGTGCATCATTGCACCATGCTGCATGAGCTTCTTCTTCTTCTTCTTCTTCTTCTTCTTCTTCTTCTTCTTCTTCTTCTTCTTCTTCTTCTTCTTCTTCTTCTTCTTCTTCTTCCCCCCCTCCTCCTCTTCCTCCTCCCCCTTCTCCTCTTCTTCCTCCTCCTCCTCCTCCTCCTTCTTCTTCTGGCTAGTACTCTACCATGTGAGTCACCACACCACTTCTGGCCTTTTCTGTTTATGCGGTACTGAGGAATCAAACCCAGAGCTTCATGCATGCTAGGCAAGCACTCTACCACTGAGCCACCTTCCCAGCCCTGCATGAGAGCTTTCATAAGAAAAGTACAATTTCATGGAGGAACCACCTAGGAATTTCTCCCAGGTCTGCCTTTTTCATTTTTCTCCCTTCCCATTTGTCTAAAGATAAGCAAGGATTCATTTTGCTTGGGTTTCAAAAAAGTCAGAAGAAGAGCCACGTGAGTGATACCAAGTACCTGTACTATGACTTTACATTTTCCAAAGGGAAATAAAAATGCAGGCCCGGCACACTGATAAGTTATTTTCTATTGAATTTCTTTTTCAATTGAGTGGCTCAGGGAGTAATTATTAAAAATCCGGAGCATAATTGAGTGAGTGAGTCAACCTTTAGCTTTGTACATTCGCTTCCTCCTTTCATAGTACTTTCCTGGGAGGAATCTGGATCTTATTCAGCTTCTACTCCTCTTAGAGTGGATCCTCAGAGTTTTCTTCTCTGGCAGGAGTTTCCTCTGGCTAGATTTTCTCTCATTTCCTTGTTGGGTGGGAGTTGCTCCTCCTGCAGAGTTGGTACAGTCACTACAGGTGACTCTGTTCATGACAGGCTGCCTGTTTGGAATGTCAGTCCAAATGACAGTCCATGCTACCAAGGGCATCCTTCCCATCCTGGGAATTGATGGATATCTAGTAACTACTAGCCATCTAATAGTTACTTTTCAAACAACTTATGTATCTGTTCCTCTATATTTTTGGAAACTTAAACCTGGACGGGTTGCAACATTGCTATTGTGTAGGTAATGAGAGCAGTTGAAAAAAAATGATAGTCTGCAGAAACAGTCATTTCTACTCCTGGCAACTCTAAAACTACCTACTGTCAGAATCCTGCTGTTTGCATTCCTGGCTTAATAAAAGGAATGGATACCTAACTATCCAGAAAATAGGTATAAAGGAAGATTGAAAGCTAGTTTGATTTCCCCAATTACAACTAGCATTGAATAGTGAAGGTACAAACTATTTTAAAGTGGGATTGAGTTACTGGGCATTGAGTAAGAGACCAAGGCAGAGTTCTGGGGCAGCTCTGCTGACCACCTTCTTTCCTGTGTGGGGTTAGTGGCTTCTCCACTGGGTGTAGCTAGAAATCCAGTGCTAACACACTCCAGGGCACTGTATCTACCTTTATAATCTTTGTGTTGTATATGTGTTCCACATTCTTTTTTTGGGGGGGGG
>NW_012267276.1:3817755-3820748 GCF_000151885.1 Dipodomys ordii | reverse complement strand
TCAGCTCAAGGCTAGTGCTCTACCACTTGAGCCACAGCACCACTTCCGGCTTTTTTCTTTTTGCTTATGTGGTGCTGAGGAATCGAACCCAGGGCTTCAGGCATGCAAGGCAAGTGCTCTACCACTGAGCCACCTTCCCAGCCCGTGTTCCACATTCTTAATAAAATCACCTTTAGAATTCATTTTACTTATCATGTTTGTAAACAGAAAGTTTCATTTTTGTAATTCATACAAAAATGTCTGCTTAAAGTATTTTTTTTTTGAAAGACAGCAGCTTGAAATCAGGACCTTGTGCTTGTGAAGCAAGTGCTTGTGAAGCAAGTGCTCTACTATTTGAGCCACATATCCAGTCCTTTTGCTAGGATGTTTTCTTCATAGGGTCTGGATTTGTTTTTGTCCTGGACCAGTGTCGGATCATGATCCTCTTAACCTATGTCTTCTGTGCAGGCAGGAGTACAGGTACACCACCATGCTCTGCTTGTTTTCACTCTCATTTTCTTTCTTCTCTTTCTAATTTTTTCTCTCTCTTTTCCCTCCCTCCCTCCCTCCCTCCCTCCCTCCCTCCCTTCCTTCCTTCCTTCCTTCCTTCCTTCCTTCCTTCCTTCCTTCCTTTCCTTCCTGTGTTGGCTCTGGGGCTTGAACTCAGGGCCTCGGCACTGTCCCTAAGCTATTTTGCTCAAGGATAGTGCTCTGCAATGTGAGCCACAGGTTCACTTCCAGTTCTTAGGGGTTAATTGGAGATAAGAGTCTCACAGACTTTCCTGTCCAGGTTGGCATCGCACTGCAATCCTCAGATCTCAGACTACCGAGTAGCTAGGATTACAGCCATTGGCACCCAGCCTCCAGTTCTTTCTTTTCTTTTTTTTTTTTTCTGGTGACTTCTTAATCTAGTCAAGCCAACACACATAAAACTTTCCAAGACAAAATCAGAAAGAAATAGACTACACTAAAAAGGAGATTGAATTGGTAATTAGAAACCACTTCGAAAAGAAAAGCTCAAGAACAGATGGCTTCACGGGTGGATTCCACCAGTATTTCTAGAAGAATTAAGACCAATCCTGTTTAGACTATTCCAAAAAGCTCATGTTATAAGGCCAGTCTTATCCTATTGCCAAAGTAACAAAACAAAAAGTTAGTACAAGAACAGGAAACAACAGGCAGCATCCTCACAATATAGATGCAAAACCCTGAGAAAATACTAGAAAAAAAAAAACAAATTAAACAGCCTAAGCCAGGCATCAAGCCTGTCGTCTTAGTACTTAGGAGGCTGAGAGCTGAGGCTCATGGTTCAAAGCCAGCCTAGCCAGATAAATCCTAAATCCAAGCAATTCCTAATCTGCAATTAACAAGCAAAAATCCAGAAGTGGAGGGCTGGCTCAAATGGTGGAAGGAGCCAAGTGAGACTGTGAGACCCTAAATTCAAGCCCAGTACGCTCTCTCCCCCTCCTTCTCCCTCTCATACACACACTCACACACACACACACACACACACACACACACACACTCACAAAGATCTTACATCGTGATCTATTACTGGAATACAGGCTGTATGCAAGGTGTTAGAGAAGTTCAGTGAGATGTTAAACAAGAGAGAGATAAGACAGATGTGAACGGCATGAATACAACTTCAATCACAGTTTGGAAATGCTTCAGAAAGTGTGATAGCAACTAAGACAAGTAAAAACAAAGAGACCAGCAGAAGCCCCAGCTGGAGTAGCCACAGCCCGAGCCCTCTTCTTGCCCACCCTCTGCAGCCCCCAACTCATCCAGGGTCTCCTCCCCCCTTCCCCCCCATCCTCATCCTTTCTCCTATTCTACCATGTATTCTTCCTCTGCCCACCCATGGGGCCTCCTTCATCTTACCTTGCTCCCTCTTTCCCTTCAGCCACACCTGTAGCTTGGGGCTTTCTCCATTGCTAGTGACCAAAGGCATGGCCACTTCAAGTCTAGTTTCCCACCACACTCCTCAATATGGACACTTGTTGTGATGGCAAGTGGTCGCTCTCCCCATCTGGGTACTTATGCATAGGAAAGAAAGGAGACTCAGTTAAGAAGATGAGCTAGGAGACAAGTGCACACAGGGAGATCTTAGAAGGGAGCTGTTTGAGGGAATGATCACTTTGACTGGAACTCATTCATCCCATTGTCAGAGCTTGATCATTAAGATCATTGACAAACTGGGAGAGATCAGAGGTTCTGTGACCAACAGCACAAGGGTTCTACTGGCCCTGCTAGTCAATGCAGCTCTCTCATTGGAAAAGGGGGATGCAAGCTGGAGATAGAAGCGTACAGGACTCAGGTTCAGGATACAGGGGATGTGCTCCTCGGCTCTGCTGAGTGAGCTATCATTATTGCTGGCATTCCACAATCCATCATTAAGTGTGCCAAAGAGATGTGTTCCACCTTGTTGGAGTCCTCATCCCTCAACAGCCCAGGCAATCATCTCTACAGGTGTGTTCAGAAAGAGTCTTCCATAGGCAGTGACTCTATGACCTTTTCCCAACCCTAACTTAGAGAGATCACTTCATTATTCACATTATTCAAGGATAGTGTGCAATTCCATGGTCAGAGTTGCTCAAAGGGTGATAGTGGGCAATGAATCAGGCTCATTTTCCCATGATGCATGATAACATTAGAGTCAGGCCAGGTTTGGACATACCTTCTCAGACTCCTTCTTGAGAACTCACTATTCCAGACAATTTGATTGATCTGTCACATGTGTGGGGATACAGATCAAAACTGCAAACCCAGTGCAAGTGTCTACTGATAAGCAGGTTATCATCATTTGGAACTGTTACCAGCTGTAGCTTGTGTCTAGTCAATGTCTTGAAAAGAAGAGGTGTATACTAGTATATGTCTGAGACAAGCAGAAACGGTCAGGTAAGTTGATGTTAGGTGAAATGAACCCCAAGATAAGTATTCAAATGTTTTTTCTTTCATGCAATTGTTTCTAACATATTTATAAGATGATTTCTTTGTTGCTTTGTATGTCC
>NW_012267276.1:3815541-3817319 GCF_000151885.1 Dipodomys ordii | reverse complement strand
GAATTGAACCCAGGGCCTTGAGCATGCAAGGCAAGCGCTCGACCACTGAGCCACCTTCCCAGCCTAAAAAAATTTTATTATGAAAATACCGTAGAGTTACAATTACATGGGCAAGATAATGAGTACATTTCTTATCAAGCATTGTTGCTTCTTCCTTTGTTTCCCCTTCCCATCCCTTCTTATCTCCCATCCCCCCTATCCTACCCCCATCACCCCCCTCTTCCCCTGGCCAAAGTTGTAAAGTTCGTTTTTCAACATAACAACTTGTACATCTCATTGTTGCAATGGGTCCACCTGTATCCCTATTTCTTGCCCATGTAATTGTAACCCCTCTGTATGGTATTTTCACAATAAAAAAAAATAAGAAAAGGAGAGGTGTGGGAGCAAGGACAACAGAGCAGATTAGTCCATAATCCTTTACTGTATTTCACTCCTCCCCCTCCCCCTCGCCCTCCCCCCCAGGCCTGGCCATGATCCATAAGTATAGTTTCTCAACAGTCATTGATTGCAAATTTTCAATTTTTACACAATTCGTTATTCACTCATGATTTTTTCTGGCAGTATAGGGATTTGAACTCAGGGCCGTTCACTTGCTAGGCAGGTATTCTACCACTAAGTCATATCCTCAGCTCTTTTTTCTACAGGCTATTTTTCCCAGCCTGCACCTGGACAGTGACATACATGTGTGTCTCATGCTTCCATTGCAACTGTGATCACAGCAACTGCCACACACTCTGCTTCTTTCCATTGAAATAGAGTCTTAGGGATTTTTTTTTCATTTGTCTGAAGTGGTCTAGAACAACGGGCCTCCTGATTTGGCCCCCTACATAGCTGGAATGACAGGCATGTGCCACCATGTCCAGCCATTGTTTAAGAAGGGACCTCAAGTATACGCCCTAGCTAGCCTCAGACCTCAATCCTCTTAACTGCAATCTCCTGAGCAGCCAGGATTACCGGCATGAGACACAAGTACCTGACTCACACATGATGTTTAAATGAAAGGGCTCTATTTTTTTCTCTGTTCAGCTGTTAATGTGGAAATCTGTGTTTACCCTTACAATAAGCTATTCCCATCAATTTTCTTTTAAAAATATATATATTACTGTTATTGTAAGGGTTATGTACAGAGAGGTCACAATTACATAAAGTAACCTGTAATGAGTATATTTCTTTTTGAACAATGTCACTTTTCCCTCACTCTTTCCCAATTTTTTCCTGTTATCCCTCCACAAGTTGTATAGTTCATTTTCAACATAGTGTTGAATAGTGAGTACCACTGCTAATTTTGTTTACTCTTTGCCCCTCGATTTCTGTGCTACTCCTTACCTCTCAAAGATAGATGAACTAACAAACAAGACAAAAGGTAAAGAAAACAAAAATAAAAACAAAGAAATAAAACTCTTGTTTCCATTTCTTGGAGCTCATTTCAAAAATATTATTTTATATGATCATATGCACCATAGCTATTGAACCTTTGTGATCATCTCCTGAGAATATATTCCTTTGGTCTCATTGTGTGAGTGTTCCAGTATTCTTTTGTCTTTTTAAAAAATTGATCATGTTTTAATTATAGGCTAAAATGTCTAATACAGTAAGCCTGAATTAGAAAAATTAAGATTCCAAATACATTGCTAGAGAATTGCACAATGGAGGGATGAGGGAGTTAATGAAAATTTTTCTCTACATACAACATGATCATTAGTAAACTAGTAAATCTTTTTTTTATATTTCTTTTTTTTAAATTTTATTTTATTTGTGAAGATACTGTACAGAGGGGT
>NW_012267276.1:3792100-3814906 GCF_000151885.1 Dipodomys ordii | reverse complement strand
CTCCATACTGCTTTCCAAAGTGGTTGAACAAGTTTACATTCCCACCAACAATGAAGTAAGGTTCCTTTCTGTCCACATCCCCTCCAGCATCTGTTAAAACTAGTAAATCTTAATTGGAATGATAAGGAAAAAATAGTAAAACCACAGTTCTAAAGTTACAGATTATCTTCTGGTAGGGAGAGCTATCATACATGAAAAAGAAAGAAGATGTGTTCACTCTGTTGCACACCCAGGAGATCTAGGAAACTGAATCTTAGGATGATTTAGTCATCTTCTTTTCCATCATCCTCAGCATCTCATTTTCTCTTCTCTCCACAAAGGCCTTCTTCTTCCTCCTCTTCTTCCCCTTCTTCAACATAGTCATCATCATCTTCTTCATCTTGAATTTCTTCTTTCATTAAGTATGAAAGGCCCAATTCCTCTTCTCCCTCTCCCAATTCTGAATCTGCTTCTTCTTCCTCCTCCTCTTCCTCCTCCTCCTCCTTTTCCTCCACCACTACTTCTTCTTCTTCTTCTTCTTCTTCTTCTTCTTCTTCTTCTTCTTCTTCTTCTTCTTCTTCTTCTTCTTCTTCTTCTCTCTTCTTCTTCCTCCTCCTCCTCTTCATATCCTTCAAGTAGACCAGTTTCATCTTCATCTTCATCCTCCTCATCTTCTTCCGAGTCTGGTGCTTCGTTATCCTCCTGACCAAATCCATCTAAGTATGTGATTTGCTGCAACAGCTCAAAAATACTTTCTCTGTAATCTTCCAGGTTTGTGATCTCACAGTTAAACAAGTCAAGACTTTTCAAATTTTTAAGATTTTGCAGAGCTTCCACAGTACTGAGGTCTTTGATTTTGTTTCCGCTCAGATTGAGGTAGGTAAGATTTGGACATTTCTCTGCCGGGACTTCCAAACCTCCAGAAATTATATTGTCACCAAGTTCCAACTTTCAAAGTTTATTCAAGCTAGGGAGCTGGGCCAGTGAACTTAATTTCACATTAGCCATACTCAGAAACTCTAGTTCTTTAAAAGTGTCATTCAGGCCTTCAATTTCCCCATTGACACAATTATCAAGGCAATTATCAAGGACTAACTCTGTTACCTGTAATCTGAGCAACTCTGAAGGCAGAGATCTGAGGATCACAATTTAAAAATAACCCTGGGTGGGGCTGGGAAGGTGGCTCAGTGGTAGAGTGCTTGCCTTGCATACATGAGGTCCTGGGTTCAATTCCTCAGCACCACATAAGCAGAAAAAGCCAGAAGTGGTGCTGTGGCTCAAGTGGTAGAGCGCTAGCCTTGAGCTGAAGAGCTGAAGGACAGCGCCCAGTCCCAGAGGTCAGGCCCCACAACTGACCAAAAAATAAAATAATAATAATAATAACCCTGGGCAAGAAAGTTCATAGGATTCTAACCTCCAATAAACAGCAAGCAAGCAAGCAAAGAAGGAAGGAAGGAAGGAAGGAAGCTATTCTTTTGTCTTTCACCACCTAGTTTGTTTAGTTGTAGATTCATAGGCACATTTTAATTACCACAAATGAAGGAAAGCAGGCAACCTATGTTTCTTTGGTTTGGCTTACTTTACTTAATATAGTTTTTCCCCCAAGTCTTTCCATTTCCTTCTGAATAACACAATATCATTCTTTCTGGCAGAAGAGTAGAATTCCATTGTGTATATGTAGCACATTTTCTTGATCCATTCATCCACTGAGGGACACATGGATTGATTCCATATTTTGGCTATGGTAAACAATGCTGCAATGAACATGATTGTGCTGGTAGCTTTAGTGTGGCCTTGTTTGTGTTCTAGTGGATAAATGCCCAGGAGTAGAATTGCTGGATCATAGGGAAGCTCTATATTTAATCTTTTGAGGAACTGCCATACTGTTCAAGTTTACATTCTCTTTTGGCCACATCTCTGTCACCATTTATTGTTTGTTTTCTTGATAATAGCCATTCTAACTGGAGGAGGTAGAATTTCAATTTTTTTTCCCCTCAAGGCTAGTAATCCATCCCTTTGTGTCACAGTGCCACTTCTCAGTATTGTTTTGATTTGCATTTCTTTTATGGCCAGACATGTTGAACATCTCTTCATGTGTCTATTAGGATTCCTATTTCTTCTTCTGAGATGCATCCCTTTAAGACTTTAGCCCATTTATTAATTGAGGTGTTGTTTCTTTGAGAGTTTATTTTTGAGGGGAGCGTTAATTTTTTCTTTTCTTTCCTTTCTTTATTTTTTTTGTTGATCATGAGCTTGAACTCAGGGCCTGGGCACTGTGCCTCAGCTCTTCAGCTCAAGGCTAGCACTCTGCCACTTGAGCCACAGCACCACTTCCAGCGTTTCCTGCTTATGTGGTGCTGAGGAATCGAACCCAGGGCTTCATGCAGGCAAGGCAAGCACTCTATCACTGAGCCACATTCCCAGCCTAAGAGTTAACTTTTTGAGCTCTTAAGTGTGTTTTAGATATGAGGCCCTTGTCTGATGCATAGCTGGTAAAAATCTTCTATTCTGTGGGTTTTCTATTTATCTTGTTAGTTTGTCCTTGCCATGTAGAAACTCTTCAGTTTGATACAATCCCATTTATCCAGTTTTTCTTTGAAGTTTCAACCTGTGTCAAGAGCCTGAAATGGCAATTTAAAAACCTCCCATCCACAAAAAGCCCAAGACCTAATGGATTTATAGACAAATTCTATAAGGCCTTCAAAGGAGAACTTGTGCCATTACTTCTCAAACTCTTCAATGAAATATTGAAATATCACTACAAAACTCATTCTATGAAGTCAGCATAACACTCATCCCAAAACCAGATAGGGACCCATGAAATAAGGAGAACTACAAACCCATCTCTTTGATGAACATTGATACAAACCTTCTCAATAAAGTTCTGGCTAACCAAATTCAACAACTAACCAAACTAAATCATACATTATTATCAAACAGGATGCATTCCAGGAATACAAAGCTAGTTCAATATACAAGTCAATAAATGTAATTTATCATATTAACAGAAACAAGAACAAGAACTACATGATCATCTCAGGAGATGAAGAAAAACCACTTGACAAGATTCAGCATCCCTTTATGATTAAAGCTCTGGAGAAGCTAGGAATCCATGGAACATTCCTCAATATAATAAACGCTGTATATGACAAAACTATAGTCAGCATTATACTTAATGATGGAAATCTAAAACCATTTCCTCTAAAATCAGGAATGTGACAAGGATGTCTATTCTCTCCATTCGTCTTCAATATAGTACTAGAATTCTAGTCCTAGCAAGAGCAATAAGGCAAGAGAAAACATAAAGGGGATCCAAATAGGGAAAGAAGTAAAACTCTCTCTTTGAAGATGACATGATTCTGTATTTAAAGAACCCCATAGATTCCTTTCCCAAGTTACTTGAGCTGATTCAAAACTTTGGCAAAGTAGCATGGTATAAAATTAACCCACATAGCAGTGAAACCCACTAAACACTTTGTTGGAAATGAACTATACAACTTTGGGGAGACAGAAGTTGGGAGGGGGAAAATCTGGGAGAGAATGAGAGAAGAGGTGGCACTGTTCAAAAGAAAATGTACTCATTACCTGACTCATGTAATTGTGACCCCTCTGTATACCACCCTTATAATCAAATTGAAAAAATATTAACCCACAAAAATCAGTACCTTCTCTGTTTGCCAACAATGAGAAGATTGAGACTGAAATCAGGAAAGCAACTCCATTTAATAGCCCCACAAAAAATAAAATACCTAGGAATTAACTTATCTAAAGATGTGAAACAAAGCCATAGGAACAGAAACAGCATGGAACTGGCAGAACAGAAACAGCTTGAAACTGGCAGAACAGGACAGAGAACCAAAGGAATAGAGTAGAAAACCTAGAAATGAATCCACAGACCTATGCCCACCTAATCTTTGATAAGGAAGCCAGAAACACATGTTGGAAGAAAAGAGCCTAAATGGTACTGACAATATTGGCTACTCACATGCAGAAGGCAGACCCTTATAGATCACCCTGTACCAGAATCAACTCAAAATGGATCAGAAACCTCAATATAAGGCCAGATACCCTAAAAATATTACAGGAAGGGGTAGGGAATACACTTGGCTCTTTTTATCTTTTTTTTTGACTCATGTTTTTTTCTGTTAGTCATAAAAATGTAGGAGTAGACTACTATTACATTTTTATTTAGTTCTGTAATTCTAAGAACTTTTCAAAACAATCTGAAATTTGGACTTGAGTTTTTTCTTTATGAACGAAACAAGAGGTTACAGTGATGGTTGTTGGTGTTATTCCTGTTATCTTTTCTTAGTATATATTGATTCTACAAAGGGAATAATTTTATTGTGATCTTCCATATGTGTCCACAGCATGCTTTGATCTTATTTACCCTCTATAGTATTCTTTTGAAGATCCCCCTTTTGATGGGTTTGTAAACTTTCATTCGGCTGTTTGCATACATGCACAAAATGTACCTCCATCACCTCCCTTCACCATCTCCTACCTACTTCAGAAAGTTTTATTTATTTATTTTTAATTTTTGTTGGTTGTAGGACTTGAACTCAGGGCTTGAACGCTGACCCTGAGCATTTTCACTCAAAGCTAGTATTCTACCACATCGAGTCACAGCTGTACTTGCTCAGAGAGTTTTGTGAATAGTTCAAAGAATGAACTGGGGAAAGACTGTTACTACCCATTAGATAATTGAACATGTCACTTAATGGTTCTGAACTTAGCTTTGTGCACAGTAATTTACTACATGGAATTGTTTTAAGAGTTAAATGAGTTAAAATGTGTGTAGAGCTTAGACATAGTATGTGCACTGGGTATTGCTGTTATTATTGTTATTGCACTAAACACTTGGTATATTTGAAAAGGCATGCAATAAAAGCCCCCTTTTTGCATTATTGTCATTATTTTACTTTTTATTTACACTTTTATACTTAGCTTAGTTTACACCAGGAGGTGTGTTTTACAGTTGAAACAGGTTAGAATCTGGTAAATTAACTTTTTTTCATGGACTTATTACATATTTGCACAAGAATTGAGATCTAGAAAGTGTACATTCATACCTTTTATATTGTTGCAACTCCCTGGGAGAAGAGACACCAATATTTTTCTGTTGTATAGAAGGAATCTGTTTGGATTCAGTGTGTAGACACACTGGATGTTATTTGTCATGTTTACAACCTTCCCACTGAGGCGTAGAGTTGTTCCTGTTGTACCATGTGGTCACAGTTTTCCAATCTCTCAGCCTTTATTGACTTGTTGGGTTCCACTGTGTTTTTGGAGAGCTAAATGACAGACCCAGATGTGGGTTCTAAGGGGTTCTACCTAGATGTTTAACAAATGGAAGGATTAGTATAGACCACAATCAAAAAGGAAAACCGTTAGTGCCCCACAATAGGAATAAACATGGACAATTCTGCCAAGGGATAAAGGATGGTGGAAATAATCAGTCCCACCTCACTTCTGCCAAAATAGCTCTATTTTGGGCTTGACTTTCTCCTCTTTAGACCAGCCAGAGCTTGTCCATACATATGATTTTTTTTTTGCCAAGTGAGAGGATGTCAAAAGTGTTGTGTATTGTTGAGGGATGGAGGGGAGGGGATGGATTTACTTCCAATTTATTTTTGGTAATTTTTTGGGGTTTTCTTAGTGATGCTTTGAATATATGAAAATAGATATCTTTCCTTTCATTTCACCCACAGGTTAAACGAATATAATGGCTAAATTTGATTGTTTCCTGTATTATTCTAATGCCTGGCTGGTTAAATACACACATAAAGCAAAGTTAGGCTAGGTTAAACAAGGCAAGTTAAGGCAAGTCAAGGCAGAGTAAAGCTGAAGATACAGCAAGGGGTTGGTTGGTGGCTCATGCTTGTAATCCTAGCAACTCAGAAGGCTAAGATTGAGGATCTTAGTTTGAAGCCAGTACAAGCAGGGAAGTCCCTCTTATCACCAATTTAACACCAAAAAGAAAAAAAAGCTAGAAGTGGAACTGTGGCTCAAGTAGTAGAATGCTAGCTTTGAGAGGGAAAAAAAAGAAACCCAGGGACAGAGCCCATGCCCTGAATTTGGTGCCTCAGGACTGGCTCCAAAAAATAACAACAAAAACCGAAAAACAAAGCCTAAAATAAAAACAAAGAAATGAAACCAATAATGTTGAGCTCATCAGAGCAATCACACCAAAAGTACATTTGGTGACCTATGTTCTTAAAAAGTTAGACATTTCCTTTAATTTTCTTTTATTTTTTATAGCGACTAAAACCCAAAGCAAATCAAGCCAGTTTAAACCCAACTAAACACTAACCAATAACTCGTAAACAATCAACCAAACAAAAAAACCCACTTCAGTTTCTATTCCTTTCCCCATCTTTTAGTTCAGTAATAGACAGAAATGGGAGACTGTACATTTAGTCACTGGGCTCAGCTAAGAACGCTGGTTCGAGGACTTATTATTTGTATGTGATTAAATAGCAGGAGAAGGTCAGAGCGACCTTGTCCTTGGGGCCTACCAGTAGTCTTCCGCTCCAAGTACTCAGGATGCCAAGGTGTTGTACTTTGGAGTATTATGTTCTTAGCCCCTATACATGGCTTGAGGACTGAAATGCTGGGATCATGTAATGACTCTATTGAATCATTGTTGAAACTGCCAGATTGTGTTCCATGGAGGTTGTAACATGTTACCTTCCCACCAGCCACATGTAAGCTCTTTTGTTGTATTTCCTCCCCTGAGAAAAATCACCTTCAGCTTTGCTGTATCCTAAGCAGCTGCCACACTCTGACTATATGGTTTTATGCATGTTGCCGTGTGGGTGCATGTGTGCACACCTATGCTAAATGTGCATGCAGTGTATATGCTCATGTTAAATATGTGTGCTCAACGTGTGTACCTGCAACCCATGCTACAAATCCCAGTGCCATTCATCATTAGCAGATTCAAGCCAATGATGGTATCGTTTGGGCTTCCTGTGTCTGACCTTTCTCATCTTCTCTGTAGTTTCGGCTGTGACTCAGGGGTGATCTTTCTATAACGAAAATCTTTTCATAGTTCTTCATTCCTTAAAATCCCTTAATCCCTTAACTCAATTATGAGCCACATTCACCATACTCTGTAAGATGGCTGAGAGCAAGTGTCAACCGTTTTCATGACAAAAATGTTAAATAGTTGGGGGGGGGGACAGATATGTTTATTAGCTTGATTTAATCAGTCCACATTGGATTAAAATTGTACCTTAAAACACATATACTCGTAATTAGTCAATTAACATATGCGCTTCCATCCCTTCTCATTTATCTACCCAATATAAACCAGCTCTGCTGGCTTCAGCAGCTCTCTCTGCTCACTTCCTGCAGCTTTGCTTCTGGTGTGCTCTGCTCCAGTTATCATAAAGCCCTTCTAGCTACTTCCTGGATCCACATTCTGATTTCAACCCCTAGATCTTGAACCCCATTGCTCCTTTTGCCTGGCATGAGGTCCTCACTTTTGTCATTCTTTCCAGATCTTTTCCTTGGAGAGCTCAACTCAAAAGACTTTGAAGACTTTCTTTCCCAACCGCTCCAGGAAGAGAGTGCCAAATTACCTGCTCCCAATTCTATTGTTGCTCACATCACATTGTATAACCGTTTGTTACGTAATGTCTGGCTCTCCTTTGAGACTGTGAGATATTTTTTTCCAAAGCCAAGAGACCTTACTGGTCCTCTGGTTGATCTATCTCTTTTGGAAGATAGGGTGGCTGAGGCAGAGAAGTGATTCACTCAAGAACATTGGATAAATCTTTGCTCAACATCATCATTTTTTTTTAAAAAAAATCAAATTTACAGAAGCTGTATGTTTGATCCTAGTTTAAGAAAAAAGCATTTCTTTTGTGATTTTAGTGAATCCAGAATCATAGACAGAGATGTCAAATGTGAGATCAGAGATAGAACAAAGCTAAACACCAGTTACTGAAATGTAGCAGAACTCAGGAAAAGCCTGGAAACCTGGAAGGTACTTTGGTCTTAGACTTAGTAAACAGGATTTTTTTTGGGGGGGAGTGGGAAGTGTAAAAGGTCTTATAGTAAATTAATTTTTTGGAGGGAGGTGTGAGAGATGTTTTTGCAAACAGGAAGCTTGGAGCATGTTTTCGTAAATATCTGTTAAACCCGTAACAAAGTGAAAACCCAGAATGTGGCCTTTGTTTTCATTAGAAATTGCTATTTGTCAAGTACACTGTTCACCAGTGTGTGGTCCTCTCTGTACAGTGCCACCTGCACATGGCCTCTTTCCTATAGAAGCCACAATGTGAGAGAGTATGGTTACTATGTTTCACTACCTGATGGGCAGGATATAGTCAGGATGGCTAATAAAGACCCCTTGCCCATTTTAGCTGAGTTGGTGGATCTATTTGCAGGAAATGTATATGTTGGAGCCAGGATTCTACAAGAGATAGATCTGTAATTGACCTTGATACAAAGTTTAAATGGTTTCTTATAAGTATATTTATTCAACAGGGCTCTGGTGGTTCACACCTGTAATCCTAGCTACTCAGGAGGATGAGACCTGAGGATTGAGGTTTGAAGCCAGCTCAGGTAGAAAAGTCCATGAGACTCTTATCTTCAATGAACCAGCAAAAAGCTAGAAGAACAGGTGTAACTCTATCCAGACCAGCCTTGAGCAAAAAAGCAAGTGACAGGCCCTGAGTTCAAGCCCCAATAGAAGCACACGAAACAAACAAACAAACATGTCTATCTGTACTAGCCCCAAAGAATTGAGACTTGACTCTAAAATAACTTATCAGGTTTTTAGATTATTAAGTTTTGACTAAAAGCTTATTCAAAGACAAGCTTAATAATCTTATGTTCACTGAGTGATCAAGACACTGGTAAAAAAAAAAGACACCGAACAAAAATACTTTTACAAGAAATTAACTTTCAAAAGTAGGTCCAGTATCATCCAATTGTCACATTGAACAATTCTTTGAGATTTATTTTACATTACTAGGTATTTTCCTCCGCATTTGCTCATGTCAAATGTAATATGGGAAATAATGTAGTGGTTCTAGTGGGACATGTATGTAAATAGCTTTTCTTTTGAGATAGATTAAAAGGCCAATTGAAACGCTCTCTAGGCTACTTCCTTCCTTCCTTCCTTCCTTCCTTCCTTCCTTCCTTCCTTCCTTCCTTCCTTCCTTCTTTCCTTTTTTTTTTTTTTTGGTGTGCCCTTCCTGGGGCCTAAATTCAGGGCCTGTGTGGATCTCTGAGCTTTTATGTTTCAGGCAGAGCTCTACCACTTGAGTCACAGCCCCATTCTGGCTTTTTTTCCTAGTTAATTGGAGATAAAATTCTCAGGAAATGTCCTGCCCGGGTTGGCTCTGGACTGCAATCCTCAGATCTCAGCCTCCTGAGTAGTTAGGATTACAGGCTTGAGCTACCTCAGCTCCTGTCTGTAGGCTACTTTCTAATGCAGTCAAAAGGCCTTCACAAACAGTTGGGTTAATAAAGTCCTGAAATGTGAGCTGCCTTTGGGGGCCTCTTTCACAGAGAATGATGAAGGCTGTGGAGCCATGACAAACCCTTAGAGTAACCAATCCCATTTAAGCCATCCAGGTGGGGGTGGTACTTCCTGTCGTATTCCTTGTCCCTGTGTAGAGACCAGGTGCTACATTTTTTACTTTATTTCCAGAACATGATAGTAGGCATAAGTAGGTTTATTTTCTTTTGAGGCTGTATTCATTCTCTGCTTGCTGTGTGTCAAATTCAGGCCTGGCATTCATCTGCCTTGGCAATAGCTTCCTGAATTTTGTCTTTGGCTTGTTCAAGGCAACCTCCCATATGACATCTAAAGGATGCTGCACAGTTCCTATCGTATCACCCTCTATTACTCATGCCTTTAATGAGCAGCTACTGTTTGCAAGCAGTGCTGAGGCCTGGCACAGAGGGATAAGTTTGCCCTTGTATAATATTTCCAAGAGGACAGGCATTGTGCAAGTGATAACATGATGGTTCTATATGACAGGGGAAGGGAAAGACAAGTTACGGAAGAGGAAACTGCATGTATGAAGATGCTCATAATAGTAAAACCGAACTGGAATGTGGCGAAGAGGAATGTGTTGGGTCTTGCAAACAATCTTAAGGATGTCATGGGAAATCATTAAAAAATTTTTTTCAGAGAAGCCAGGTGTCAGTGTTACCTGCTACTTAGGAAGTTGAGATATGAGGATTGCTATTCAAAGCCAACCTGAGCAGGAAAGTCCATGAGATTCTCACCTCCAGTTAACCACTTAAAAACTGGGACTGGAGCTGTGGTTCAAGTGCTACAACACTGGCCAGAGCCCAGGCCCTGAGTTCAAGCCCCAGAACTGGCGCGTGCGCGCGCATGCGCGGGCACACACACACACATATGAAGGAGAGAGACAATTTGCTCAATTCCAAAAAGCCAACTTTACCTCTGTGTGAAAATGCATTGAAGAGAGGCATAAGGTGAAATGGGGGTAGGGGCAGCTGTATTCGCATGGTTACCCATTTCTACCCCATTTGAAGGAGATGATAGTGTTGATTGTTAGGATGAGGAAAGATAGGAGAGTCAAGAAGTATTTAGGAATGTGATTCCAGAGACTGTTAGGACTGAGGTAGGAGACAAGAAGGGAGGGGGGAAGGGTAGATCGCAAGCCTTGGGCTACAGAAATGGGTAGAGGATGACTGAGTGAATCTGAATGAATCTTCGGGACCAATGATGAGTTCATTTCTTACATGTATGGCGTAAAAGTCTCTGAGGTCTCCATAGGGAGATGTAGGAGTGTGAACTCAGAGAACTGGTATGGCTGAAGATGGGGCTCTAGGAAGAAAGAGTTTCACAAGAATAATTGGCTAAGACTAAGTTGAGATGAGAATAGCCACCACGGAGGTTAGAAATTGCTTTCCAATAGCCTACAAGGTAAAAATCCAAATATTAATTTTGGCATTCAAAGCCATCCATTTTCTTGTTCTCATCTGCTGGCTCTTCAGATTTACATTCTATTACTAGTCCCCAATTCACCTTATATTCTAAACACCTACCTCTGTGTAACTGTCCACAGTTTAGTGGGCTGAACTCCTCCCTGCTCACCTCCATGTTTATAATCTTTATTTCAAGACACTTAAAACAAAAGTGAAATTTCTTCTTTAGTTAGATCTTCAGTCAATGTGGAATGTATAATGAATGTGAAATGACTGAATGAGGTTTAGTAAAATGCACTTCATTTATTCTAATTAAGAGTAAGAAAACTAGGGGGCTTGGAAGTTGGCTCAGTGGTGGAGCGCTTGCCTTGCATGCCTGAGGCCCTGGGTTCGATTCCTCAGCACCACATAAGCAAAAAGAAAAAAGCCGGAAGTGGCGCTGTGGCTCAAGTGGTAGAGTGCTAGCCTTGAGCTGAAGAGCTGAGGGACAGCACCCAGGCCCAGAGTTCAGGCCCCAAAACAAGAACAAGACCAAAAACAAGAACAAAAAAACAAAGAAAAAAAAGAGTAAGAAAACTTTCGGGTGCTGGGGTTTGCAATCCTACCTGTACAGGAGACTAAGATCTGGGGACTGAGGTTTGAAGCCAGCCTGGGTAGAAAAGCTTGTGAGACTCTTGTCTCCAAATAATCACAGAAAATTGGAAGTGGTGGTATGGCTTAAGTGGTAGAGCATCAACTTTGAACAACAAAGTAAAAAAAAAAGAAAAAAAGTAAAGCTGAACCAAGAGTGAAAAAGAGTAAGGAAACTAATTATTCAGCAACTAATACGTTGTCAAGTACTGTGCAGGATCCTTTACCCACAGAGTCTTGTTTGGTCCCCTCACCAGTCTCTGAAAAAGAGATGTACGATCATTGTTTCCCTGTTACACAGGAGAAAATGCCTGTGGTAATCTCATGAAATCATAACCTATTTTAATGAAGTTGAATTTCTTTTGTTTTTATAAGACTAAAAAAATCCAAATGATACTCATTAGAGACTGTTAAAAATGAACTATATAACTTGTGGGTGGGGATGGGAGGGAAAAATGGGGAGAGAGAGAGAAGAAAGATCTGACATTGTCCAAAAAGATTCATGACCTGAATCATGTAACTGTAACCCCTCTGTGTATTGCTTTTATAATAACAGTAAAAAAGAATTAAAAATTACCCGAGAGAAGAAACAATCCTAAGCTCATGAAGCCATGAAAAGATTAATGCTTCAATCCTTTCTTTATCTTTTTTTTTTTTTTGCCATTCCTGAGGCTTGGACTCAGGGCCTGTGTGCTGTTCCTGAGCCTCTTTGTGCTCAAGGCTAGTGCTCTACCACTGGAGCCACAGCTCCATTTCTGGCTTTTTTTCTGAGTAGTTTATTGGGGATAAGTTTCACAGACTTTCTTGCTTATGCTGGCTTTGAACCATGATCCTCAAATCTCCACCTCCTGAGTAGTTAGGATTATAAGCAAAAGCCACTGGCACCCAGCTTTTTCTTTACTTTTTGGCAAGATTTCATCCACTATGTTTCAGTGACAAAAATTTGTTCTCATTGATGGCTCCTACATCTCACTTACTTAACCAGAGTCTGAACTTCACTCTCAGATTGCATTTTCCAACTTAGTAAATGGGCAGTTGTTTTTCATGTCCAGTGACCAGTTTAGTTCAACTTAGTAGACATTCATAAAGCACTTATTATATACAAGGTACTCTATTAGATATTGGATGGTAGTATAAAAAGATGGATAGGGCAAGATACATACTTTCTAGGCTCTACCATCTCTCAAGGGACTTAAGTTTTAAAAATTAATATATGGAAGAAAGAAAAATCTCATTCATTTATTCAGAAAATATTATATACACAGCACCCAGGTAATCTGGTGATATGGTAGACCCTAAGTCACATTAGTGCTATATCCTCTGCCTTGTACATTGCCTGAATAGAAAAGTATACCAAAAACTCCAAAAGAACGGCATTCAGAGAAGCATTCTTGAATCAATGAATTTCCCAAGCAGGATACAAGTAAAGATGTTAGATGGATTTATGATTTTGTCAGTTTTATATGATTTTTTCCACCAGAAAATTTGAACTTGAGGAACTATGTAAGAAGAAATATAAGAAGAAATATAAGAAGAAATGTAAGAAGAAATATCTTAGAAGTTCAATAGAGAGATTATCAGCCTTTGTAATACTTCTCAAATATTAAATATTAAAGTCTTTTTTTTCCTAAAATTAAATTTCTGCCATCATACGTTTAAGGTAAAGCTTGCAAAGTTGCACTTTACCAAGCTCTCTGATCTTGGAACTTTCACAGTTGGTTTAGTTTTTAAACACCATTTCTGAGGTTTTAGAAGGAACAAAATTTGGAGAGGGGCAAAGTAAATATATATGAGTGATTAGAAAGCCATGAACATTCTCAACAAACAGGGAGATAACTCTGGTGGCTGGTGTCACTCCCTAGAAGTGTTTACAGGCATAATTTAGAAAGGGGAGAAGGTATCATTTCTATGACCCTGGGCAAATAGGGGCTTCTGTCTTGCCTTGTTTATATAGAACTTGTAACCAGTAGGCTGGCCTGTTGGTTTCTGAATAAGTCAAAGAGATGACTTCTAAATGGGGCAGGAGGCAAATATGATATATTTTTTGTGCAAATAACATAATAAAACTCACTCAAGCTGTTAACAAGAAGGAAGAATCAAGAGAAGAGTTTTTAAAAAGGGCACTATTTCCAGGCACCAGTGGCTCATGCTTATAATCCTAGCTACCCATGCAGGCTGAGATTTGAGGATTTTTGTTTGAAGTCAGCCTGGATGGGAAAGTCTATGAGATTCTTATCTCCAATTAACCACCAAAAAAAACTGGAAATGAAGCTGTTCAAGTGGTAGGGTGCTAATTTTGCACAAAGAAATCTCAGGGATAATTTCCAGGCCTTGAGCTCAAGCTCTAGGATTGGCAAAATGAATATAATCAAGGTGAATTTGATCAAAGTATATTACACACATATAGACATACATGTAAGATATATAATAAAACTCTCATATGAATTAAAATGCTAATAAATATTTTAATGATTAAAAATCAAGAAAAAACAACCTTAAACCAAAATAAAATAAAAGTCATTCTGTACCTGAGTTTTTGAATCAACATTAAAGCAATAATGTAATATGAATCAGAGAGCAGAAGGAAAGAAGGAAGATCTGGAGAATTTTCCTGAACTCAGAACTATAGAGAAGAACTTCCTTTTATATTTTCTAAGATCCTAAGATGGGAAATGCACGGAAACTATAAAGGTACAGTGCATTCAAGAAACATTTTCTCATTGTGCTTCCCTCTTCTCGTCTACACACGGAATTCTGCACTCAGTATAAAGGTAGACAGTGTACCTATCTGAGTTTGAATCCAGATCTTCCAAGCTTGCATTCATGGGGCATGTGAATCTACTCCTTATCAGTAAAATGAAGAAAATAACAGCGCCATCCTACAGAGTCACAACGGGGCTTAAAAGTGCTGTATAAAAAAGAATTTAATATTCTTTCAAGTATTCAAATATTAGTGTTGAATACTGCTATTTTCCACTGACTGGAGCCTTCACAACTCCCAGCTTTTGCTGTCCTTTACCTCTTACCATTGAGAAATCTCTAATGCCAGGTGACAGTCTAGCATGATGGGTGTAATGAAGCATAGGAAATGAGCTACTGCAAACATGGAAAACCTAACTGGATTCTTTTTATTCAATGCATTTACGTTGTGGATTTTATCAAAAGCCAATAGAGGTAAAATATAGCGTCATGTTCAAAGATGGTATAAAGTATAATGTTAATAGAAAAATTAAACACTAGAAAATATGACTTGAAGGATTATGGCATTAGTATGGGATGAGCTCAGGGCTTGAGTGCTGCTCTTGAGCCTTTAAACATTTTTTTTTTTATGGCTCGAGATGAGTGCTCTACCACTTGAGTCACAGCTCCACTTTTGGCCCTTTGCTGGTTAATTAGCAATAAGAATCTCTTGGGTTTGTCTGACCAAGATGGCTTTGAACTGCAAATCTTAGATCTTAGCCTCCCAAGTAGCTAGGATTGCAGGTATCAGTCACTGGTACTCAGCTACAATTATTTTAAAGATTGCTTTGATAACTTGAGGAATGTCCATAGACATGATACAAAACAATATGTGACTAGCACTGACACTATGAAAAAGACTGATAGGAAGTCTATCAACAGGTGAGTAGTTAGTGATTCTTGGAATAAGGAACTATTAAACATATTTGTTTTCATCCTTTTGTTTTTATTTTTTTCTCTGAATTTATATATTCTCAAAATTTCCACAACAGACATGTAGTCCATTACAAAATCTCAAATTGTAAAAAAATTATTTCTTCTCTCAAATTATAAAAACTTTTTTTCTCTCAAATTGCTTTTAGCTTGTTTTGCATTCTACAAAGCCTTTTTTTATCCTGCCAAAAATTGGTAAAAACTCAGATGAATAAAGTTGCATTAATTAGAGGAACAAATAATGCAATTGTAGACTTTGGTTAACAAACTAAGATTCATGTGCATTTCAAGGTCCCTTAATTGAACCATTTAGCATTTTGTTTTTTAGAGCACATGCTTTTCTTTTTCCTTTCTTTTCTTTTCTTTTTTTTTGGTTCCGTGGGCCTGAACTCTGGGCCTGGGCGCTGTCCCTCAGCTCTTCAGCTCAAGGCTAGCGCTCTACCACTTGAGCCACAGAATCACTTCTGGCTTTTTTCTTTTTTGCTTATGTGGTGCTGAGGAATCGAACCCAGGGCCTCATGCATGCAAGGCAAGCGCTCTACCACTGAGCCACCTTCCCAGCCCCACATGCTTTTCCTTTTAAAAAATCTTTATTATAAAGGTGACAAACAGTGGGTACAGTTATATAAGTAAGGTAATGAGTTTTCTCTTTATACACTGTTACCCTTTCACTCATTTTCCTCCTGCTTATCTTTCTCTACTCCCCTACCCCTCCAACATAGTGTCTAGTAAATATCAGTGTTGCATTAGTTCATCCTTTCTCATTGCAGCATTATTTACCATAGCTACGATATGGAGCCAACCTAGATACCCCTTAGTAGATGAATGGATCAAGAAAATGTGGTCTATATATACAATGGAATTCTATGCTTCCATCAGAAAGAATGATATTGCCCCATTCATAAGGAAATGGAAAGACCTGGAAAAATTATATTAAGCGAAGCAAGGCAGGCCCAAAGAAAAGTAGGTTGCATGGTTTCCCTCATTTGTAATAACTAGAATGTCTATGATATTCTTAACAATAGCCCAATTCTTAACAATAGCCCAATTGTAGAGTGCATAGGACCATATACAATGAAGTGTATAAAAATGAACTACAAGAATTGGAAGCAAGAGGTTCTAATTATGTCCCATATGCAGATATTTCTTTTTTTTCTGTTCTTGTTTCTGTACCCTTTGTCTTGAATATAAGTTTATCTGATCCATAGAAGGGATCTGCTTTTATCATTGTGGTGGAAATAGAGTCAGGCACAATAAATTTTAATATAGAGCTATTTCTTATAGTCAACGGTATGGGTCAAAAGTATAGGACACTGCATTATATTCTTTTATGACCATTTTTTAAAAAAAGAAAATGTGTAAAGAGAGAAGTCAGCACCAGTGAAAACAATCCAGAAAGTTCACTCTTCCTAGGACAGAGATGGAATTGAGTTAAAAGAATGGCCACTTCATGCTGTGCCTACACTAACAGCTTCCTCATCAAAGCCTCTCAAGTTTGGAGTTATATATGGGATTCTCTCACCCTTAATGCCTAGAGAAGAAGTATGTAAGAAGCTTTGATACTTTGATACATTGAATGACTCAATTTTAAACCCAAAGCCTGGATAAGTAATTGGATTGATGTGTGAGTATGTGTGTCCTTGAAATTTGAGTAAAAGTTAGGGATGGAGACTGATTGGTGGAATCTATCATCCATCAATCAACTGATTTATCAGTTTATTTATCTATTGTATGCAGGATGAGGGCTTGAATTTGAGCCTTGAACTTGCTAAGCAGATGCTCAACCATTTGAGCCACACAGCCATTTTTTATGCTGTTGTTTTTTGTTGTTGTACTAGGGATTGAATTCAGAACCTTGCACTTGCTAGCCTGGTGTTCTACTACTGGAAACATACCTCCAGTCCATATTTTTCCTTGTTTCTTTTCAAGGCAGGGTATTATTTTATGTTTGGGCTTGATTGGACTGAGATCCTCCTTTTTGTGCTTTCCCATATCACTGATATATATATATATATATATATATATATATATATGACAGCACCTAACCATTGTGCTTCTGTTATAGCTGGGATAATAGGTACACTATGGTGTATAATCATTTGATGAAATGGAGTCTCATGAATTTTTGTCTTGGTTGGCCTTGAAATGTGATCTCTGATATCTGCCTCCCAAGTATCTAGGATTATAGTTGAGCTACTGTGCCTGGTACTTTCAAAATTTTTATTTCATTTTGTTTTGTATAGGGTCTTGCTTTTTTTTGCCGTGGCCAGCCTGGACTATAGAACTCCTATGTATATTTCTCATGTAGCTAGAATGACAGTTATGTACCACTCTGCTCAGTTTTTTTCCGTGTGTGTGTGTGTGTGTGTGTGTGTGTGTGTGTGTGTGTGTGTTGGTCCTAGGGCTTGAACTCTGGGCTTGGCTGTTGTCCCTGAGCTTTTGTGCTCAAGGCTAGTAGTGCTCTACCCCTTGAGCCATAGCTCCACTTACAGTGATTTTGGTAGTTAATTGGAAATAAGAGAGTGTCACTGGCTTTACTACCTGGGCTGGCTTCGAATCGCAATCCTCAATTCTCCATCTGTTGAGTAGCTGGGATTATAGGAGTGAGCCACTGGTACATAGTGCCCTGCATTGTGCTCAGCTTTTATTGGTTGAAATGGGATCTTTCATATATTTTTCCCAGTCTGACCTCAAACCACAGTCTTCTTAAGTTTTGACCTAGTGAGTAGTTAGAATTATAGGGAGTCACCTTGTCCCCTTTTAGTGAAATATTTTAACTAAGTTCACATATTAGATGAATTACTTCTTTTCTTTTTGATACAGGATCTCATTATGTAGCCCAGGCAAGCCTTACACTCATTGTGTAGCTCAAACTAACTTCAGATTCATTGCGTAATTCAGGCTGTCCTCAAACTTTTGATCTTTCTACATCAGTCTCTGGAGTTCTGGGATTACAAGTATGCACTACCAAGCCCAGCTTAAAAAAATACGTCCTACTGAGGAAGCACTTTAGTAATAGCGAGCTTGCCTAGTATATGAAAGGCCCTGGTTCTGATACCTGGCATGCCAAAATCAACAAACAAACACATAAAATTACTTTCCAATAGATAAACATCATTAAGAAATACTTAATGACTTTTTATCACACAATTAACAAATCAATATATTTTTTGTCAGCACAGGTTTTCTCTCATGTATAAAAAATACTTTTTGTCCGAATTTTACAACTTTGGTGGTGGGCGGGGGGGAGGAGTGGGGGGGGGTAGGGGGAGGATGGGAAGGGATGGCAAGGGGAAACAAAGGAGGAGGCTACAATGCTTGATAAGAAATGTACTCGTTATCTTGCCCATGTAATTGTAACCCCTCTGTTCAGTATTTTCACAATAAAAAATAATAAAATAAAAAAAAATAAAAAAATACTTTTTGTCTTTAGAAATTTTATTTAATTCAAAGGGGGAAGAGAGTCCTAGAATAGATTCAAAATCATTCAGGAAAAAGCGACTTATTCTAGTGACTTACTGACACTATAGTGAAATAATAACAATTCTATGAATAAAAAGTGACTAATGACTATATTTTCATAATATACTAATTTTGCCCATATATACTCAAGCCTATGGACATAATATGTTATATAATAGTATACAACTGCATTCCTTTCCAAGTAATACTTAGAATGATCTCATATTATGTTGATCCAGTAGAAGAATTTGTCCAAGTCTTCTTTCATTTTCTGAAAGGATTTCACCCTCTGCATAGTATAAAATTGAACTGGATTCAGTAGAAATCTATGTTCAGTTTGTTCTATATTGCAGCGAGAGAGTCCCCAGAGAAACAGCAGCTTCACTGCTACTTATTGGATGTTGAGTTCTACTGTCAAGCCTTGTTTGAAATTAGCATCAATCAGGCAAGAAAAGGCTGGTTGATCCAAGTACTTTACTCGATTGTTTGCTGGAGCTGCCATTCACTGAGTGATATGTGAAAAGCAATTCTGCCAGTGAAGGTATTGTTGCAAATCTCAGTCTTGGAGTAGGAAGAGCTTTGATGAGTCTTTATGGCATGTACTCCTTTGGCTACAGTGTGGCTTGTATGCAGCCTTGGACTTTGAATGATCAAGGTTCAAATCCTGCTCCTGCCACTAGCAAGTTGGACAAACTTTAGGCAGATTCAGTTAATTCCATAAAGCTTTATCCATGACTTTTTTTCATTTCTGAATATGAAATGAACCATTTTTAGTAGTATTTTTATAGAATAAAGATCAAAACATTGCACTTGGCACATTTACACTACAATCTGGTATAGACATGGAGACCAAGAGTTCAGGAGTCTCAGTGTCTCAATCTCTGTGGGAATGTACATGGATTACTTATCTAGCTGCTTCCATTTTTGTATCAGTAAAGTGAGGATAATAATGTTATGTATCTAATACCATCCTAATGAAGATTAGATCAAAGAACTCATGTAAAAGATACTAGAATAATGCTCAGCATTTATAAATGTCCAATAAGCATTTTATCAACACTATTATTAAGTGTGCCTTCTGTAATGTCTATATTCATTTGTGTATACATGTAAATATACTTAAACCTTATATATGTATATTTCTATGCACATCTTTTAGTTGTAGATCCCACAAATGAGAAAAAACATGAAGCATATTGCTTTTTGAGCTTAGCTTATCTTGCTCAGCACAATGACCTTGAGTTCCACCCATTTTCCTGCAAATGACATAATTTCCTTTTCTTTAGGGCTGAGTAATAAGGTAATGCTGTAGAATGTGTGTGGGGTATAGAAACACACAGATATGGATTTTTTTTTGTTGCTTGTGGGGCTTGAACTTTGGACGTGGGTGCTATCCCTCAGCTCAAGGCAAGCTCTCTACTACTTGAGCCATAGCACCACTTCCAGTTTTCTGAGTAGCTTATTGGAGATAAGAGTCTCATAGACTTTCCTGCCTGGGCTGGCTTTGAAACTCGATCCTCAGATCTCAGCCTCCTGAGTAGCTGGTGAGCCACCGATGCGCCCGACTCCAGATATAGATTTATATCATATTTTCTTTGCCCATTTACTGGTTGTTGGACACTGGCAGATTCCACAGTTTGGCTATGGTAGTACATAGAACCGAAATAAATGTGGGTATGAAATTGTCTCTTGTATATTGATTTACCCTCTTTTTGGATATATGTCCATTCATGGTATGATGAGGTACACAGTAGTTCAATTTTTAGTTTCTGATAACTATATTGATTTCTACAGTGGTTATATTAACTTACATAGACAATGTAAGTTACTTTTTCTCTGCTTCCTCAAGAGATAAACACTATTCCAAGTTGGTTATTTCATTTGGGAAGTGGATCCCACATGAGACTTTCTTTTTTTTTTAATCAGAGTCAATACACGTTTCTTGCATTTCCCTGTTTGTCCTGTTTCTGTATATAACAATAGGCTAGATTGACTTTCACTGGGGTTCTTAGGCTTGGAAACGCAGCTGCCACTCTTTGAGTTAATCCTCCTTAACTATGGTGAAAATGACTGACATTGGAACAGAAGGCTGTGGAGGAGACAGACGTTGTGCACATTAAGGTGGCCAAAGAGACACATTTCTTCCTTTTGAGCAAATGACAAGTGTCAATGAATCATTAGTCATATGAATAAAGGAGAGACACACAGCTCCCAGCATTGGGCCACTTACTAAAGAGTTGGCAGAAGAGCTCACTTAAGCGGCACTGTATACATATATGTGAAAGGTAACTTTCACGAATAATAATTATGAATAATAACAATCCAATGAAGATCTATTTTTTATGAAAAAATATGGGAAGCTGAGAACAAATTATATAAAAATAAATGAATTTTAAGGTCTGCATGCACCATCAAAATAATAGAGGTCAAGCAAGTAAATGAAGCATTATAAAGATAAGCGAGTGCATGCTGACTTTGATATGAGAAAATGCTCAATTTAATACTAATGAATACCAACCATTCTCCCCTCTTCCCCCTTTTATTTGACAGTCTAAGAAACTCTTGTCTCTGGGCTGCCATGAAGCTCATTGATTCTCTTTTCAAAGGCTTTGGAAAAAAAATAAAAATCTTCTGCTTTGTAAAGAAGACAATGCCGATGACTATTAGGAGTTCTTTTTTTTTAATACTCAGGATTCATTTCCTTTTTAAAAGAAGTACACCATAGCTCCTCTTCTTTCTCCCTCAGCAAATAATTGGCTGACCCTATTTTTCTTCTCTTTAATCTGCTTACCTCTGCAGAGCGCTCCACAATTCATTCTGATTGGAAAGATCTCCACTGCAGGGATTTAATTAAAGAAGAACAATACTCACCAGCAGCCATGTATGAACAGGTGATGTGCAACACAGTCTCAGGGTGGAAAATGTGGCCCAAGAGCCCTTGTTGGAGCACTTGGGGTGGGGGTGGGTCTTCTCACCTGCCACCTGCCTTGTACAGATGTAGATAAGTCAAGTTGATGGTCAAGTATTAGACTCACCCTGGAAGGTGGCCCATCTCTCCATGTAGTCATGTGCCAAGGTGGAAAAGTGAACGCCATTCTCTGAATGAAGAGGGGCTTTTAGTTACCATCGTGTAGATGGTAACTAACTTGCATAACCTTCAGCAATGGCAATTCCACGGCTTGTTATAAAGAGAGGAAGGGTTCTTTTCTCAGGAGTGTTTGCCCAAACCCATTACCTCTTCCTACAAAGTGTGTTGTGATCATTCTTTGGCATCCAGCAGAATCTCCGAATGAACATTAATCCATAGAAGACACATGGTGCAGTTATATGTTAGATATGAGACCCTTTTCCGTTGTATGGCTAGCGAAGATCTCCCAACCCTTGAGCTTTCTATTGATCTTGCTAGTTATGTCCTTTGCCATGCAGAAGCTCTGCAATTTCATGTAATCCCATTTGTCCAACCTTTCTTTGATTTGTTGTGTTTCTGGGTCTCTATTAAGAAAATCCCTCCCACCTCCACAACTACACCCCCCCAACTACCCCCACCCCCTGCGAAGTTGTAAAGTTCATTTTCAACATAGTTTCGTGTACATCTCATTGTTAGAATGGGTTAACCCGTATTCCTATGTAAGCATTTTGTTTTTTCCGTCCCCTCTCCAAATTAGAGAAGTGTATATACAAGATGCAGGGCCCCAACATCAAATACAGTGAAAACAGGAGTTATATCGAAGGGGAGGAACATACAAAGAAATAAAAAAATCGCATGGTACATTATAAATACATTAGAAACAATAGCAAGAAAGAAAAATTGTGTCCCAATATTGGGGTTCATTTCATTTAACATCATCTTATATGGTGATATGTACATAGCTTTTGACCTTTTCTGCTTATCCTACACATGTACTAGTTATTGCAAATAAGGGAAGCCATGGGATCTATGTTTCTTTGAGCCTGACTTACTTCACTTAAAATATAATTTTTTCCAAGTCTTTCCATTTCCTAACAAATGGGGCAATGACATTCTTTCTGAAGGAGGCATAGAATTCATATCTCTATCTATCTATCTATCTATCTATCTATCTATCTATCTATCTATCTATCTATCTATCTATCTATCTATCTATCTATCTATCTATCTATCTA
>NW_012267276.1:3785787-3792050 GCF_000151885.1 Dipodomys ordii | reverse complement strand
TCTATCTATCTATCTATCTATCTATCTATCTATCTATCTATCTATCTATCTATCTATCTATCTATATCACATTTTCTTGATCCATTCATCTACTGAGGGGCATCTTAGCTATGGTAAATAATGTGGTGATAAACATGGTTGTGCTGGTAGCTGTAGTATGGCCTTGTTTGTGAGTGTTTGGGTAAATGCTGGGTCATAGAGGAGCTCTATGTGGAGTCTTTGCAGGAACCTCCATACTGCTTTCCAAAGTGGTTGAACAAGTTTATATTCCTACCAACAATGCAGTAGGGTTCCCTTCTGGCCACATCCCCTCCAGCACATGATGACCTTCTTTACCCCTTTGCTTCTCCTAAGGAGGGTTGAGCTCTTCCCAAAGGGATACGATAGGGAAAAGGTGGTGTGGGGTGTGGGGAAGAGTTGCTATATTCTTTTTCGAGAGTGTTTTTACCCTCTACTACAGTGATTGGCTTATTTCTTCTATGTCCTGGATGTACAGTACCTTTCTTGAAAGGTAAGACATGACCTTATCTTGCTGTCTCTCACCTGGCTATGGAAACAGACATATAGTATGACATTTAGAAATATATATTGGTGGCTATGTGCCTACTTTTTACAGTGGTTATTAAAAGTTTTGCCATGTTGAAGTATTTTGAGCAAAGTAAGAAGAGTACTAAGAGAATTCATATACTTAAGCCTACTCCTTTTCTCACTCCTTTTAACACTTTATTTTTAACCTCTGGAGACCAGCCTCTAGAGGTCTTCATGATTTATGCCTCACTATTATTCTGGGACTCTATGAATTTTGGGGAAGATTATTCTTAGGCCTCTGTTCAGTGCCTGAGGGAGGTCCTTCTAGTTTCTTTCCAAAGACAAGGGTAGATGAATTTCCACCCAGGTGAGGAAGTAGAATGTGGTATAATAGCAAGCTGGTAATTTCTTTTTTGAACATATTTATTCATCTGGAAGGGAAAAAGGGAGTTGTTAACTGCAAGGTGCCTCTCAAATGACTTAGAAATTAGAGAATGATGTACAGACCTGGAGTGAAATAATAGCTAGAGTTTGTAGCACAGTCGATCCCTTCAGAAGTGTGTGAAGTCAACTTAGTAAGATTGAATGGCTCCTGGGTTATGGGCCTCGATTGCGGTTATTTGCATATTTTGGAAAGTAAGATAACACGGAGAAGTGGCAGGTCAACTTGGTTTAATATAGGAAAGGAAAGTCAGGAAAGCAGTGCTCTATCTCTAGAAATAACCTCTGGGGTTAAAAAAAAATCCCAGTATATGGGCAACAAAGATGAGCATTTGCTGCTAAAGGAATGTATGTTCCTATTGTGAAAAATGGATTTTTTGGGCCATTATTTATCTGATCATAAGCAGACAAATCATGAATCAATCATACACTTAATTTCTCTCCTTTTGACCTAGGCTTGCCATTCAGTTGTCTGTCTTCTACTTACCTTGTCATCAGGTTCTATATATCAGAGGAGAATGGATGTTTCAGGCCAATGAAAGTAACGTATCTTGATGTAACTGCATAATTCATAGCATGCATATTTATCACTTCCTTTAGTTAATATAAGCAAAATTTCCTGATGAGGTCTCTATTTTGATATTCGTTTTCCTTTACATTTTGGTATTTTTTCTTCTATTTATTATCATTATTTTTGTGAGACTGCCACTCAAACTTGGTACATGACATTGCTCATTAGCTATCATTCTTCCTATTGAGCAATGTCTCCAACACCTACTTTTTTGTCTGTTGTGGGGCCTGAACTCTGGGCCTGGGAGCTGTCCCTCAGCTTTTCAGCTCAAGGCTAGTAACTCTACCACTTGAGCCATGGCACCACTTCTGGCTTTTTTTTTGTTTATGTGGTGCTGAGGAATCAAATCCAGGGTCTCATGCATGCAAGGCAAGCACTCTACAATTGAGCCACCTTCCCAGCCCCAACACTTGCTTTTATTTTTTGTCATTGTAAGGTTTGAACTTGGGGCCTGGACATTGTCCCCGAGCAATTTTGCTCAAGGCTAGCACTCTACCACTTGAGCTACAGTACCACTTCCAGTTTTTTAGTGGTAAATTGGAGAGAAGAGTCTCATAGACTGGTTTCAAATCATGATCCTAAGATCTCAGTCTCCTGAGTAAAATTATAGGCCTGATAGAATCACCAGTGCCTGGCTATATATATGTTTTATCTTCTGTACCAAGAAAGTATTTAACATGGTTATTCACAAAAATGAAGTAGAATTTTGTGTAGAATCTAGTTTGACACCATATATTAGATACAAATCTCTTTCAAGAAGTTTGTGTACTTTTCACAGTTATCTATAATTTTTTTTTAAAAAAAGAGAGCTTCAATTTTTTAAAAAGGGGGCTTCATTGATATTTCCCAGTTCATACAAGTCTTAGGTATGTATTTTCTCATCTGTTCCTCACAACAGCTCTGAAATGACAACTAAAACTTATTTCTACTTTTACAGGAATTCCTAGGGTGTTTTTTGTTCAAGGTCATAGGACTGTGGATTGATGTAAATAAAAGTTGAAAGCAAGCCCGGTGCCTATGGCTCACGCCTGTAATCCTAGCTACTGAGGAGGCTGAGATCTGAGGATCACGGTTCAAAGCCAGCCCAGGCAGAAAAGTCCATGAGACTCTTATACCCAATAAACCACTAGAAAACTGGAAGTGGCACTGTGGCTCAAGCGGTAGAGTGCTCGCCTTGAGCTGAATTGCTGAGGGACAGTGCCCAAGCCCAGAGTTCAAGCCCCATGACTGACCAAAAAAAAAAAAAAAACCCAAAATCAAAAACAAAAAACAAAAGTTAAAAGCAAAAGCATGTTCACATCTCAAATGACACATCAAGTTGGGGAAAAGCATAAATGTTTTTCTCCATTGTTAATGAAGGATCACATGGAATCTTATTACCTGTGGTCTCAACATTTGAAGAATTCAGCCTGTGTTACAATCTTTGCTATTTCTGCTTTCATTTGTTTTACTTCTCATGTACTCTATATACTTGCCAAACAGGGAGGGAGGATCTCAAATTGGAATGTTTTCTTTCTAAGTCCAAATGTGGTTTATTCTACTTAATTGGTGAGATAGGAGAAGAGCAATTAACAAGCTCTTCCTCTCCCTAAAAGGTTTCAGCTTGATCTATACAGTCATTTGTTATAAGAAATAAAAGATAGGAGACATTAAAGAGTACTAAAGGGTATATAGTCACTTTGGGAATGCAAAGATGATTGTTATTGTTCAAATTAATTTATTTTCAAAAGTACATTAGTTATCAGGGGATTTTGTTGTGATATTCATATGCATGTTTACAATATATTCCAATAAATCCCCCTCTAGCATTTTCTCTTACCTGCTTTTCCACTCTTTAATGCAATTTCAGGAGGCTTTTCCTTGTATTTTCATACTTCCTAACTACCCACTTTAATAATACTCATCCTCTTTATCCTCTTAGTTTTCTTTCTCTGTCCCCTCCCAGAGCCCCATGAGAAATAGGGGCTTTGAAGTTTCTATGCTATCTTCATATATAATTGCAATATATTTCAAAATTACTCACCCTCTATCTCTTTTTTATTCTTCTTAACATCTGTATCTATATCATCTCTATCTAGGTCTATATATGGTCAGATAACATATCTATAGGGTGAACTTTTCTCATGTGAGTGAAACATACAATATATTGTTTTATGAGCTTGTTTTTGTCTTGCTCAATATATCCTCCAGTTCTATTCATTTTCCTGAAAGTTACAAGACTTTATATTTCTTTATGGCTTCTCAATATCCCATGACACACACTCATGCATACAAATTTGTCGCATCTTTTTTTAATCTTTTCATCTATTATTAGGCCACACTGTTGATTCCACTGTTGGGATATCATAAACAGTTTTGCAATCCACATGAACATGCAGGTGTTTTTCTGGTCTATTGATTTACTTTCCTTCAAATATACGTTCTACGGTGGTACGCCAGGATCATAGAGAAGATCTCTTTTCAGTTTCTTTCTTGAGAAAACTCCATATTGATTTTCGTAGTGATTGTACTAATTTACATCATCACCAACAATGTATGAGCAATCTCTTTTTCCTGCATCCTTCTCAGCATTTTTTTTTTATGGTTTCCATTCTGGGTGAGATGGAATCTTAGTGTGATTTTGATTTGCATTTCCTTTATGCCTAATGATGTTGAACATTCCATTCTAATTCTGTGTTGAAATTTCATGTATCTGTTTTCCATTTGCATTTCTTCTTCTGAGAATTGTCTGCTCAGTGCATTTGCCACGCATTGTTTGTTCTTTTATTGTTTATTATTTTTTATGCTATTTGTATATTCTGGAAACCAATCCTTTATCTGTTAAATAACTGGCTAGGATTTTCTTCTATGCCACGGGTTGTCTCTTGTTTCTAGTGATTGTTTTCTTTGCAGTGCAAACATTCTTTAATTAGATTTAGTCTACTTGTCAATTCTTTCTCTGATCCTTTAGGAGTTTTATTCAGAAAATATTTATCTGTGCCTAAAACTCCTGGAGAAAGTGTAAAGCTTCAGGTTTTACTTTGAATAATTCTTCTTTGTCCTCTTCCTCTTCCCCTTCCTCCTCCTTCTCTCTTTTGGAAAAACAAAACAACTCTTCTTTTCCTTTCCTGGAAATTATTGAGATAAATATTAATTTTTTGTGTGATCAGAGGCACAGAGGCATTGGGCCTTATATTCTTCCCCAAGAGTACCCTCCTTTGGTCTCCCTGTGCATGAATACCTACAGTCTTGTATAATCTATCATTTCTGGGTATATTTTAGATCTAGCTTCCACATATGATAGAAAACATGCACCATTGGTGTCTCTGAGCTTGGTTTACCTCACTTAACATGATTTGTTCTAGCTCCATCCATTTCCTGGCAAATGACATAATATTATTCTTTCTTTTCTAATACATATTTTATTGTAAAGATACTGTACAGAGGGGTTACAGTTACATGAGTAAGGTAATGAGTACATTTCCTATCGAGCATTGATTGTTACCCCCTCCTTTGTTTTCCCCCTACCATCCCTTCCCTTCCCACCTCCCCAACTCCTCCCCCCCACCCCTGCCTGAAGTTGTAAAGATCGTTTTCAACATAGTGTCTTATACATCTCATTGTTACAGTGGGTCAACCTGTATCCCTATTTAAGCATTTTGTTTTTTCCCTTCTCCTCCCCAAATTAGAAAAATGTATATAGAAGATGCAAGGCACCAGAATCAAATACAGTGAAAACGGGTTATACTGTGGGGGAGGAACATGACAAAGAAACAAACAAACAAAAAGATCACATAGGACATTATATATGTCTGGGACAAGCAGAAAAGGTCAAAAGCTATGTACATATGACCATATAAGATGATGTTAAGTGAAATGAACCCCAAGGTAGGGACACAAGTGGCTTTTTCTTTCTTGCTATTGTTTTTAACGTATTCATAATATTATTCTTTTTTATTGTGAAAATACTGTACAGAGGGGTTACAATTACTATAATATTATTCTTTCTAATCCTCCTTTAAGAAAATAGTAAGGACCTTGAACTCAGGGTCCCTACTCTCTTGCTTGGCTGTTTTCAAGACTGGTGCTTTGCTACTTGAGCAGAAGTGCCACTTCTGGCTTTTCTGGTTAATGGGAGAAACGCATCTTAAAGACTTTGCTACCCAGGATGACTTTGAAGTTCGATCCTCATAATTCAGCCTCCTGAGGATTACAGGTGTCAGCCTTTACCTCCTGGCTTCCTTGGAATTCTTTGATGCAACTGAAGTTGAATTCTGTATAGGAAGAGAGATAGGGTTCAGCTTTAGTCTCTTGCAAGTAAATAACCAAGGGGGAGTGATTCTTACTTAATGAAAGCCACAATTGTGATGGGAAGGGGAGACAAAGGAGGAGGCAACAATGCTTGATAAGAAATGTACTCATTACCTTGCCCATGTAATTGTAACCCCTCTGTATGGTATTTTCACAATAAAAAAATAAAAAAATCTAACAAATACCTTGTGTGAATCTACTAAGAAAACCCTGTGCCATAGGCCAATATTTTCATAATAGAGACCCACAAACACAACAAATCAAAGAAAGGTTGGACAAATGGGACTGCATGAAATTGCAGAGTTCCTGCATGGCAAAGGACATAGCTAGCAAGATCAATAGAAAGCCCATGGATTGGGAGAAGATCTTCACTAGCCATACAACAGACAAGGGTCTCATATCTAAAATATACCTGGAACTCAAAAAATTAAAT
>NW_012267276.1:3739761-3784427 GCF_000151885.1 Dipodomys ordii | reverse complement strand
GGCAGGGGGAGGCTGGGAAGGGATGGAAAGGGTAAACAAAGGAAGAGGCTACAATGCTTGATAAGAAATGTACTCACTATCTTGCCCATGTAATTGTAACCCCTCTGTACGGTATTTACACAATAAAAAAAAAAGAACTCCAATAACAACAGATGCTGGAGGGGATGTGGACAGAAGGGAACTCTACTGCATTGTTGGTAGGAATGTAAACTTTGGAAAGTAGTATGGAGGTTCCTCCAAAGACTCCACATAGAGCTCCCCTTTTGGGCATTTACCCAAATGATCACAAACAAGACCATACTAAAGCTACCAGCACAACTATGTTTCTTGCAGCATTATTCATCATAGCTAAGATATGGAACCAACCCAGATGTCCCTCAGTAGATGAATAGATCAAGAAAATGTGATATATATATACACAATGGAATTCTATGCCTCCATCAGAAAGAATGACACTGCCCCATTTGTTAGGAAATGGGAAGACTTGGAAAAAATTATATTAAGGGAAGTAAGCCAGGCCCAAAGAAACATAGGTCCCATGGGTTCCCTTATTTGCAATAACTGGTATTTGTCTGGGACAAGCAGAAAACGTCAAACGCTATGTACATATGACCATATAAGATGATGTGAAGCGAAATGAACCCCAAGATAGGGACACAAGAGATTTTTTTCTTTCTTGCTATTGTTTCTAATGTATTTATAATGTACCATGTGATTTTTTTGTTGTTTTGTGTGTTCCTCCCCCACTGTATAGCCCCTGTTTTTACTGTATTTGATGTCGGTCTGATTTGGGGAGGGGAAGGGTAAAAAAAAAGGTTTAAATAGGGATACAGGTTGACCCATTGTAACAATGAGATGTACAAGACACTATGTTGAAAAATGAACTTTACAATTTAGGTGGGGGGTGGGGGGGCGTGTAGTTGTGGAGGTGGCAAGGAAGGGATGGGAGGGGAAAAACAAAGGAGGCAACAATGCTTTATAGGAAATGTACTCATTACCTTGCTCATGTAACTGTAACCCCTCTGTACAGTATTTTTACAATGTAAAACTTATTAAAAAAAAGAAAACCCTGTGCCAGATTCCACAGTACATCTGGGCAATTTGTTGGCTTTGTAGTAGGTTAACTCTGTAGTTGGAAAAAGAAGGTCCCCATCTGGTCTGGTCCAAGACAATGGAGGTGAAAATAGTTATTATATGCCAGGTTACCATCAGAATCATAGTAATAACCACAATGATAGTTCCATTTATGGATCATTTAAAAATCATTTTAATTATTTAGATTATGTAAATGACCACTGCCTTATTTGTGTCCCCATGATGCCTTTTCAAGAGAGGGATTTTTATTAAACCTTTCCAAGCTTTGTCTTGAGGTTGAAAAAAATAGCAAAAATTAGTTCTTAACTAATGGCTCCCAAGGCCAGTTGCAAGAATCTTGAAAATGTTAGATTCCTTCTGCTTTGGCATGGTGGTCAAGCAAGTCTTGATGATTTTAAAGGGCAGAGCTTTGGCTGGCTTCTGAATTACTTTGTAAGTTTGTCTCATGATTGTCTTATTTCTCCCACCATCCTCTCACATTCTATTATCTTCTGGTCCAGTTGTGTGCCTTAAAAATCTGTAAGAAGGGGTGGGAAGGTGGCTCAGTGGTAGAGTGCTTTCATGCATGAGGCCCTGGGGTTGATTCCTCAACACCACATAAGCAGAAAAAAGCCGGAAGTGGCATTGTGGCTCAAGTGGTAGAGCGCTAGCCTTGAGCTGAAGAGCTGAGGGACAGCGCCCAGGCCCAGAGTTCAGGCCCCACGACAGGCAAAAAAAAAAAAAAAAATCTGTAAGAACACATAAGATTAATTTGTAAAGGCTTATTTTGAATTGTGTAGTAAAACCAAAAGGGAAGAGTGCATGGTTTACTAAAGGAAGCCTAGGGATTTTGTTACAGAAGATTGGTCCATTTAAAAACTCATCGTCAATATGGTAAATCATTTTGGAATTCTATAAAAGATGTAACATATCAGTTAAATTCATTAAATGACCCTAAAACTGAAGTTATGACAATTTGAATATTGACAATGATCCTTCTGATTTTAAAAGCAAAAACAAGCGTATATGAGAACAGACACCTAAGGACTGCTGAATGGAAATATGAAATCTATGTGTTGGAACTGCACATGACTATTACAATGGAATATTTACTGGAAGTTAGGGACAGAGTTAACATCTTATCTCATTTAACCCTCCAAACTTTATAGAGGGCTGGGTGCTGGGGACTTATACCTGTGATGGTAATTACTCAAGAGACTGAAATCTGAGGATCATTGTTGGAAGCTACCCAGGGCAGGAAAGTCCATGAGATTCTTTTATCTGCAATTAATCTCCAACAACAACAACACCAGAAACTGGAAGTTCAGCTGTGGCTCAAGTGGTAGAGTGTTAGATCTGAGAAGAGAAGTGCAAGGGCCTTGAGTTCAAGTCCCAGGATTGTTGTGTGTGCACACACACACACAGACACACACAGACAAACAGACACACACACACACAGAATAGAGAACTGGTATATTTCATAGGTAAATGTGAAACAAATATTTAGAGAAGTCAATAATTTGCTGAGGCGTTAAGATTTGGACTTAAACATTGGTCTATGCTCCTCCTCCTCCTCCTCCTCTTCTTCTTCCTCTTCTTCCTCTTCTTCTTCTTCTTCTTCTTCTTCTTCTTCTTCTTCTTCTTCTTCTTCTTCTTCTTCTTCTTCTTCTTCTTCTTTGTCTTCTTCGTCTTCTTCTCCTTCTCCCTCCTCCTCCTCCTCCTTCTCTTCCTCCTTCTTCTGCCTCCTCCTCCTCTTCTTTCTTCTTTCTTCTTCTCCCTCCTCCTCCTCTCTTCCTGCTCCTCCTCCTCCTCCTTCTGTCTTCTTCCACTTCTTCCTCCTCCCTCTTGCTCCTTCTCCTCCTCATTCCTCCTCCTCTTTTCTCTTTTGTGGGTTGTGGGGCTTGAACGCAGGGCCAGGGTGCTGTCCCTCCTCTTTTACTCAAGGCTAGTGTTAGTCTGACCTCCTCCACTTTAGGAGCCACTCTACTATATTAGGCCCTGCTGTAAAGCATGGCTTTTCCCAGAAATCTGGTGACACAGGCCCTTCTCTGAAATTGGCTGACTCAAGTCTTATCTTACTGAGTGACACAGGCAGCTACAACAATAAATCACAGCCCCACCACAACAAAATCCCCCGATCCTACGCCCCTCACATCTCACCCAAGCCCCATATAACTGGGCTTCTAGAACCCTCTAACAGTGGCATTCAGCCCACCAGGCAGCCTGTCAGGTGTCTGACATTAAATCCCTTAGCATCTGTATGTGGTCATGTGTCCCAGTGATTTTCATGGGGAAGCCTTTCAGCTAGTGCTCTATCATGTTGAGCCATAGCTCCACTTCTAATTTTCTGGTGATTCCTTGGAGGTAAGGATCTCTTTTCTGCCCAGGCTGGCTTTGAACCGTGATCCTCTCCTCTCAGCTTCCTGAGTAGCTAGGATTACAGATGTGAGCCACCAGTGCTGGGGCTTGTATCTCATTCTTACCCTTGTATATAATCTCTTTTAAAAATGATATGATGTAATTAAATTGTTTTGTTATCTTACAATCGTAACGAGTTTTACTGTGATCTTTTCATATATGCTTATTGTGTACTTTGATCAAATTCACCCCTTCACTGAATTTCCATTGCTTCCCTCTCTTTTTCCTTTTTCACGGTGTTTGGTAGGTTTCATTACGCTGTATTCCATGTAGACATCATTTTACCCTCTTCTCCAATCACTCTCCTCTCCCCTTTCTTTCTCCCTTCCTCTCACCGTTCTCCTGCTAGACAGTCTAGAGAGTTCCTCCTTTATATTCATGTCCCATTCCCATTGCTATTTTCATTGTCATCATCATCATTATCATCATTTTATATATTCTACAAATGAGTGAGAACATGTGACATTTGATTTTTTGAGTTTGGCTTACTCAATATGTTGATTTACAGATCCATTTATTTTTCTTCAATAATTTTGCTTTGGTGCTAGTCTGGGACTTAAACTCAGGGTCTAGGAACTATCCCTGAGGTTTTTTTTTCCTCAAGGCTAGTATTCTACCACTTGAGCCACAGCTCCACTTCTAGCTTTTTGCTGGTTAATTGTAAATAAAGGTCTCACAGACTTTCTTTCTTGGGCTGGCTTTGAACCACAATCCTTAGATCTCAACCTAAGCCACCAGCTCCCAGCCATTATTAATTTTTGATGACTAAGTAATATTCCATAGCATATCTATACCATCTCTTCTTTATCCCTTCATTGATTCTTGGGCACTTTGACTGATTCCAGTTTGGCTAATTGTGAGCAGAGTTGCAATAAGCTGTGAATGCAGATAGCTTTCTTGTACATTAATTTACTTTCCTTTGAATATATACCTAAGAGTATCCACCTAAGAGTCATTAGGTGGATTGATGCCATTTTTAGGAACTCCCATTCAGATTTCCATAATGATCATACTGGTTTACATCCTCACTAAAAACATATGATAAATTCTTTCCCCATATCCTCAACATGATATTTAAAATCTTTAGGTCCTCTCTAATGAATTCTGTTAAAACTATAATCTAGATGAGGCTGTTTTACCAAAAGAATATTACTTGTCAAATATCACAAGATTGCCACAGGTTGCCAACTTTCATCATTTTAAGTATAAATCCCTTTAGGGAATAAAATTTCCACTGTCAGCTTAGCCTCTGTAAAGATGTTTATCTTATAAAAAATCAATTCTCTCTCCCCATTTCTCATGTTATATAGGTCTTAACTCATAAACCATGCTTCCTAGTGTGTATTCCTAGAAACTTGATCAGATTAGCTAATCATGGATCATTTTGCTTCTTCAATTTTGCTTCTCGACCGCCCCCCCCTTTTTGTGTGTGTGTGTGTGTGCAGGTCCTAGGCCTTGAACTCAGCCTGGGTGCTATCCCTAAGCTTCTTTTGCTCAAAATATTGCTTTACCACTTAAGCCACAGTGCCATTCCTGGATTTTTCTTGAGCAGTTTATTGGAGATAAGAGTCTCACAGATTTTCCTACCCAGTTGTCTTTGAACCATGATCCTCAGATCTCAACCTCCTGAATAGCTCCTATTACAGGCTTGAGCCACAGTGCCAGCCCGATTTTTTTTTCTCACCCACCGCATTCTGCTTCTCAGAGTTTTGTAAACTCTAGTGTGTTTTTAAAAAGTCAACCAACCTATAAATATTAGAAACCACTCTTTGCAAGGTACTGAAGGTGATAATAAAGTGCTATACAATTTGTGAAGTAGATCCAGAAGTTTGAGTGAAACAAGAAAAAAATTAACAAAGACTGCATGGGAACGCAGGCAGATTTTCAGCAGTGCTATCTCACACAGATATAGGAAATGACAGAAATGTGTTAGATGAGTAGATAAAAAAATGAGTAAGTGAATAGTTGCATGTATGTATATATGTATGTATGTCTATGTAATGGTGGATGGATGGAGAGATAGAAAAACTGATTTGAAAAAGATGGGTTTGTGAACGGTCATTGTAGCAAAATAATAAATTGCAACTGTGGACTGAGTCCTTATTTTAGAGAATTTGCAAGAAATTTACCTATGATTCCGATCACTTTAAGAGAACAAACATGACAGATCCTGAATTATAGTTCTCCTTCTTTCCTAGGTTTAGACAAGTCAGAAGATGCTCGGGGGCTAGCTGGTCGACCAAACAGACTCTCCAGTGTTGCTGGCTCATGGGGAGGGTTAGAGAGAGAAGCAGAAGAGGTTAGCTTTCAAATTGTTATAGGGAAGCTCACGTTTTTATCTAAATCCTACCACCACATATACTCTCTGAGTCAAAAATCATGCGGAATAGAAGAAAGATGCTTGCACAAAAGCACTCTGACACCAAGTGAGAGAATGGGAGAGAAGGGAGATTAACAGCTTAGCCAGGACAGAGTTTGTGGTTTAGGGGCTAAAAGCGGGAACAAGCTGTGTCCTGCTTCTGCAATGTCAGCGCTTTGCATCTTCCCAGCAAGGGAGGAATGTCCCTCAGAGGTGCTTTGCTAGGCTTCTAGGCCTACATAACTACTTGCTTTTCTTTATTACTCTGTGCTGCAAAAAACAGCCCTGCACCTCTTAAGAATGAATACAGCTGATATAGCAAGACCTAGGCAGAGTTTTGGAATAGGATTCTTTTTTATGCCATTGTCTTACTTGAACAACCACTGGTAATTTGAACACAGATTAAATGCCACATCGATAAGAGGTATCGATTATATTGGTCAAGCTGTTGAGTCTCAGTTTCTTCATCCTCAGTTGTATGAGGATGAGAACACCTCATGCCTAACTCATGATGTTGTTGCACTGATTGTGTGAAATAGTGTTTCACGTAATGGTGTGAAAACACTGATTTCCCAGTCGTACAGTAAGCCCTTACATGAAATATCCCAGTTCTGTAAGATTATGCTTAAGTTAAATTCTGTGTCTTAAGCTGAGGTTTATCAAACAGACTGCCCACTATTTCAATACATACAGTCCACAAATTATGTAATGGAGAATGTTCTCTTTAATCACCATCAATAATAATAATAATAAACTTTAAAATTGTTGTTATAAGATCACTTGATATGCAATCTCTATCCTCACTCAAAAGCTGTTTTATTTATTTAGTTTGTCAGAAAAGAGGTTTAAACTCATGGCTTCTTGCTTGGTAAACTAGAATAATACACCACTGAGCCACACCTCCAATCCTAACAATCCCATTTATTAAAAAATGGGCTAAAATCCTGAATTTAATATATTAATATATACATTCTTTAAAGAATTATTTCTTCTTGGTTTTATCCTACTTTTTAAGTGGTCTGAAATCATGTGTATAATGTTATATATATATATATATATATATATACACAGACATATATATACATACATACATAGATGTATATGTACACTTTTTTCCCCTTCTTCTACCACTTCCAGCTTTTTGGTAGTTTATTGGAACTAATAGTCTCACAGAATTTTTTTTTTGCCCAAGATGGCTTCAAACTGTGATTCTCAGATCTCAGCCTCCTGAGTAGTTAGGATTACAGGAGTGAGCCACAAGCACCTAACTAATCTCTCTCTCTCTCTCTTCTTTAATGAATCACTTCTTCATAATTTTATCCCACTTTTTAACTTTGGTTGGTGTTTTACTCCTTACCTATAGGAGTTTATTTATTCCCAGGTATATGGTTTATAAATACTTTTTCCCTATTCCTTTGGTTGGCTGGGTACTTAGTTGGTTATTTCCTGTGTTGTGCATTTTTAAGCTTTGTATAGCACTGTGTGTTTGTTTATGGTTTTAAAGCCTGTGCTTCTTGGTGCCACAGTCTACCAGTCATTCCTTGTAAGAGATTTAGGGGCCTCTAGGAAGTCTTTTTCTCTCCAGGGGGCAGGAGGAAGCTGTGGTTCCTGTCCAAGTGCTCTGTGTTGAGCTGTAGTTGGTAGGCAGCTGTGGTGTCCAGCCGCTCAGACTGCTGCCTTTGTTCTCCCCCTCATAAGTAGACTGTGCTGGGCATGGTAGCATTCTAGGACTGGTAAGACAGAGACTCACTTATTTGCACAATACCAGAGAGGTTGGGGAACTATATCTATAGTGAACTATTATCATCCCTGGAGGAAGCTAAGAATTGGGATCTTGTCTGCTTCCACTTTTGTTGAGCAGAAGGAAGCATTAATGGCAAGCCTGCTCTAGATCCATTGGGAATCAGAGCCTGGTATGGTAAAAGCCAGTCCTTTGGGGAGCCTTGTTAGAAAAGGTGAAACATTGGATGTACCTGCCAAATTTCTTCCTGGTGAAGCCAGATGCTAAGGGACTCTTTCTGATTATATGGCACTGGACTCAGGACAGGGTATTTGGTGAAAAAAGTGTCTAAAATTTCCTTGCTGGTTTCATTGAGTCTTATTTCACATTTTTTGGAGATCTTTTTTGTTGTTGCTGTTGTTGTTGGTGGTGACTTGAACTCTGGGCCTGGGCACTGACCCTCAGCTCTTCAGCTCAAGGCTAGTTGTCTACCACTTGAGCCACAGTACCACTTCTGTTTTCCTGGTGGTTAATTGAAGATAAGAGGCTCACAGATGTTCTTTCCAAGGCTGGCTTTGAATCATGATCCTCAGATCTCAGCCTCCTTAGTAGCTAGAATTACAGGCATGAGCCACCAGAGTCTGGTCTTTCTGAGGGCTTTTAATTAGAAATTAGGTTTTTGTTTTTTTTTTCTTCACAGGGAAATTTTTCTGTGAATTGCTGCTGACTTACTGTTGGTGGGAGGAAGACAATGCCAGGTCTTTCTCTTCTACCATTTCACTGACAGTCCTCCAGAAAGCTTCCATTGTTTGGATAATATGTAGAATTTCTTCATAAAAAGTGTAAGCCATGTGCCATAATCCTAGCTATTCAAGAGGCTAAAATTTGAGGATTGTGGTTTGAAGCCAGCCTGAGCAGGAAAGTCCATGAGACTCTTCTCTCCAAATAGTCATCAAAAAGTTGGTTCAAGTAGTAGCTTTTAATGAAAAAGCTAAGAGACGGCACTGAAGCTCTGACTTCTAGCCCCAGTACTGGCAAAAAAAAAATCCCATTGCAACAATGAGATGTACAAGATGTTATGTCGAAAATGAACTTCACAACTTTGGCTGGCGGTGGGGGGGGAGGGGGAAAGAGATGGGAAGGGATGGGAAGGGGAAACAAAGGAGGAGACAACAATGCTTGATAAGAAATGCACTCATTACCTTGCCCATGTAATTGTAACCCCTCTGAACAGTATATTCATAATAAAAAAAGGAAGCAGAAAGAAAAGAAAGGAAAGGAAAAGAAAAATGTACTTGTAAGGACAACAAGGTGGAAGACAAAGGCTGGAGGAGGCTACAACCACAACTTTATGGAGCAAAGGTTCAAGGTAAAGACATTCCTTCAAGAAAACTTACCTGGCAGATCAAGAGGATCTTTACTGAAGATCTTTGCTGGAGAAACTTGCTTAGCAAGACAAGGGCTTCTGTAACCATGACCCAATTTTACTGCTTAGAGTTTGAGAGCTTGAGATTGGCATATGGGTGGTCAGCTGCTGAATCAAAGTTAGAGCTTGGCTCTGAATTTTGGACAGATGATCCTTCATCATGGCAGGAGATGTGGGTGATGACAGACAGAATGTGCTTATTCTTTCCATGGTCTCTTGAAAAAATTTGAGAGGAGCATTCATTAAAAAGAAGCAAAGTAATTCAATGATATTATGGTCTATGAAACCAAATACTTTTTTTTTAGATATTCAAAGGAGGCAAATTGTCCCTCTCCCTCTCAAATCCAGTGCAAATGAAATCAAGTCTCTTGACTTATAGAAAATAGAGAAATTAATATGAATTTACAGGATCTATAGAGGACTAGGAATGTTACTGGTAACAAATACGTAGTGAAGAAGTTAGCAGACTGACCATCTGGTTACTATGGTAGAGAAACAAGAATAAGAAAAGTGAAAAGATTAAAAGGGACCAGAGGGACTTGTAACCTGTTGCTTACCTAGTGTAATATATATGAAATTTTCAGGTCTTGTGATATGCACAAAGACTTAAACATAAAAAGGAGAGAGTGAGAAAGAGAGAACTAAATAGTGATCAAGAAGTTAAGGTTAGTTGTTCCAAAACTGACAATAGAATTTTGATTTTGAAAGAAGTGTTTGTCATTTCACCCATAAATATTTAAAACTTGCTTTCTGTTCTGTGATATTGGAATTTCAAAGGTTTTTTTTTTTTTTTGTCTGCTCGTGGGCCCTCAAGTCTGGGCCTGGGTGCTGTGCCTCAGCTCTTCAGCTCAAGGCTAGTGCCCTACCACTTGAGCCACAGCACCACTTTTGGTTTTTTCTTTCTTGCTTATGTGGTGCTGAGGAATCAAACCCAGGGCCTCATGCATGCAAGGCAAGTGCTCTACCACTGAGCCATCTCCCCAGCCCTGATACTGGAATTTAAACTCATGCCCACTACGAGGTGCTCCATTATTGAGCCATGCCTGCGGAGCTAGTTTGCACTGCACTGGCTATTTTGAAAAAAACTCTTGCTTTTTGTCTAGGCTGTGCCTGCAGCATGAGGCTAGTATTTTATGCTGTTATATCGGGCATGAGAGGTAGATGGAGTTTCATGATTTGCTTTTTCTTTTTGCCTGGGCTGGTCTGAATCTGTGATCTTCCCAATCTCAGTTTCCTGTATAGCATATGCTACCACACCCAACTATTAGCTAACAATGGGTCTCTTGAACTTTTTGCTCAGACTTATGTCAAACTGTAGTCCTCCCTATTTCACCTCCATAAGTAGCTAGGATTTCAGGTGTAAGTCACTGAGCCCAGCTTTACAACCTACTTTCTTTAGTATGGATTAATGAAATGACAGGGTAGAGTTCAAGTGATTTACTAACATTACAACGTAGTATAATCATTGTGACACAAGAGAAAATGTCTGAGAAAATCTACTTCCTACCTCCAAGTAGGTAGCTAACCCCTGATTCCTTTCTTCGTTGTCTCTTTAGCAATGTCAAAGGGTTGCTTTCCAACGCATAGTTTCTGATACTGTAATTGATTTCACTCATGCCCAAATATGTTCTCCAGAAATTAGATAGAGTTAATTAAGAGGAACAAATATTACATCTTATTACGCAGGAAGCAGATTATGCCATGCCATGAATATTTATTTTATTTTATTTTTAGAATTTTCTTTTTTTTAATTTAATTTAATTTTATTTGTGAAATGAATATTTATTTGTACTGCATTATGGTTTGTAGTGGCTCTTTGTGTGGGTTGAAATGGTTCTGTGCTAGCAAGAGAAGGACTAGGGGAATCCAGCTGGGATAAGTTTGGATGTAATAAAAAGATTCATTCCTATCAAGTATGGTTTCTGGGTTCTCATTTTCTCATCAGGCAGATTTGGTAAGGAATGAATAAAGTTCCTCATTTTAGATCTGAAATGCAGAAGAAGTTAAGCTTTCATTGTCTTTCCAAATATTGTCCTCTGTGTTGGCCAACCTTATATTATCAGAACAAAATATCTGAGGCAGTCAACTTGCAAAGGAGAGAGATTCATTTTGGCTTACAGTTTTGAAGGTTTCAGTTACTGACCCATTGACCCCATTGCTTTGGGCCTGTGATGTTATACAACACATATTAGCAGGTGTACATGGCAGAGGTATATGATTCACCTTATGGTCAAGTATGAGATAAAGGTGGGGAAGATCAGAAGAGGAAGGGGCTAAGGTCCTACTGTGCACTTCAAGAGTAATACTAAATTAGGGGCTGGGAAGGTGGCTCAGTGGTAGAGCGCTTGTCTTGCATGCATGAGGCCCTGGGTTCGATTCCTCAGCACCACATAAGCAAAAAGAAAAAAAGCCAGAAGTGGCGCTGTGGCTCAAGTGGTAGAGCACTAGCCTTGAGCTGAAGAGCTGAGGGACAGCGCCCAGGCCCAGAGTTCAGGCCCCACGACCGGACCCCCCCCCCCAAAAAAAAGAAAGAATTATTGGTTGCTATATCACATTCCAAAGACAATTGACCAAGTTGAGATACTATTATAACATATTAAGTGGAAAAAAGAATGCAATATTCTTTCACATCCATGTCTGTAACAGTATTGAGCAAAACACATCCAAATTAGTATATTACTCTAGCAGCTCAACTTTCTATAGTTAAAATACATTTACTTGTGACTAGGAAAGGAAAGATGCTAGGCAGAAGAATTTTGATGATATAATAAAGTTACAAGCTTGAAAGCTTAAAAGAGCTAATATATGAGGCAATTGCTTGTAAGTGCTGTTTTATTTAGCAAATTGCTGAAGATTGGAAAAAGGTAATTCAGAGAAAAGTGAAATAAGAAATGCTATTCTACTGTAGTCTTTCTAACTATATTAAATCCAACAGCCATCTATGAAACATTTTCTGTGCATAAGACACTAAGCTAGGACTAATAAATGCTATTCAAACACAGAAAGACAAATTGAAAGAATGAATCTTGCTTTCAGGTAAGTTATTTGCTATGAATTTAAAGTGATTTATTAGCAGGTGTGCTTTGATTAGAAAATCTGTGTGAGGCATTAGTCCATGAAGAAGACTTAGAGAGTTTCTAATCTAGCATCCACAATTTACACAAAGGAAAGTAGAGATCACATAAGTACTTGCCTAAGTTCATACAGATGATAGTAGAATTAGGACTGAATCACAGGCTTAAAAGACAAGATTGTTTTTAATGGCATTTTTAATAGAAATCTATAAGCCTTTAAGAAAGTGAGGCATAATTAGAATAGATTATTTTTTTCTGAAGATAGTAAGAATCCTATGACAGATGGCTTAGGGCTGGTTTAGGTCTCTCTGATGTCATAAAAGGATTTGAGGTTCAATCTTGTCCTGATAATAACTTCTCTACTCTTCATAAGAGAGTGAATTTTACTTATTACCTTCCCTGCCACCAAAGCAGTACAGGGAGTAGCCTTCTAATAAGGCTTTCTGCCTCAAACTCTCCTCCTTTAGTCTATTCTCCAGTCAGCAGCCAGAGTGGTTGCCAATAAAGCTTAAATCTGATCTTGTCATTGCTGAACTTGACAGCCATTGAATTGCTTCCTGTGTCTCTATAGTGACCTATAAGGCCTGCTCAGTCAACTCTCCTTCCAACTGAGACCCAAACTTCAATTCCTCTCCTCTTTATTCACAGTGACTTCCTGTCTGACCCTCACACAGAGTAGATATGTTCCTCACTCAGGATCTTGGAGCTTCCTTCCTTCTCTACTTGGAATGCTTCTTCACCCACAATACCATTTTGTTTAACAAGATCTACCTTATTTAAATTGCATGTGGTCTCTTCCTTTATCAGCAGTGTGAGCCTCGCCATATCTATGGTTTTGGTTTTCTGTGTTACCCATAGTAAGAGTGTCACATGTTGAATAGCTGCAGTTTTTGTCTCTTTTGTTTGTCACTGTATTCTCAATTCCCTGGCAAAAAAGTATGGGAAGAGAGGGAGGGAACATGATCGCTTTGGCTGCTGGCCATCTTCCTAGGCAAGTGGCTTCTAGGTCTCTGCATTTTCCAAAGTCACTGCTTGACTTACAGTAGATGATCATTGCCAGACTCTTTCCTCAGGACTGCTGGAAACTCTGATCTCTTCTTTTATAATTGATTGGATTGTGCCCTTCCCACATTGAAGCCTTAGCTCCCAGTTGATAGGAGTTGGAGATATTTGAGAGGTAATTAGAAATAGACATAGAATTCGATCATCAATTTCTGAGGGTATGGCCTTCAAGAAAAGATTAATGCCTTCTAAAAAGAATAATTGGAACCTCCTTTCCTTTCTCCCTTGTGAAAACACAGCAAGGAGGCAGTTATATGAAAACCAGAGATAAAAGCCTCAGAGAAACCAAACCATGGCGGCACCATGAGTTCAGACTTCTAGCCTTTAGAAGTGTAATATGACAACATTTTATTATGGTAGCAGGGCATGATTGATACACTAACATGTAGGATGCTGCTGTAGCCAATAACTGGATACTTGCAAATGGGCTTATACCCAGGGAATGAATAGAGGCTAGAGGAGCTTTGAGGTGTGTGCTAGAAATGTGGACATTATTATGATTATTAATTATTATTATTATCGCCATACTGGGACTTGAACTCATGACTGTCCCTTTAGCTTTTTTCTCAAGGCTGGCACTCTATAACATAAGCCACATGTCTACTTCCTGCGTTTTGCTGGTTAATTGGAGATACGAGTCTCACAATCTTTCCTGCCTGGGATGATTTCAAATTGTGATGCTCAGATCTCAGTTTCCTGAGCTGCCGGGATTATAGGATAGAGGTGGCTTAAATTTGTTGGTCTAGGGTAAATTCATACACATGTCTGTAGATTGCCTGGGAGTCAGGTGATCTATTCTGGTTAGAGGGGGCTTTGCTCTTCATGGAACTAGTAGGCTAGCTCACACATGAACTTATAAAGATGGTAGAAACACCACAATGGAAAAACCTGCTGAACTTGGGGATGGTACTGGCATAATTTGTTTTCCATCATGGGTAATTGCATGAGTAACTACAAAATCACATAGCAAAAAGTTATGCAATAGGTATGTTCATATGACTATATAAAATGATGTTAATCAAAATGAACTCCAAGATCTGGACAAGAGGTTTTTGTTGTTGACATTGTTGTTTCTAATGCACTATATGAAGTTCTTTCTTTCTTTCTTTTTTCTTTTTTCTCTTGGTTTATCCTCTGTAGTCACCATATTTGATTCTGGTACCCTGTGTCTTGTACATATGTTTATTTGATTTGAGGAAAGGAAGGGGAATAACAAAATGGTGAAACAAGGGACAAAGAGTGAACCAATGCAACAGTGGTACCTATAAGATGCTAGGTTGAAAATAAACTCTATAACTTGGGGAGGGGAGGAGTAGTAAGGAAGGGAAAGTGGGAGAAAAATGAGGGAGGAGGTAACAATGTTTGACAAGAAATGTATTCATTACCTTAACCCCTCTGTGCGTTATCTTTACAACAAAGTAAAAGTAAATTTTAAAAAAGTTATGGAAGTGGGGAGCAAGTATAAAAAAGTAGGACAAAGGATACAATTTACCACTGGGTGATGCAGCATCATTGGATTTAATTAATTTCACAGTTTTCTATATAAACCCAATGGTGATAGTTCTTTGCAAATATTTACTAGGGATAGTGTAGTCTACTAGATATTTATTTAGAATTTCATGTTGCTAGTACATCCAGAGCTCTATATACTTGATCCTGAGCAATTTAAGGAAAAGATTTTTAATTCCGGGGTATTTTATTCATTGGCAAAAATTACTAATCAAAATGCTTGCTGTTTTTGATCTTTTCTGGCATATTCAATTAAGACCTTATAATTTCTGCAGTACAAAGAGTACAGTAATTACAGACACATCGAACACATTGTGCAAATATCACAGACCAGGGACAACACACCTCAGCCTTCACTCGGTTTCACCAGTTATATCATTAAAACAAAACAACTGTTTTTCTGAAGTAATAGCCCAGAATGTGAGACTCAAACAATTTGGATCCTCATTGATGTACTCCTTTCATCTTCTCTCCCATTCCTCCCAACCCAAGCCCTCCCTTCAATTTTCCTAGTTTCATAGGACACACGTTGAGTGTTATGACTGCATCCTTCCCTCTTCTTCTTTTCACTAGTTTGTACCCCTCTCCCTTTCCTCCACCCCACAGCTCAAAGTACCAGCTTCCTAGTATTTGTTTTGTTGGACTGAGAGTTAGTTTTTCCAAGGAGTTCCATAATTTGAATTCTCCCCTGCATATCCCTTACTCCAGTTAATATGTTTGTGTATGTTTGAATAGGCTGCAAATATTTTTGGGGGGGTATCTTTATGAAGTTTTGGGGCACAAAATGCTTTGTCTATTTGTGGCAAAAAACCTCTTCATTATCTCTCTCTATCAGGCATATTATTTTTATGAATAGGCAGAGCCATCTTGGGAAAGATTTTCCCCAGAAAGATAGTGTGTTAGTACATCACAAGCCCAAAGCACTATAGGGGAGAAGGTGATATTAAAATCTATGTGCAGATCATCCTCGAGTGTTGCCTGCATTCTAGAGCAGGAGGCCAACCAGGAAATGAAGTTAAGTTTCCTGAAGAATCAAAGTGATCTCAAAGGCACTGACATTTTTCCTTTGGAGGGAGAGGTATTTGTGCTGCTTTCCCAGTTCTTGTCTTTGCATGGTATGGGTTTGAAGGTTGAGTGAATTTTGTTCCTCAGGCCTACTTGGAGAACATGGAGGAACACTTCTTGTTTCTCCTGTTCCCATGGAAGGGGAGGGAGTGATAGGAATAACACATTGATTGGCCTGAGCTTCATCCACAGTTCATATGCGCCAGACCTTCTCCGCTCTTTTACTTCCTGGCCACTTGTGTCATCACCGTGTTTTTAGCTTATGAGTGGTCTGCATTCTATTGTCTGGAGAAAGCCTGTGAGCTAAACCAGACACACACAAAAGGAGCTTGACTGTGGATAGTTCCTTTTGATTGGTTCACTGTTACTGTTACTTAATTTTGCTGTGTTTCCTCATGCAATGTAAAGAATGAGATGTGAAATGAAGGAATACCCAGGAAGGATCATAGGAAAAGTTCCCTAATGCTTCCAACGTCCTCCTGGGGGGTAAACTGAAGTTTTGTCACAGCTCAAGTGGAGACAAGTACTCTCCAGATTAGAGCAGCTCAAAAATAGGAAGTAGATGGATGTCAAACTTCTTTAAGTGACTGTCTCCATGTGTTAGAAATACACACACTCTCGGTTTATTTCTTTCTATTTCCTTGGATCACTGTAACCTTGGGAAAGGCTTTTCATGCTGCCTGAAATCCTCATTCTGGCTGGCTTCGCACCATTGTTCCCCAAGCTGTCTCTGTACTGCATGGAACTAGGTATACAAAGCAGGTCTGTCGTGCAAGCCATGCCAAAGCCAGATTTTCAGACCCCCACGTGTCTCCATGTGCATATGAGATCTAGATTTAGAAGGTGAGGTTGGAAGCCCAGCTTTGGCCTTCCAACTGCGCCCTCCCAAGGCCTAGCATTTTGCAGACATTCTACACAAGTAAACGGGTCCTGCGTTTCTTCTTCATCCTGCGTGTGGCGGCATTCTGAGCTACCGAGGTGATATATTTAGCAGAAAGGAGCACAGGTGAGGCTGTCAGTTTTTTCCACTGCAGCAGAGAAAGTAGAATGCCACTGCTCCGAGGAGGGCACCGGCGAGTCAGCAGGGGAGGGCAGCAGCTCTATCGGAGTTTTGGCAGCCTCAGCAAAGCGCCACACGAACACAGCATGACTTTAGCAGACATTGACAGAAGATGCCATTAGAACAGCATCGGTGAAATGTTATGTCCACCTGGCTTTGCAGAAATGGGATGCAGGAAGTGGGGAGGGGGGGACTTGGGGAGAAGGCCACACAGAGACAGAGCTGAGCCCCCAGTGGGGAGAGGAGGGAGTGGTAGGGGTCCCTTATTCACACCAGAAGGAAACTATGGAGAATATAGTGCTTTATGGAGGACAGCTCTTAGGGCTTTCTGGAAGATGTTCAGAGGGAAGGATGAGTTAGAATAAAAGTCTCAGAATAGAATTAGAATGAAGATTTAGAATAAAAAAGAATTAGAATAAAAAAAGGACAGTATATCTCTAAATAGGACTCCCTGTTACTCAGACCTGGTAGGGCTGGAGGAAAGGTGGGTGCTAAGGGACTCTAGACAGGTGTTTTGCACGTCTTTTACTTTAGTCATACTTAACCTGATTAGCCAACTTATGTGTTTAAACTCTTTTTATTTGTTCACTCCTCTTAAATATTTTTTTGTGGCTATTGACTGAGCAGGGAGCCTTATATCTATTTTTAGCATCTTGACAGCTTCTGCATTACTGATTTCAGAATCTATTGATTAAAACTGCACTGGCAGCCAGTTCCCTGTCCTGGGTACATGCTACAGGAGAATGATGGGTGATAAATATGGATGTAGAGCAAAGTGATGAAGGGGCAGATGGAGGGAAGATACGGCAACACCAGGAATTTCAAATTTTGTTACATTAGACTTTTAAACCCCACAAAGACCATGAACATTGTATTTCTAATCTTCAGAATACAGTGCATAACACAGAACCTCAGTGTTTCTTTTTAAAAACTATCTTTAAGTGGTTGTATAAAAGGAGTTGCCAATAAAGAAGTTGCCATTTAACAAAGCAGTTTATGAATACAATATATCTCCAATGTTACGCCTTTCAACATTCTCACCCATCCCTCCGTTACTCACCCCTTCTCTCACTCTTCTTCATTTTGAAGGACTCTTGTCTGCTTTTCCTTCATCTTTTCTACATTTGTCCACCCAGAATCTCAGTATTTCTAATGAATAAATCTTTAGCGTACTGGTTATTATATAAGCAGCACTGAATAAATATGTACTATACCTGTTGTTATATAGCAGTGTCTACCCACAAGAAGTTGCGGGTAGAAGAGGACTGAGACAGGAAGAAGGAGGAAAAGGCAGAGAGAATTTGAAGATGAAGCGGCGTGAAGAACAAGAGTGACACAAATCTGTCATTTCTAATGCCTAATCTACTATGGATCAAGCAACTATTTATCCTGGACTTTGCTCTTAAGATGCCACTTTCTCTTAAAATAGGAAAGAACTATGCATGCATTTTCTGGGGATACTAACTTTTAAAAAAGTAATTCATGTCGGGAGCCAGTGGTTCATGCTACTCAGGAGGCTGAGATCTGAGGATCATGGTTCAAAGCCAGTCTGGGCAAGAAAGTGCATGAGATGCTTATCTCTAATAAACCACCAGAAAGCCAGAAGTGGCGCTGTGGCTCAAGTGGTACAGCTTTAGCCTTGAGCTGAAGAGCTGAGGGACAGGGCCCAAGCCAAGAGTTCAAGCCCCACGACTGACAAAAACCAAAAACAAAACAAAAAAAGTAATTCATAACTTAGAACGGATTCTGTGGATGGACAATATGTTTCAAAAACACCAGATCTAAACATTACTGGAGGTAATGTGGGCTCACAGCTTTCATTATGGTAATGACCACCATATTTCATCTGATGCAGCCACCTGAACATGGGGTGGAAGGGAGAGGAGGTTTTGACATGGCCTCTCTTCATTGTCTTTGCTACCTGCTACCCCAGAACAGCAAAGCTACCATAAGAGTGACTACATAAGAACTGTTTGGATGAAAGGCAAGACCACTATCAAAATGCATTGTACTCACAAACTGACATGTTGAGTTGGAACTCCTTTGTACAACTACAGAAAGATAACTTTAAAAAAGAAATGTTAATATCAAAGATACATTTTTTAGCTCTGTGCCAGTGGCTCATGCCGACAGTGGCTACTCAGGAGGCTGAGATATGAGGATCATTATTCAAAGGCAGCCCAGTCAGGAAAGCCTGTAAGACTCGTCTCCAATCAACCTATCTAAAAGCTGGAAATGGAGCTGTGGCTCAAGTGAGAGAATGCCGTCCTTTAATAAAAATGCTAAGAGGTTGTGCCTTGGCCCTGAGTTCAAGCGTCAGTATTGCACATGAGTACACACACACACACACACACACACACACACACAATGGAGGGCCAGTATGGAAACAAAGCTATTTATAGGCAGCTTGAGGCACAGTTTTCAAGCCTTCAGTTAGAAAACACAGACCATGTTGAGTATGGCAGTTCACGCCTATAACACAAACTACTCAGGAAGTAAAGGTAGGAGGACTATAAATTGAAGGTCAGCCCAGATCTGATCTCAAAAACAAAATATAAACAAAAAAACTGGGAATGCTGGATTAAGTGATAAAGTTCTTGCCTAGTTTACACAGGCCTTGGGTTCAATTCCCTGGTACTACCAATCAAAACAAAAACAAAATCATAGACCCTTATCATAAAATAAAATGCTCTGCAACCAATAATTGGAGTTCATTTTAAGTTTTGTTTAGTTCCTTGAAATTAAAATGGAGTGGAAACCTGAAACATAAAGTTGATATGAAGAGAAAGAATTTCCCTGTCTTTTCTGTCCAACAATCTTTTTCCTTTTTCTGTAGGTCATAGGGCTTGAACTCTGGGCCTGGGTGCTGTCCCTGAACTCTTCAGCTCCAGGCTAGTGCTCTACCACTTGAGCCACAGTGCCACTTCCAGTTTTCTGGTGGTTAATTGAAGATAAGAATCTCATGGACTTTCTTGCCCTGGCTGGCCTTGAATTGCAATCCTCAGACCTCAGCCTCTTGGAGTAGCTAGGATTACAGGCATGAGCCACTGACACCTGGCTCTGTCCAACAATCTTGACTAGAAGACAGTCCATGTCCAAGAAATGACAGGGTGTGTTTTGTCTCCCTAAGATGCTCAAAAGACATGTTTTTTCACTTTTTGTTGTCTGTGATATGCTTATTTGTCACAAATTCTTGTCATATCAGATCTGTTTTGAGAGAATATATTTTGAAACTACCACAATAAATCAGTAAATACATGCTTATCTTCTACTTCAATTATTTCATAGATGATTTCTCATTCTTTTTCTCTAATCTTTTTCCTTTTCCTGGGTCTGTTGATAAGTTAATAGCTTAATTTCATTCCTGTTCTACTCCATTTCCCATCTCCAACTCTTTGTCTTGCAATATAGGGTACTTGACATTGTCTTCCAACCTTTCTTTTTATGATCTTATTTTGACTATCATATTTTGTTTTTCGGATTAAGGATGTTTCTTTCTTATTTCCTAAGTGGTCCTTTTGAGTAGCATGCAGTTCTTATTTTATATGCTTGATTTATTCCCTTATATCTCAGAGTACATTCATTTACTCCATTATCTCTCAACATCTATTAAATGTGAATTTTTTTCTTTTCTCAGCAGTTGCACTTTTTTCCAATTTCCTTTCGTTTCCTGTGATTTGAATCGCCATCTTTTGTGTTAAAGACTTTCCTTAGACTTGGTATTAGTTATTTACTATTATTTAGGAATCAGGGACAAAAATTGTTGATATCCACATCTCTGGAGATGTGGATACACCTTGTTGACTGAGAACGGACATAGAAGTTGACCAGGTTGGAAGTCTGCCAGGAAGCCTGTGATACCAGGATTTTTGTTTCCTTTACCTGGAGCGTAGATTCTAAAGAGAAGATGCTTCAATTTCCTGCTTGGGTAGTAAATCCTCATGTGTCTGAGTTCTGAGAGGCTTTGGGGGAAATCTATTGGTATTTTTTCCCCTCAGCATAATTTGGAGATATATATGTATGAAAAAATATACTTACACAGTGGAATAATCTTTTGAGTTTTTGGTGTTTACTTTTTTGGTACTGGGGATGGAACCCAGGATGTTGTGCTGGCTAGGCTAAGATCTTTACTAGCCATACAACGGACAAGGGTCTCATATCTAAAATATACCTGGAACTCAAAAAATTAAACCCCCCAACAACAAATCCCCAAAGAAACAACTGCCCAATAAATAAGTGGGCGAAAGACTTAAAGAGAAACTTCTCTGAAGAAGAAAGAAGGATGGCCAATAGACACATGAAGAAATGTTCAACATCCCTAGCCATAAAAGAAATGCAAATCAAAACAACATTGAGATATCACCTCACCCCAGAAAGAACGGCAAAAATCAAGAACTCTAACAACAACAGATGCTGAGGGGATGTGGACAGAAAGGAACCTTACTTCATTGTTGGTGGGAATGTAAACTTGTCCAACCACTTTGGAAAGCAGTATGGAGGTTCCTCAAAAGACTTCACATAGAACTCCCCTATGACCCAGCATCCCACTTTTGGGCATTTACCCAAATGCTTACAAACAAGACCACACTAAAGCTACCAGCACAACTATGTTTATTGCAGCATTATTTACCATAGCTAAGATATGGAACCAACCCAGATGCCCCTCAGTAGATGAATGGATCAAGAAAATGTGATATATATATACACAATGGAATTCTATGCCTCCATCAGAAGGAATGACATTGCCCCATTTGTTAGGAAATGGAAAAACTTGGAAAAAATTATAGGCTAGTGCTGAGCTTTATCCTAGCCCTGGAATAACCTTTTGAGATCAGGTTTTATCCATTTGTCATAACTCTTTGGAAGTCCATCAAAGTGGTTACATGTTTAAATAATTCATTTTTTATTGTTGACTTACTGTATGCAGAATGCTTTCTGTGGTATAGGTGACATTCTATTATTTATTTATTATTTCTTGAAGCAGGGACTTGCTATGAAACACAGTCTGTCCTTGAAATCACAGTCTGCTTGAGTGCTACAATTATAGGCACGCAGCACCACGCCTGGCTAATTTATCATGGCTTTCAAGGGTCTATTTCAAGACAGTCTATTCTGTTCCATTGATGCATATTTTTGCCAGGTTTATGGCTTTATAATAAATTTAAAGTTAAATAGTATGAGCCATCTCACTTCGTATTTCTTTTTATAAATTGTGACTATTTTAGCTTTCCATGCACACTCTAGAATAGAATCCATTTGTTGTTATATAAAAAATCCTGCAAAGATCTTGATTGAGGTTGCATTGAATCTATAAGCCAGTTGGGGGTACTTGGTATTTTCAAAATAGGATGTACAGTTCTACTTATTTAATTCTTGCATGACTTTCTTTCTTCAGAAGAATGAAGAGATAGCCATAAGGTACGGACAAATTTGTGGATTTTTGAAAAACTCACTTCACAATTCAGATAAATTAAATGTTTTAGTACTCAGTATTTGAAACTTTAAAAATGTATTTATTGGGATTTTTTTTAGACTGATATAGAAGGAGTAGAATCATTGCAACATCTGTTCATATCCTCTTCCAACTCACAACTCTGAAGAATAACTTAGACAATTCTCTTGGTCTGGGCATTTTGGCTTTGATAATGATCACTTCTAGTTAATAATCTTGATTTCTCATGGTTGTCTTTATACTCAAGGGTATTACACTAGTCTCATTTAATCATGCAAAGTAGGAAGTTGTGGCAACCATTCCAAAATCCCACTTATCTCATTCGTCCTCTCTTCTGAGATTATACCTATTTCTTCACTCACTGTTCATTCTCTGTCATAGGTTGTTACAAGAGAAGAAGAGATATAATTTTCATTGGCTATCTATTCTTAAGATTAGCTCAGAGCAGTTGTGGCTTAAGTATTTCATATTACTGAGTATTACTGAGGGAGAAAGATTAGGTATAAAAATGGTAGAACTTTATTTCTCCTGTGGTCAGGTCTCTCTGACCAGTACAAAGAGTTATTGTCTATCATTTACTCCAATTATTATAGTTAAAGTGAAAATCTTGACTATTAGTTTTAACCTTTTCCAAAGGCAGAATAATCAAAAACACATTGTTTTAAAAAAAGTTCTTTTTCACCCCAAGACAGGGACACAAGTGGTTTTTTTTTCTTTCTTGCTATTGTTTTTTAAGCATATTTATAATGTACTATGTGATTTTTTTGTTTCTTTGGTATATTCTTTCCCCACAGTATAACCCCTGTTTTCACTGTATTTGATTCTGTTGCCCTACATGTTCTATATACATTTTTCTAATTTGGGGAGGGAAAGGGAAATAACAAAATACTGAAATAAGGATACAGGTTGATCCATTGTAACAATGAGATGTACAAGACACTATGTTGGAAACGAACTTTACAACTTCGGAGGTGGGGGTGGGGTGAGGTGGGTGGGGGGTGGGAGGAGTTAGGGAGGTAGAGAGGGAAGGGATGGTAGAGGAAAAACAAAGGAGGAGGTAACAATGCTCTGCTCCATAGGTAATGTACTCATTATCTTACTCATTAACTCTAACCCCTGTGTAGAGTATGTTTACAACAAAAACATAATAAAAAAGTTCTTTTTCTGAATTGTTACACTCATTACTGCTATCATTTTATTTTATCTCTGCAAATAGAGTATGCATGAAATATCCAGTGGAAACTATTTTATGAGGCTCTTTGTAGTTCCATTTTCACTTATATTTCTCCAAGATGTCCTTGAGTAACTTAAGGCTACATGTCACCATTTTCTTAGCATTTATCCTCCTTCAACTTCCAAAACTTGTCTTTTTAAATTTTTGGATGTATTGAACCAAAGGCCTGACTCATGCTAGAAAAATGCTCTACCACTAAGCTACATTCCTGCTCCCAGGACTTTTGTTTTGTTTTGTTTTGGTGTCAGTACTGGTATACAGGAGCCTGAACTCAGGGCCTAGGCTCTGTTACCTTCTTTTGTTCAAGGCTAGTCCTCCGCCACTTGAGAAAAACCTCTACTTCTGGTTTTTTTTTTTTGGTTAATTTGGAGATAAGAATCTTTTGGAGTTTACTGGCTTCAAACCACTATCCTCACATCTCAGACTTCTGAGTAGCTAAGCTTACAGACTTGAGCTAGTAGTGCTTGGCTCCCATGACATTTAAAAACATCAGGTCTTTTACTTCTCTGCCCGCTGTTTCAGCTTTGCAAGATTTGCCCAGGAAATTAGAAAGAAGAAGATGCAGCAGAGACCTGGAGACCAGGGGCGAGGTGGCCATAGGCAAAGTTAGGAGAGCAAAGACCACGTCACCAACACGCCGCTGCCATGTCAACTTTCTGGATTGTGGGCACAAATGCAAATGAAATAAAGAAGGATTTGAATTCATTGAGATGAACTTTTCATGTTTAGTGAAATGAGAACTCTAGCTAGTAATTAAATTCCATCATAGAAACAGTTAAACCTTGGATAATCCCAATCAAATGGATCTCTGTCATATATAATTGAACCTGATAACATGAAGAAGAGGTCTATTATGGTTTCTCTCTAGTCAGAATTAAATGTTTTCCCCAAACTCCAAGTAATTCAATAGCAATAAGGCCTGGCTTGGATATCAGAGCCTCTGTTCCATAATGCCATATGCCTTCCATTAGGCTTTACTGCCTTCGAGGTTAACTGGTTATTTAATAATTGCACAAAATATCTCAAGGGTTACCATCAGTGGATTGATGCAAAGTTAGGTCAAAATAGGAGAGCTATGGTCCTCAGAAGAAATAGACAATATGCTCATATAAAATATTTTAAGTCAAACCAGCTAACAAAGCCACCAACCAGCAAAGGTGATTGCTCTTCAATCTGAGTTGTTACATTAGTGTCTAAGATTGTGGTAGGCTTAAAAACAGAGGATTAGCATTCAGATGGATTCATTTCTTTTGTGCAGTTCTTTTCATTTTATAGGTAAGGGAACAAAAGCTCAGAAAGGTTATGGGTTCTTCATTGTCACATAGTTGGCTATTGACAGAAGCAGAGCTGGGGTTAGGGTTGAAGATGGTGTATTTTTCTATTTTCTCTAGGCAAACATGAACTGATTGGTCAGAGTTATATTGGTGGGGAGCAAAACATGAAGTGATTGGTCAGAGTTATAGTGGTGAGGAGGATAACATTTTTATAGCAAGTTAGACTTACTGTGTTCCCAAACTCTGAGGAAGACATTCAACTCCTATTATTGAAGTATTTTACTAAGAGTACTATAAGGCATTTGTATTGCTAGAGTAATGACCTTTCCTTCGATATAGGAGTAGTTTAACTTCTGAAAGCAGAACTTGCCTTCAAGAATATTTGCTTAGGGCATGATGGGTAGTAAATATATCTTCAATCTATTCACAGCCACCATTTATCATCATTCTCAGTGGATTTCTTTTCACTTAGTGGTCAGACAACGTTTTGACAGTTCTATAAAGCAACCAGGCTTTAAATTCTACTGTGGGCTGATAATTGCGCCTATAATTTAGATGATCATCTAAATTCCTGTACTTCTCACAGCTTATTACTATCTTTAATCATTTTTCTCGAGCTTTTCATTTCTTTCATTCTCAGCTTCAATTATGTTTCCCACTTCCTTTTATTACTACCCTCTAAAATTTGGATAGCACTTTCACTTCTTTCCAAACAAGGATGCTGTTTTTATTCGTTGGCCATGTGGTCAATTAATTATCCCCAATTCTTGAACACCTGTCAACTTTTGCTGAGTTGGCAGGTTCCTCTCCTTCTCTACTTTCATTTAAGGCTTTGTCTTTTTGACTAGTCATTGGGTAAAGTTCCAATGAGGAATAAACACGTGGTTTTGTTGTTTATGATGGAAATCTGAGCTGTAGTTTCTTTCTCTGCCCAGTCACAGCACATTAAATCACATTTACTCTATCTTTACCTAGGAGCGTATACAATTTCCCCAAGACTCAATGTCAGTTACTGAAATGTTGGCTAGGGGTTTGGATTATGGTTGTTAATGCTGAAGTTAAGGCACTTATCAGCCCTAAACAAGACTAGTACATTAATCCCTGAATTCTTATGTATATTTATTACTTCTTTCTGTAACCCTCTGTTCCTTTTTCTTTTTTTTATTGTAAGGGTGATAGACAAATGGGTTACAGTTACATAAGTATGATAATGAGTACATTTCTTGTCCAACATTGTTTACTCTTCCCTCATTTTCTCCCATTTTCCCTTCCCCTATCTCCCCTCCCCCAAGTTGTAAAGTTCATTTCCAAAATAGTGTCTTGTGAGTATCGCGGTTATACTGGTTCACCCTTTGTCCTTTGTCTCACATTTTTTCTTCTTCTTCCCTTCCCTAAATTGGAATGCACAAGACACAGGGTACCAGAATCAAAAACAGTGACAAAAGGGGATAAACCAAAGGAAGCAGAAAAAAAAACCTAAGGAAAAAAAAGAAATAACTTCACACAGTACATTAAAAAACAAGACAAAACAAAAAAACTCTTGTTTCCATATCTTGGAGCATTTTATAGGCTCATATGTACATATTTATTGTGCTATTGTGATCCTCTGCTAGAATTATCTTATGTTCTAGATAAAGAAAGCAGCTGTTAAGTCCTAAGGTTCAGTGCTTTCCTTCACCCTTACTGCAGCATGCAGTACTCACATGGATCCCCCCACCCCCACACGGAAAGTTCTGTGCTCAGCTGTACCATCGGCTGAAAGGCCATCACCTCCAGGCATCTTGGGATTTTAGAAGCAGAACCTAGGGCAGGGACTCAGGTGCCTATGATCTATGGAGGGTTGCCAATCCTGGGGCTTGAACTCAGGGCCTGGGTACTGTCCCCAAGTCTCTCTGTGCTCAAGCCACAGCACCACTTCTGGCTTTTTCTGTTTATGTAGTACTGAGGAATCGAACCCAGGGCTTGATGCACGCTAGGAAAGCACTCTACCACTAAGCCACATTCCCAGCCCAGGAGGGTATTCTTACAAAGAACTATAAGCAAGTGAGGGAACAGGCTAGTTCAGGGGAACAGCCTTAGTGAAGCTGTTGTGAGAAAAGTCACAACTTAATCCACTGCTGGTGAGGTAGATAGCCCTAGAGCACAGACCCCACGGCACATCTCCCCCTTCGTAATCCAGGCATTGGCCTCGCAGGGACATCGGACTCGGGAATGATTCCAGACTTGGCGCATAACCTTCCCAGCCGAGCGGCTCTCATCAACAGAGGACAATTTTCCTGATAAAGGGGAATTAGTGACACCTTTCTGATTAAAACAGGACATGGAGGAGAGAGAGGCTTGACAAAACCTCAAAAATCTACTAAATTGGCATTTCTCTACCCTTTATTATGTGCTTACATGATTGTTGTTTGTGTAGCTCAGAACTCAAGTATGCCATACTTTCCATAGGCACTTACAGCAGTGTCTCTTATTATAATACGTTTTTTTTTTACAAGTTTCAACACTAACACTACTGTGCTCAGATTGTTTTTAAAGAAACACCTTTGATTATGACATTGATCAAGATGCATTGCACTTATAAATTGGTTTGTTGAACTACTAGAAGTTAATAAAATATAATAAAAAAGACTTGCCTTTGATTGAGTGCTTCAGTTTGCAATGTAGATACTAGTTAAAGGCAAAGTTTGAAGTGTATGATGTAAGGTTAAGGATATGTGAATAAGGAAGTCACAGGGAGTCATAGAAGTATTGTGTAAGAATACAAAAATAGCAGCTTCATGAATAACCAGAGTGATGCATTTAAAAATAAGGTATTACATAACAGCCCCAAACTGGTAAATAATACAAAGGATCCAAACACTCAATGTTGGTATGAATGTGGGAAAATTCATACTCTCATTTTCCTTATAAAAGTCTAAATTGGGATAGTATCTTTTAGAGGTCAGTTTAGCAATAGGTCTTTAGTGTATAGCTACTCTTTTACTGATTTTACCTACTAGAACTCAAATAAAAGAATAATTGAAAGGAGGCAGGTACTGGTGGCTCATGCCTACAATCCTAGCTACCCTGCAGGGTGCAATATGAGGATTGAGGCAGGAAAATCTGTGAGATTCTTTCTATAATCATCTATAATTCTTTTCTATAATTAACCACCACAAAGCTGTGTGTAGAACTGTGGCTCAAGTGTTAGAGCCCAAAAGCTCAGGGACAGCACTTAGGCCCTGAGTTCTACCCCTAGAACCAGCATATACACACAAGAAAATAGTTGAATGACAAAGATATTAATTTCTTATAATAATAAATGAAATGTATACACCAATGATTGATTAACTCTGATATAATTATGACTATATATTTATCAGTTTGTATACTATACACTTATCTACTAATAATGTATTTATTAATATAGATACTCATAACAATCATATATGTATATAGATGTATATATATATAAGTAAGTATATAGTGAGACATAATAAATAGCTTTCCCAATGTTATAGTTTTCTCTGTCTTTGTCTGTCTCTTTGTGTGTGTGTGTGTGTGTGTGTGTGTGAGACTAAGTTGCTCAGGCTGACTTAAAACTTGTGTACCTCCTGCTTCAGTTTTCTTAGTAGCTGGGGTTATAGGTATGTACCACTGGGCCAAGCTTAGTTTTAAAATTACATCTTAACACTTAAAGCTTTTAAAAGTAGGTTACTGAGCAATAGTGAACTTCCTCTATCATTTCCATAGGACTCTTGGAACTATAGCAGGACACAGAACTGAATCACAGAAGGATGTAAACAGTGTCATATCAAACAGTTCACTTTTCTGACAACCCAAATTTCTCAACTACAAGACTGAAATAATACTACTGACTTTCAAGAGCTGTGTTAAATAGAGAAAATCTATTGAAGTGCCTGGTGCAATGTCTGCTACTTAGGGATGTCTGGCATTTAGTAGATGGTGAAGAGCACCCCAATTCTCCCATCACTTATGTGCCAGAGTCGATGAGGAAGGAGGTTCCCCTGAACATAACAGAGCTGTGGACACAGCACAGCTATGTCCAGGTGACTTTGATGTGGTGATACACAATGCATATACATTTTTATACATTGCCTACCAGGCTATATCAGAGACTCATGGGAGGAGATCTTGAACAGATCACTTTGGTTAACCTCAAATTGTGAAGGAGCCTCAGAAAATTTGGATAGTTTCTGGATAATCTGTCAGTGTGAGAGCTAAGGGCAAGCTAAGTTCTCCAGTTTCTATCATGTACTCTCTCTGCTATTAACATCAATGCCTTAGAGGGGAAAAGACCTTCCAAAGATACACATGAAGGACAGCAGGGGGGTTGGGGGGGTGGTCCTCAGAGCACTGAAACTGTTTTATTGCCTTGTGCATAATTGAGAATATTATGTCATTTTTACCTGCAAGGAATCTCCACTCTCCCTTGCTCTTTGCCAAAATTCTTTCCCTCTGATTCTGGATGAGCTGCAATGATTGTACTCTATACTTTGTTGTTGTTGTTGCCAGTCCTGGGCTTGAACACATGGCCTGAACACTGTCCCTGTGCTTTTTTGCTCAAGGTTACACACAGTTCCATTCTGGCATTTTTTGGTGGTTAGTTGGAAATAAGCATTTCAAGGGACTTTCTTGCCCAGGCTCCCTTCAAATGATGAGCCTCAGATCTCAGCCTCTTGAGTAGCTAGGCTTACATGCATGAGTCACTGATGCTCAGCTTACTCTATATGTCTTTGCCACAAAGTATTGAAGCTTCTGTAAGCCAGGCCACACATAACACCCTAGGTCCCTGACATTAGCTCTGAGTATCATTAAAAGACTTCCCTTGAGCTTTTAACCTATGAAGAAAAGAGAAGTTTTACTTTTTCTTTGAGCATCCCGAGGTGAGATGTCATCTGACTGTATTTGTCTGTGACCATCTCCTCATACCCTATCCAAAAGAGAAAGTCTAGAATGAGCCACACATACAAACAGCCCCAAGGAAGTCTTGGTGGTGTCATATGAGTTAGCAGTATTCCTAAGTCCACTGAGTAAATAGCTTTCACAATGTTCTATTCATTTTCTTTCTCTGCCTCTTTCTCTCTCTCTCTCTCTGTGTTCTTAAAGTATTTGAAGTATCATTTAAAACCAGAAATTCTGGCCAATACAGCATATTACTTACTCTGGGCTTTAGTAATTTCCACCTATATTTCTAGAGCACCTGTCTCAATGACCTCTTCTGTTCTCAGTTATTAGCTGGGACTGAGGCAGTGTCTTGAATTCCTTGGATTCCTTCCCACCTTGTCTCTGGACAATGCATGCTGTGGAAGATGCACTATTTGGAGTGGAGACTCTATGTTGGAGTAGGGTTGTCTGATTTTCCCAGATTGTTGAATTTACAGAGGTAGAGATTTTAAAAGTTAATGAAGCTGTTTGCCTAATGGCAAGTCAATGTTCCAGATATGTTTACTAAGGTTAGAGGTCAATGATCAGAGATGCAATGATCAGCTCCATATTTTTACACCAGGGATCTGTGTGTATCTGTGTTGATCTGTGTGTGTGTGTGTGTGTGTGTGTGTGTGTGCACACGCACGTGCACATGTGCGCATGCGTGCTATTCCTGGGACTTGAACTTAAGGCCTGGGCACTGTCCCACGATTTGAGCCACAGTTCTACTTAGGAGCTGTGGTTGATTGGAGATAAGAGTCTCATGGATTTTCTTGCCAGGGCTGGTTTTAAACCTTGATTTTCATATCTCAACCTGAGTAGCTAGGATTGTTGTCATGAGCTACCAGTGCCCAGCTGTGTTCATATTTTTAATCTATTTACACAAGATCTAAATTCTGTGAAAATAATGTTGTCTTTCAATTAGTTTGTATTGCTTTCATTTGTTAGTTCATCTAAAAATACTTAAAGTATTTGAAATATCATTTAAACCAGACTATTTCGTGAATCTTTATGATTCCATGAATAAGATCTTGTAAGAACTAACCATCTCTTCAACTTCTCAATGGCTACTATTTCCTAAGTATTTATTATTAAAGTCGCTAGGTAAACATTAGTATTATGATTCATCTTCTTTCTCTACAAAGGGCCCATTTATTAACAACCAATAAGACAAATTGCAAAATGGAAAACTATCATCAAAATAGCAAAGTCAATTTATTACAATATAGCAAGATTTCAAATTCACCACAAAAATCTTCATTAGGAATCGGATGAGGTGGGGCATCCATCATTTTTACTATACACCTCCTACGTATTTGTTAGCCTGGGAGAGAAATGTCAACAGCAGGTTAATTTTCACTCTGGGATGAGCAGCGTCCTTTCTATTCCCCCTCTGAAATGAATCGTTTCCTTGTTTTGTTAGGTACAGGCTTCCCAAATCATCAGCTTGTCTGATCTTATTCTTCTGGTAGCACCTACTTGGTTGCTTGCTTCATAGAGGAAGAGAACAAATAAAGCACTTAGGAGGGAGGTCAAGAAAGTGACAGTGATCTTCCTCTTAGAAAGCCTATATCATGAGGAAGCCAAACATATATCTATATGTGTTACTGGGAAATTTCTGATGAATAGAATAAATCATGTTACACACACACACACACACACACACACACACATTAATCCCTAGAAAGGACAAATATCCTATTTCAAGTGCTTAGTTACAAAGAACTTATAATTATCATATTCCATGGGTACTCTAAATCATGAGTTGGGCTCCAAGCAGGCATGTTTGCATGGCAATACACAACACAGACCAGATCAGCAAAATTGAATTTCTACACAGCTGTGTCATTTCTGCCTCCCCATGTCTTCCTGTCGAAAGGAACAAGGACTCAGCAAGAGTCTGTAAGTACCTGTAAAATAATTTATCTACGTTAGCTAGAGACCATTCTGCGACAATCATGGTTTTCTTTGGAAGGATTACTCCTTTCTGAATAACTCTTCCTGATTTCCAACAGTGACATTTTTAGGTTTGGTTCCTTCAATGCCTGCCCAAAAATATCTTCCTAAAAAATTTAGCAATGAAATAGTTCTGACAAAGTTTGTGTTCTGTAGTTCCCTGGAAGTTTATTTTTCTTCATAGTAAAAGTTCATTGAATTGTTGCTAGAGATCTCTGCAAATTTTATTTGACATAGTATGACGATAGAAAAGAAATATGTTCTCCAAAGATACCTGTGTTCTAATCTTTAAAAGCGATGGCTACATTATGTTACAGGGCAAGAGGAAGGGCATTAGTGGATGGAATTAGGCTGTCAATCAGTTGACCTGAAGATGGAAAGATTACCCTCATTATTTGGGTGGGACTCATGTAATCACGAGTCTATAGAAATGGAGGGAGTTGGACGTAGAAAGACTTGACTGTTTGCTGCTGGCTTTGAAAAAGGAAGCAAGAAACTTCCGGAGGCTAGAAGAGGCAAAGTATATATTCCCAAGATCCTTCAAAAGGAATGCAGACATCTGACACTCCAATTTTAACCCAGACTGACCCCCTTTCGACTTGCACTAGAACTGTAAAGGTAAGTTGTGTTGTTTTACGCCACCATGTCTAGTAATTTGTGATAGCAGACATAAGATATAATGCATACAGTATTTTCCAGGGATATATGGCCATTTTGCCACCTTCTAACAGCTCTCAAGTCTAAAACATTTAGGGGCAATGCTGATCTTGCTTGTTCATCCTTCTCTGGAGTGGCACCATCCACAGGAACTCCTCACAAGGAAGGGCACTCTGTATTTGTGCCATCCAGAGTGGAAGCCACCGGCCACAGGTCGCACTGAGCACTTAACATGCGGCTGGTGCTACATTTGAAGGGGTGAATGGAAACTGACACTTAATTGACATCCATTTAAATTGAAATAGCCACTGGATCGTAGAGGCACAGTACATGTAAATGCACATCTCTGATTTTTCAGTTTCAGACTAAAGGGATGGCTACTCCATCCTTTAAACTTACACTTCTAGTTTAGAAGGCGAAATGGGGAGAATGATGGCAGGGATGACTTTGATCAAGTCTCATAAACTGACAGGTTGCATTGAAACCCCTTTGTACAACTGCTTAAAGAAAATTTTAAAAATTACAAGAATAATAACATGCTGTGTTAGTACAGCGTGGAGGACAGCTGTGTAGACCAGCATCACACAAGAGCACACCTATGCTGTGGCTTTCACATTGTACACACACGACACACACGTGTGTGTGCACACATACATTGCATATGCCCTCAGCAAGATTCTGGAAGGCAACAGTAAAAATATCCTAAGAAGGCTAGTTCATCATGAAAACTTTCCAGTAGATGGAAGTAAATAGCCTTGAAGAAAGGCTGTTGTTTCATTTGCTTTTTAATTGGCATGGCTGCAGCAAGGGCTGGTGGCAACTCTGATGAAGAGAGACAGGAGTTCAAAGCCTGGGAAGGCTGCAAGTCAGATGATCTTCAGCTGAAAGAAGAGCTTCAATAGGGTGAGTGAGTCTCTTGCTGTTTTACATTGCTGAGCTGCTTTCTCGCTTTCTTTTTTCTACACTTACTAAAAAACAAGATCTACACAGTTCCCCAAAGTGTGTCAGATTTACAGTTCACACCAAATTAGCATACACACCCTCTAGCCTCCCTCCCTTCCTCCCTCCCTCCCTCCCTCCCTCCTTTCCTCCCTCCTTCCCTTCCTTCCTTCCTTCCTTCCTTCCCTTCCTCCTCTCTCTTTTATATTATATATAACATATAATATATGTATACTATATAATATGTATATATTTATGTATATTATATAATATGTACATATTATATATATTTTCCTTTCTGATATATGTATATATTATACATATGTGTGTGTGTGTGTGTGTGAGAGAGAGAGAGAGAGAGAGAGAGATGGGGGTAGGTCTTGCTGTGTAGCCCAGAGTGACCTCATATTGAGCTCCACCTGCCCCAGTCCTTTGTGCTGGGTTACAGACATGTGTCACACATGGTTTAGTGGATTCTGGAGGAAGGGATATCATTTCGCAGTTATCTCTTGCTCATTCAGGAATACAATTCTTTTCTGGCTGTCTAGAGTTTTCCGCCATCTCTTCTTCCTGGTTTTGTCTCTATCCTTGTTGGACGGTGGCTCTTTCTCGCCGCCTTTCTCTCTGTGTCCTGGGCCTCTGCAGGCCCCTTCATACCCCCTGAGCTGCAGCCACCTCCATCTTCCACGCGTCTTTCTTTTCTCCCTCCTTCCTTATTCCACTCGCTATTCCCTGTGTCATTCATCTTCTCTTCCTCCCAACCAAGGTTTTAGAATCCACAAAAGTGAGATAGCAAAAGTTGGGAGAAATTAACCTTCACTTTTGAATTGTTTCTTTTTTTTTCTTTCCAGTTCTAGGGCTTGAAGTTGGGGCCTGGGCACTGTCCTGAGCTTCTTTTGCTCAAGGATGGCACTCTACCACTTGAGCCACAGCTCTACTTTGAGTCTTTTCTGTGGTACTGAGGATTCAAACCCAGGGCTTCATGCCTCATTCCCGACCCATTGAATTGTTTTTGTTTTTGTTTATCAGAACTTTTCAGGTTGTTTCTCCTTCAAAGAGGCAGAAACACATTGACAAATGAGTGGCAGGTATTTCCAACCACGAAAATCGCCCTCGAAAGCATCAGGAGGAGGTCACGCCTGAAGTACTGACCCTTGGTACCCTGAGACCCTAGTAACATCTGCCTTCTTTAGCAAGAGTTTAAATCTTAAAAAGTCAGCTGGTAAGTCACAGAAAATTCAGGATCTCTCAAAAACATTTGTCTAATATTTTCAACTGACTTTTAAAGGGAAAAGCTACAGTATTAGTTATAAAACTTCACTCAGTACTATAGTTACAGGAATATTTTTTTTTCGATTGGCTAATATCCTAATCTATTTGATATTCCTTTACACTACAGATAGACACAGAGATTCCAAAACACTTAAAAAGAATAGGTTTTTCATTTTTTAACATATTTTTATTGTAAAAATACTGTACAGAGAGGCTACAGTTATGTGAACAAGGTAATGAGTACATTTCTTATTGAGCATTGTTTCCTCCTCCTTTGTTTTTCCCTTACCATCCCTTCCTTCCCATCTCCACAACTATACCCCCCTCACACCTCCTTTCCCGCTGCCAAAGTTGTAAAGTTCTTTTCAACATAGTGTCTTGTACATCTCAATGTTACAATGGGTCAACCTCTATTCCTATTTAAGCATTTTGTTTTTTTCCTTTCCTCTTCCCAAATTAAAAAAAAATGTATATACAAGGTGTAGGGTACTGGAATCAAATACAGTGAAAACAGAGGTTATACCGTGGGGAGGAACATACCAAAGAAACAAAAAAAAACACATGGTACATTATAAGTACTTTAAAAACATTAGTTAGAAAGAAAAAAATATTTGTGTCCCTATCTTGGGGTTCATTTGGCTTAACATCATCTTCTACAGTCATATGTACATAGCTTTTGGCCTTTTCTGCTTGTCCCAGACATATACTAGTTGTTGCAAATAAGGGAAACCATGGGACCTATGTGTCTTTGGGCCTGGCTTACTTCACTTAATATAATTTTTTCCAATTGTTTCCATTTTCTAACAAATGGAGAGGTATCATTCTTTCTGATGGAGGCATAGAATTCATATGGATATATATATATATATATATATATATATATATATATATATATATATATCCCACATTTTCTTGATCCATTCATCTACTGAGGAGCATCTAGGTTGGTTCCATATCTTAGCTATGATAAATAATACTGTGATAAACATAGTTGTGCTGGTAGCTTTAGTGTGGTCTTGTTTGTGATCATTTGGGTAAATGCCCAAAAGTGGGATTGCTGGGTCATAGGGGAGTTCTATATGAAGTCTTTTGAGAAACCTCCATACTGCTTTCCAAAGAGGCTGAAGCAGTTTACACTCCCACCAACAATGTAGTAGGGTTCCCTTTTGGCCACATCCCCTCCAGCATCTGTTGTTATCAGAGTTCTTTATTATAGCCATTCTAACTGGGGTAAGGTGGAATCTCAATGTTGTTTTGATTTGCATTTCTTTTATGGCTAGAGAAGTTGAGCATTTCTTCATGTGTCTATTGGCCATCCTTCTTTCTTCTTCAGAGAAGTTTCTCTTTAAGTCTTTAGCCCACTTATTTATCAGGCAGTTGTTTCTTTGAGGTTTTTTTTAGGGGGAATTTAATTTTTTGAGTTCTAAGTATATTTTAGATATGAGACCCTTGTCGGTTGTATGGCTAGTAAAGATCTTGTCTCAATCCGTGGGCTTTCTATTGATCTTGCTAGCTATGTCCTTTGCCATGCAGAAGCTCTGAAGTTTCATGCAATCCAATTTGCCCGAACATTCTTTGATTTTTTTTTTTGTTTCTGTGTCTCTATTAAGAACATTTCAGCCTGTGCCAAGGAGCCCTGGAGTTTCTCGTAGAATAGGTTATTAGTACATATAACATACCCCACCCTCCCAACAAAAGTTCAGAGAACCACACTATAAATGATTACAATTTGTGTGTGTGTGTGTGTGTGTGTGTGTGTCTGTGTCTGTGTGTATGTTGACATGGATTGAATAGGAAAGGGTAATGAATGAAATCTTTGATCAGCATTTTGGTCTTTGAGATATTTCCCTTGAATCAATGTATTCATGTTGCACCTGGTAGAGGAATCAGTATTCATTATGACAACTGTTTAGTCACATCAAGCTGGCTTCCAATGAAGGTTTGCATGCTCAGAGTACACAGTAAAATATACACAATGAGATGACCCCTCCATAAAAAAGATCAGTCCTCAGGACTGATCAGTGCAACAGAGCCCACAGGATGTGTAGTTTCATATCAATGAGTGGACTTTGCTCTGCAGCAATCTTAGGTTTATTTCTTTCACAGGTGTCAGTGGCGATTACCACTGGGCAACTTCTAATGTCTCATTTTGTTTTCATCATGTTAATTCATTTAGGGAATTCAATTTAAAACAGAGTAATTAAAGGGAATATTAATCCATCTGGGAGGAGATATCACCGTCACCTCCAATTTTGCCATTTTCCTTCTTCATGAGAGCAGTACCCACCTCCTGGCTGATGGATAAATAGCCCATTTTACCATCTGAGTGTGGAAAACACAGACTCACATCTGTGTTCTCTGGGATTTACCATGAATCTTGCTGTTAGACCGAAACACTTCCAACAATCATAGAAAGGAATGTTTACTCTGTGTAAAATTAGTGTCACAGACCTACGAGACAATGACATAAAAGCTTGTTTACTTATAGTAATGGGATCTTCAGTTGCAAAGACAGGATATTATAACAACATGTATAAAGAGTGACACATGCATGGAAAAAAGAATCAGTATGTTTGAAAAATGACATCAGTTAAGGGAGCAAACTTTACAGTGCACCCAGGTGGCACAATGGAGACTTCGTTTCCTGGAATGCCGCAGAGAGCAAAAGACAAGCAGCTAACTTGACAAGCACCTGGCACCCGTGGAGCATCAGCCAACAACGTTCAACAGGAGCCTGCTGGATTCTGGAGGAAGATTTGAAGCACTAATGGCAGAACTGAAAGCAAATATGAGTACTCAGAAAGGATACTCTACATACTGATAGGACAAAAACCTAGATTAGAGTGGAATTTTAGAACATTAAGGATAAAGACATTCTTAAAAGCTCTAGAAAAAAGGACAGACTACACAGAGTGCCAAATAATGAAGACAAGAGACTTCATACCATGTACAGAGATATCAAAAGCAAGTATGGACTGTCTTAAAGTAGTGAGGGAAAAGATGTGATGGTTTTTCTTCCTCTTCCTTCTCCTCCTCCTCCTCTTCCTCCTCCTCCTCCTCCTCCTCCTCTTCCTCCTCTTCCTCTTCCTCCTCTTTCTTCATCTTTGAGACAGAGTCTCACTATGCAGCACAATGGCCTCAAATTCACAACCCTCCAGTCTCAGCTTCCCTCATACAGGGGTTATAGGCATGCACCATCATGCTTGTCTTTCATTTTTATATTTGGCTAGACTGTCAAGGTAAAAGAACAAGAAGGACAAAAAAACCATACATGATTAAGAGAGCTTACTAGCCATCGTTTCTCGATGAAAGAGGTTTTAAATGTTTATCTTTGTCAAGAAGAAAAAACAAACACTAAGGGGAGAGAGCTATAAGAACTGAAAAATATTAAGACTGAGACCAAGTAAAACATTTTTGGTAATTTTAATTAACTACTGCCTATAAAAAATAACGCAGAACAAACGCTGTATGCGCATAACAATGGGAGGAGTAATATTCTATGTCACCATGACAGCATAGGAACATCATGCCACAGAAAGTTAGCTCATGATAAGGTCAATGTCATTTTCAAGAGAGAGAAGGCTTCAAACTCAGAGACATGAAGACCCAAATAAATATGTTACAGATTGAAAAGCAATTTCTGTTTTTCTCCAGCACAAGGGTGGAGGGAAAAGAAATACCTAAAGATGCATCAAGCTAGGAACACAGTGAAAGAGAAAGTCAGTGAAAAATAAGATGAGAGAAAAAAAGCGTAGTTTACAACACAACCATATCTGCAGACTCCTTTGGAGGTAGCCAGTTTTTCCCAGCTTCCTCTGCCCAAGAACTGAAAAAAAACCACACCTCACCTGCACTATGTTTACTCTTTCTTCCCTCCCTCCCTCCGCCACCCTCTCTCCCTCTCTTTCTCTTCTCTCTCTCCCTCTTCTATTTTGTGGTATTAAGGATTGAAACCAGGGCCCCACACATGAGTGTCTATGTATAGACACTCAACCACTTGACTCACAGCTCCATCCTTTTGTGGTCAGCAGAGTTTTACTAGCGTTCTTCCTGGACTGACTTCAACCTTTCAATCCTGCCACTGCCTCCAGAGTACCTGGATTATAGATATGTGCCATCGTACTTGGTTAGCATTAGGCTCTTAGAGGTTTTTCTACCTCTTCTTTTTTGTATATATTTTTATTGTAAAAATACTGTACAGAGGGGTTACAGTTCTATGAGAAAAGTAATAAGCACACTGATAACCTCTTTTTGACCCCAGTTGCTGAGTTAGAGTGCTCTGCTCTCTCAAGAGACTATGAAGGGCTACATGGTTAGTCTTCAATCTTTGGTGGAATCTGAAATGAAGACCAGAGAACTTGGGGGATGTGCAGTTTCCAGGAAAGTCAATCCACTAGGGGACATGTTATTTGAATGTAAACTGTATCCCATGCTCCCATAAGAACTGCTGCCTACTCAGGCCTCGATGATCACATGTTCCTAGTAAAGGATTGCCCAGCACAGTCTTGGACCTACACTCCCTGTAAATTACAGGAAGAAAAGTACAATATGTTGTTAGCATGAAGGACAACACATGCGTGATTAGTAAGGTGATCAATAAACTTGTTCAGCCTTCAGGCTATCAGTTATCCTTCATTCAGCTTTAGTACTGTAGAAATAGTTTCTCAATATGTGCGAGCTTCATCTCATCACGCTAGCCAACATCAGTGGCTAATCTCTTCCTTCAAAAACAGCAAATTTTAATGCATCATATATTTTCTGCTTATAAAATTAAGCATTTGGCAAAAATATGGATATAACTGAAGGGTTTAGTAAAAACTGCCATTTAAAACAAGCATATATGATGTATTTTTCTTTCATTTATTATATATATATATTTATTTATTCACATGATAGCTTTCTTTTTTCTTAAACTTGGTGTGAAGTGGGTTTCTGCGTCATTCTTGTCCCTAGTGACAAACATATGGCAAGTCCTCCATGAATGAATGGATAGAGAGAGCAATAAATGAATGGGGTCATGAATAAATGAGCAGGTATGTGAATGACATTCATCAAGGGGAAAACTGCTTTCAAATTTAAGGTTTGCTTACAGAGAGTCTAGTGCACAGAGATAAAACGGGAATAAATTATGAAGGTGGCTTGTGGGTAGAGTAATCTGAACTCCGAGAAACAGCAGCGCCTATTCAATCCCAAATGCAGAATTCGTGCTTTGAGAGAAGAAAGTGAATGATGTTCTAATAACTGCCTGTGACCTCCACACCCTCTTCATGAACTGCAGCTTGGAAGACAGCAGTTGACACCCATGGAACTGGAAATAAGGAATTTTCCTATTCTGCTATTATATCTGTTCATTTTCCTTTTATTTATTTATTTTTATTTATTATTGTGAAAATACCATACAGAGGGGTTACAATTACATGGGCAAGATAATGAGCACATTTCTTATCAAGCATTGTAGCCTCCTCCTTTGTTTCCCCTTCCCATCCCATTCTCCCCTGTCCCCCCTACCCAACCCTCCTCCCCCCGCACCAAAGTTGTAAAGTTTGTTTTCGACGTAACGACTTGTACGTCTTATTGTTGCAATGGAGCCACCTGTAACCCTATTTAAATGATTTGTCATTTCCCTTTTAATAATCACATCATTTTATATAAGGGAAGAACATTTGAGTTAAGTTGGGCTTTCCATGTTATCTACAAGCATCTGAATCGTTGAAGACATTTCTTTCTTCTAAGAGCAATTTCTATTGCTAATCTCAGTAGTATTTGGTCAAAAACTTTCCTATGTGTCTATAAGTGATATTACAAATCATAGTTTAGATTCTTATGTTTGTGGTTAGTTTTTGTTAGGCCTTTTCTTACTGATAAAATATCAGTTAGTTTTGGCAAAGAACACATAGGAAAAAAAATCACCAACTCACCAACACTTTGTTTCAAACTTTAATTTTCTCTGTCTGTCTGTCTGTCTGTCTCTGTCTCTCTCCTCTTCTTTCTCTGTCTGTCTCTCTGTCTGTCTCTCTGTGTCTCTCTTTGTCTCTTTGTGCTCAAAGCTCGCATGCTACCATTTGACTTACAGCTCCACTTCTGGCTTTTGGTAGTTAATTGGAGCTAAGAGTCTCATGGACTTCCTTGGTTTGAACCACAATCCTCAGATCTCAGCCTCCTAAGTAGCTAGGATTGTAGGCGTGAGCTCTTGTTTTTTGTTTTTGGCTATGTAAAATAGTGATTTGTATAACTTTTTTCATTACTTAGTTTTCAAATATCTCTGTTTAACCCAACAAAGTGAACACCAATTAATGAGCATACTATTTATTGAAAGCCTGATAACTATCAGAAACTGCATTGGTTTGAGAGCTACCAGTCATGCTAGATTCAGAAATAATTTGGTCCATATCTGAATCTTTGACAAATATAACATGTAAAAATGCATACCTGGGTATTGATTTATATCAATTCAGCATTCCCAGAAGATTCAGTGGAAAACGAATTGGGTTCTCAAAAGTCATTATAATATCCTGAGAAAAACTTGCGAATAAAAGCTGGGAGAAAGGAAATATTCTAGTCTTGATTTCTGGACAAATACATAATAATGATCATAACATAAAAAAATAATGTAAAAGAATGTAAGAAAAAGTTGCAGATTATGCCCTCAGTATGAAGGAATTAGACAGGCCTGTTAGCAGTTGAACACTACATGCTCAATGTAAGTGAATTGTCATGTTCACGTGAATACACTAAGCAACATGAGTAGGTTAGTGTATTCACATAAATACACTAAGGGTCTAGAACTCTACTAAGAACTCCATCATGACAGTGAATAAGCGATTGTCTTGAGTTTCATTATGTTGCTGTCTGTCCTTCCTGTAATTATTGCTAAGAGAAAGCAAGTTCTTTTTTCAATTAAAATTATATTATATTTTATTTTTTGCTCATGGTACAGAAGTTTTTTTTATCTTAGAGCTGAATACTTGCTAGGCAGGTGCTCTACCACTGGGCCATTCTCCCAGCTCTTATTTGCTATGGTTAGTTTTGGGTCTTGCTTCCTGCTTTGGCATGTGTCTGGGTAGCAGTCTTCCTATGTATGCTTCTTACAAAGCCAGGATGACAGTGGTTCTTTTGAACTTTTGTTGCCTGGGCTAGCCTTGAACCATGATCCTTTCTCTCTCAGTTTCCCAAGTAGTTAGGATTACAGGCATGAGTCACACTAGTGCCTTGATACATTTGTTTGATCTTGATGTTAACATTGTTGATGCTCTAAACTGGGAAGAGATATGTCAGTACTGGATAAATCAAAGTTGGGATTGATCATGAAAGACTGGCTTATGGGCTGTTGTGAAACATGAAATTGGCTTTCAGGGGATTCATTAGAGGATAACATCAATTTCAAAATGTATGAGAACTGCCAGTCAAGAATATGCTATGGCTCAGAAAAGGTCAGATAAGTTGATGTTAGGGAAATGAGCTCTAAGATATATATTCAAATGTTTTTTTCTTTCATGCAATTGTTTCTAACACATTTATAAGATTGTTTCTTTGTTGCTTTGTATGTCCCTCCCCCATGGTATAACCCCTGCTTTCATTGTATTTGATGTCGGTATAATTTGTGGAGGGGAAGGGCAAAAACAACTCGTTTAACAAAGGATACAGGTGGACCCATTGCAACAATGAGATGTACAAGTCGTTATGTCGAAAATGAACTTTACAACTTCGGTGGGAGGGGAGGAGGATTGAGTGGGTGGGGGCGAGGGGGGGAGGTTGGGAAGGGATGGGAAAGGGAAACAAAGGAGGAGGCTATAATGCTTGATAAGTAATGTACTCATTATCTTGCCCATGTAATTGTAACCCCTCTGTACAGTATTTTCACAATAAAAAAAAAGAATAGGCTATGGCTGCATCAAGATATTTCTAGTAGGCCTTTCTTTCTTTCTTCCTTCCTTCCTTTCTTCCTTCCTTCCTTCCTTCCCTCCCTCCCTCCCTCTCTCCTTCCCTTCTTTCTTTCTTTCTTCTTTCTCTCTCTTTCTTTTTCCTTCCTTCCTTCCTTCCTTCCCTCTCTCCCTCCTTCCCTCCCTCCCTCTCTCTTTCTTTCTTTCTTTTTTCTTTCTTTCTTTCTTCCTTCCTTTCTTTCTTATTTCCTTCTTTCTCTCTTGACTCTATTTGTCTTGACACAACCTTGGCTTGCCTTTGTTCCTACCCTCAAAAGAGATAAAAAAGTTGCAGGTCTTGATCACAGTTTAGTCTTCACTAAGGTTTCTTCAAATCCTGGAACTTCACTGCTCTGACAGATCCCTCTTGGGAAATTACATCTTGAGTGATTGCAAGTCCTTCTAGCCTTCTTCCACTTAAAATGGTTCATTTTGGTGGTTGCTTTCTTTGTGATGTGAAAGCATCCTTCTTGGGAACCCTGCTGTCAGAGCCATTCCCAACTTGGAAACCCCAAAACTAAATCAAAAGTAGCATGTCACCAAGAAATAGTGTTCTACCAAGACAAAAATAATTACATGAAAGTTCAAACTGAATTATTAAAAGGTGGCTGTCTCTTGACTCAAATTTAAAATGAATATACACAACTTTCCTTTAATCCACAGTTTTCTTGGATCAGCTAAAAGTGTTTGTTTTCTGGTGGATCAATATAGGAAATAGAGAATCTTAAATATTCTGAGCAGAAGTTGTAGTCAGATAATGAGACATTAGGAATCCTAGCTACTCAGGAAGCTGAGATCTGAGGCTCGTGGTTCAAAGCCAGCTTTGGTGGAAAGTCTGTGAGAGACTCTTATCGCCCATTAAATCACAGAAAAAAAGCCAGAAGTGGGACTACGATTCTAGTGGTAGAGCTCAGAGACAGTGCCCAGGCCCAGAATTCAATCCTAAGGACTGGCCAAAAAAAGGTCTTTCATTCCGAAAATTATCATGTGATCATATTCTTTAATGTATAGTACAAAGGTGGGCAGGTAACTTTCTTTGGAAATGTAGCAATCAGCACAGAAGAGTGAAATACAAACTGTACCCAGTGTCTTTGGGTATTGATGGTGATTTTTTTTTTCTTTTTTGGGCTGGTACTGAGGCTTGAACTCCATGCCTGGGCCCTGTTAGGTATTTTGTTCAGGGTTGGTGCTCTACCACTTGAGCCACAGTTCCACTTAGCGCTTTTTGGAGATAAGAGTCTCACAGACTTTCCTGCCTGGACTGGCTTCAAATCAATATCCTCAGGTCTCAGCCTCCTGAGTAGCTATCTACAGGCATGAGCTATGGATGCCCAGCTGATAGTTACTTTTAAATGAGGTTCCTCAAAATGTCTTGTGGAACAGTGGAAGTGATTTCTCATGTTTTGGAAATTTCATTAAAGTATAAAAGATGGGGAAATGTATTTTTTGAGAAGTTATCTGAAAAATCATAAATACTGTCAGTCCTATTGAGTGGCTACAAGTCAAAGTAATTAAGCAAGCTACGACGAGGTATATTTTTAGAATGAATGTTCTATCAAACTTACTTTGAATTAGTTCAGGTACTACACTCTGGGACTTCCTTATAAATTATAAGCTCCAATTTTCAATTAAGGAAGTGTTATTTTTCAGCTACAAAATTAATAATGGTGGCTAGTGTTGATTGAGTGCTTGCTATATTTGTAAGGTTCTATGTTAAGTACTTTATAGATGCTGTCTTACTTAATCTTCTTAATGAACACTCGGAGGTGTGCACTATTGTTATATCCTCTTTAGACTTGAAGAAGCAGGTTATTAATGGCTCAAAAGCACAAAGCCAATAAATTACAAAGTCAGGATTAGGACATAAGCAGTCTAAGTAAAGAGTCAGTACTTTATTCTTTGCTGAGTAAATTGCTTGCATGAAGGACTATGAGGAGAAATATAATAATAATATTAATGACAAATTTACTCTGTGGCCTGGAAATCTCTCTCTCTCTCCCTCCCTCTCTCTCTCTCTCTCTCTCTCTTGCTCTTGTGGCTCTCTCTCCCTTTACTATGAGTTAAAATGCCAATCAACTCTATTTCAAATGCCATTTCTCTCCCTTCCTACCTTCCCTCCCTTCCCTTCCCTTCCCTTCTCTCCTCCCTCCCTCTCTTCCTTCCTTTCCTTCCTTCCGTCCTTCCTTCCTTCCTTCCTTCCTTCCTTCCTTCCTTCCTTCCTTCCTTCCTTCCTTCCTTCCTTCCTTCCTACCTTCCTTCCTTCCTAC
>NW_012267276.1:3734858-3736720 GCF_000151885.1 Dipodomys ordii | reverse complement strand
TCCCACCAACAATGAAGTAAGGTTCCTTTCTGTCCACATCCCCTCCAGCATCTGTTGTTGTTAGAGTTCTTGATTTTTGCTGGCAGCTGGCTTTCTACAGAGCAAATGAGCAAAAGAATTTAAGAGGTTTCCTAAGGTGGAAACCATCATCTTTTTGTAACATACCTTCAAAAAATGATGTTTCATTGCTTTAACCAATTCTTTAGAAGTTGAGTCTACTCTCAAGGGAAGGAAGTTAGACAAGGGAGTGGAGAAAGTAGAGGTAGTGATATTATTGGCACTATATCATCTTATAACTACACTCCAAACTAGTTTCCTGTAATTTCGCATAGAAAATAGACTGAATCATAATTCAAGAGTCTCCTTAACTGCAAGTAAAAATCCTGTGCATAAATATCAAGGCTTAGTGTGCTTAGAGAGGGCAAAGCATTGTGTCCAGTTCCAGGTTTCCTGTGCATACTCCCTCAGTTCTTTTATGAGGGAAAAAACCCTACAAAAACTAAGAGATTAAGCTTATGTTAAGCACTACTTTCCAGTAGGCCATTCAAGAATAAGCTTTTATATTTCCATAATTTGGAGAATTCATACTATAAATAACTGCATCTGTTTTTTCTAGAGCATATGGTTTAAAATAATATTCACCAAATTGTTCCTTTGGGTTTCTAATGATATTCTAAGAATCATCTCGGTAGTGTTTGGTGCCTTATGACATTGGATGTAATCTGCTAAGGTGAGTGGGCATGTGGTACTACTGGCCTCTACATCCAGGCCCAATGCTGTGCCTAAATGCATAAACCTATATGGCAAACCTCAATATAAATTGTGCAACTCAGCCTCCTTAACAATTCATAGTTTGCTTTTATATGTTTTAAAGTGTAGTATCACTATTGTAGGTTTTCAAGGGACAGCATGAAAAATTTTATTCAATATTGAAAACTTTCTGTAAATATCTTTAGATTTCTCTGTCCTTTTTTTGTGTTTATAACAACTGCTGAAACTCTTTTCCCTTCTCTCTCTTTTATTGTCTTATTGACTTTCTCTTGCCCAATTGCACACCTTATTCAACACAATCCCTCACAGTAGCTATGGGTGACCTTTGAGAAGATGGCCTGTCCCTGCTCTGACGGGCTTTCTCATGATAATCAGATGTTAACTCCATGATGTACCATGCTGAATAAAATAGTCTATAATATAGAACAGATTGTCACTGAGACACCAAAGTTTGGGTTTTTGTTCTCTTGTGATTCCTTTCTCCAAGCTCAAATAAGAAGAAAGTGAAGAAGGAATCTATCTTCTCTTAGCTAGTGTTAGGAATAACAAAAGGGCTCTGGAAATGTGAGACCCAGCCTGAAAATCTTTGTCATAAACTCTGAAGTGTTTTCTTGACTCTCTCAATCATTGAGTATTCAGATTGTTTTTTTTCTTTTCTCTCTCTCCCTCCCTCTCTCTCTCTCTCTCTCTTTCTTCCTTTCTTTCTTTTTGTGGGGCTTGAACTCTGGCCCTGGGTGCTGTCCCTCAGCTCTTCAACTCAAGGCGCTAACACTCTACCACTTGAACCAGAGTGCCAATTCTGGTTTCCTGGTAGTTTATTGGAGATAAGAGTCTCACAGATTTTCCTGACCAAGCTGGCTTTGAAGTGTGACTCTCAGATCTCAGCATCCTGAATAGTTAGGATTACCATCCTGAATAGTTAGGATTACAGGCATGAGCCACCAGCTCCCGGCTCAGATTTTTTTTTTTTTGGTCGGCCGTGGGGCTTGAACTCTGAACTCTGGGCCTGGGCGCTGTCCCTCAGCTCTTCAGCTCAAGGCGAGCGCTCTACCACTTGAGCTACAGCGCCACTTCCGGTTTTCTGGTGGTTT
>NW_012267276.1:3723667-3734808 GCF_000151885.1 Dipodomys ordii | reverse complement strand
CCTTCCTTCCTTCCTACCTTTCCTTTTACAATTACTTGTGTCAGTCATCTTTCTGTTATTGTAACAAATTACTTCAAAGATTGAACTTCAAGAGAGGCAAAGTTTCTTTTGCCCTGTAGTGCTGAGAGTTTCAGTCAATGAGTGGTTAGTTCTATTGCTTTGGGACATGAGGAAATGCAGCCCATGATTGTGGGAAGGCAGGGTGGCAGTTTAGTGGTGCTGGGAATCTTTACAAATATTCACTGCATGTTTGTATATTTTCTTTGGAAATGGGACTTTTCTAGACATTTTCCCAAGTTTTTTTTGTTGTTGTTGAGTTGCAGGAGTTCCTAGGTATTCTGATGGCCTTTCCTACTTTATATCCATCTTTTGTTTCTGATTGTGACTATGGTTTCTGGTACTACACAGGAACAGCTTTAAATGGATTGCTTATCTAACCCCTAAGGAGGGAAATGAAATCCCTGTGACAATGTTATTATCTATGATTCCTAAGATGTCTGATTGCCCTCCAATACAATTATTCTCCATACATCTACACAAAAACCCCATCAATAAAACAATTCAGTAGTTATGTATGTTCTTTTCCATTCAGCAGTGACTTTGTTAGGGTCAACTCCTGAGTGAGAATTCAGGCCTACTACCTCTGAGCCATGTTCGTTGGGGGAGGAGGACTGTGTGTCTTCTAATTGAGGCAAACTAGGTGTTTCCACTTATTAAAATGCCTTCTCTATAGCATTTTTCTCCCATGAAGTGTTTGTCAATGACTGACTTTCTGAGTCATTCTACTTTTTGTTACTCCAGTGACCTAAGTGTTGTTGCATGTCATCATAGCCATATAGCTCATGAGCAATATGGAAGCCAAATGAATGCTTTGTCCAATCATGAATTAATATTCACCTGATGGCACACAATGAGATCAACCCAGCATAACAGGGTCACCCTATCTAGTTCTGGGCCTTAAAACAAATGAGACTTTGGGCATTTCCTGTCAACCACTCCTTGCTTAGCAATATGACTATAACTTTGATGTTTACAAAGTTTTATTTCTAAAACTGTGTAACATCTTCTGTGGATGTGATATTTAAGTGTGGAAGTTAATATTTCTATGCCACAATTAAATATATGAACAATATGTCTGGTATTTTCAGTGTTTTAGTCTCATGCTTTTATTTGCAAGCTATTTTTTTCCCCTGAAGACTTATTCTCTTACCAACATTTTTTGTAAGAAGATATCTCTTCTACGTGCTTTGATCTCTGAGTCTTGTTTTTGTGTTTCTGAGAATGGAAATATCTATAATGGTTGGAATAAATGTGAGGATGTAGCAATGTTCTTCCGTTAGGTTGAGTCTCTATCAGATAAAATGACTTGCAAACTCACTGACATCTGTCCCTGGTGATTGAATTCATGTGAAAACTAACCTAGGTAGTTGATTCATATTTGAACAAAGATCTGTTGGAGTCCTGAGAAAGGGAGATTGTACCAGGCTAAGGTTGGAGCTATCTGGATACTGTATACTGTTTCACAGTATTTAGAATGTAGCCTCGAGTGTCACACTGCCTGAGTTTATCTTTGAACTTCATAACTAATAGCTAATAAATTCCTGAAAGTTATTATGTGACAAAATAAGTCATATGAATATCCAGTGACACAGCTTCTTGGTCCAATACCTATGGAAATTAGGTGTCCACATTATAGCGTTATGTTGAGCCTTAAACACAATAATAAATAAGTGCTCAATAAATTTTATTTTGCTTTTGCTTTTGCAGATGATTTGTTGCTCAGGATTTTCTTCTAGAAATGAGTGAAGAGCCATCCAGTGCTGACTACACATCTGATGTTAGGGGTTGGAATTCAAGGGGTAAAGTAAGTATATATTTAACTAAACCAGCCTCTGGGAAGGAAAATTTGAGGGCATGCCAATGAATCATCCTTCAGTTATATTGTAGGTAAGTGGCTATGGAAAATAGGAAATAAATGCTAGTCTAATAGACCTGAGCAAGATGGGCATCAGCCTGGAGACTAACATCATGAATCAGGCTATTATTGGTTAGAAATTGGAGCAGGTATAAAGAAAATAGAAAAAAAAAAGAAATGGGAGCAGGTAGAGTAAAGAGAAAAAGACCTATGGGATGTACTGGAGATACCCACCCTTTACCTTGTTGGATGAATATGTGTGTGTGTGTGTGTGTGTGTGTGTGTGTGTGTGTGTGTGTGTGTTGTATGGATTATACAGCTGCTTTGTAAAGTCAGAGGCAATGTAGATTGACACCAGTTTACAGAATTTATGAATAGATATTGGAAATTCTTATGATAGGAAAAGGTAAGGAAAAATATTGAACAAGTAAGCTTTAAGCATCTCAACTTTGTCTTTGACTTCTCCATTTTCCAGATTATGGAACCTTAGGTTAGTGAGGGAAATGGTTTTGTCATGGTTGTTTTGATTATAGATAACAAAATGACAGTTTGAACGAATGTAGGTCAAATAGGGAGTCACTTGGCAAAAGTACCCAAGCTTGACAAGGGGAAAGATGATGCTAAATTTGAGTTTTCTGGAAGAAGGGAGGGTATAGCTGCCAGATTCCTTTTTCCTCTGGCTTTTATTATCTCTGCAGTAGTCTGAATATTAGGTGTATTCCTCTACATTGGTTCACCATATGACTGGCCTTAGGAAGCTCTTTCTCTTAGTTTTACTATTGAGACAGTTGAGGCAATAATTCTCATTAGTCTGGGATGTGGTATTCCTGGGCCAATAGAAGAGGTGAGGAATCAGGTACTAAGATTGATTGGTCTCCACTATAGCAGCAGATTTGGAATTTCATTTTGAAACTGGAGAAGGACTCAGAAGACAAAGCCAGTAGTTGCTTATTAAGAGTTCCTTGTCAAAGGTCTCACAAAATCTCAGGTACTAAGATTGATTGGTCTCCTACTATAGCAGCAGATTTGGAATTTCATTTTGAAATTGGAGAAGGGCTCAGAAAACAAAGCCAGTAGTTGCTTATTAAGAGTTCCTTGCCAAAGGTCTCACAAAGTCTGTAATTGATGGAATTGGACTGGAAATAATTCTGCCCTTATCTCTAGCTACAAAGCCTTGTTATTTCTCAGGCAGGATACAGTGACATAGTAACTCATGCCTTTAATCCCAGCATTGTGAGGAGCAGAGATGGGGAGATCATGGTTTGGCACCCCAGTGTGGACAATAAAGTCAGAGGCATAGGGAGGAGGTTCATGGTTTGATGGGAGTCTGCACAAAGGCACAAGACCCTATCTGAAAAATAACTAAAAGCAAAAAGGCTAGGGCTTCTGCGCACTGGTGGCTTATACCTGTAGTCCTAGCCACTTAGGGCGTTGAGATCTGAGGATCATGGTTGGAAGCTAGCCTGGGCAGGGAAGTCTGTGAGACTCTTATCTCCAATAAACTACTCAGATAAAGCCGAAGTGACACTATGGCCCAAGTGGTTGAGCACTAGCCTGAAGCAAAAGAGGTTCAGGCTCAGTGCTCAGTCCCAGAGTTTAAGCCCCATGGCCAGCAAAAAAATAAAGGCTGAGGGGATGGGTTGTAGCTCATCTTGTCTGGCAAGTATGAGGTCCTGTGTACAACCTCTAGTACTTCCAGACAACAAACTGAATAGAGAAAATAAATGAATACATAAATAAAGCAGCCTTATTTTTTTTCTCCCTGATTTCCTCCACTGACTGCTTTACTAGTGAGTACTGAAACCTTGCCTATGATTTTACCACCCAAAGTGACCAATCTAGCCTTCCAACTTCTGGAATGCTGAAGCTGCATCTACATTATTTCCATAACACTTGCTACTTATTATTCCAGGTTATTTATTTACATTGAACTATTCATGAGTTGATGGTACATCATTTCTCTAATTTTATTAGTGTATGTTAATTGTACAAAGGGGTTTAATTGTGATGTTTCTATGCACACATATAATGTACATTGATCTGTTTCACCCTTCTGTCAGCTTTTCTTATTAGGCCCTTTATTTTATAGTTTTAATTTAATTTTTCATTATTCTATTTCCATATAATCTACTCTGATCTTATTCATCACCCATTATTTCCTTCTTTTTTCTCCTTTTACTTTGGTTGGGTCCCTTTACATTTATTATTTCTCTTCTCCTTCCCCGTTTCCTCTCTTCCCTTCGTTTCCTCCTCCTCCTCCTCCTTCTCCTTCTTCTCCTTTTCCTCCTCCTCCTCTTTTTATGTAGATTCCACATATGAGAGAAAATGTGTTGTCTTTGAGAGCTTGCTTTACCTCACACAACATGATGATCTCTAGTTGTTTTCTTGCAAAGGATGAATTTTCATTCTTCTTTACAGCTGGATAGTATTCCAGTGGGTGCATCTGCCCCAAATTCTTGATCCATTTGTTTTTTTTGAGTATCTAGGCTAATTTCATAGCTTGGCTCTTGTTAATAATATTTATTTCCTCCTTCCTTCCTTCCTTCCTTCCTTCCTTCCTTCCTTCCTTCCTTCCTTCCTTCCTTCCTTTTCTTTCCTTCCTTCCTTTCTCCTTTCTCCTTCCTTCCTTCCTTCCTTCCTTCCTTCCTTCCTTCCTTCCTTCCTTCCTTCCTTTCTTTCTTTCTTTTTTCTTTCTTTCTTTCTTTTTTTTCTTTCTTTCTTTCTTTTTTGTTTCTTTCTTTCCTTCTTTTTTGTTGGTCATGGGGCTTAAACTCTGGCCTGGGAGCTGTCTCTGCACTCTTCAGCTCAAAGCTTGAGCCACAGGGCCACTTCTGGTTTTCTGGTGGTTAATTGGAGATAAGATTCTCAAGGACTTTCCTGTCCAGGCTGTCTTTGAATTGTGATCCTCAGATCTCAGCCTCCTGAGTAGCTAGGTTTATAGGCATGAGCCACTAGCACCTGGCTAATAATATTTCTATAAACAAAAGTGTATAAGTATGTTAATTTACATTCCTTTGGATATATGCACAAGAGTGGTACAAACAGGGTGATAACCTAGTTCTGCTTTTATTTTTTTTTGAGGAACCTCCACACTGTTTTCCTTAGGGGCTACACTAAATTACAGCCTCATTAACAATGTGTAAGTGTTTCTTTATCCTACATCCTCACCAGCAGTTATTGTTGTTTATTTTCTTGCTGATTGCCATGTGGACTGTGGTGAAACATAAGGTCATTTTGAATTACATTTCCTTTATTGCTAAGGATGTTGAACTTCTTTTCATGTATATTTGGTTGTTTGCAGTTTTTTCATTTCTACTTTATTCTGAATGGAATTCTCCCAAAAGAAGAATAAAGCATTTTACTTAGCATTTTCCATTATATTCATTCTTATTTAGTAATTCATACATGTTTTGTGATAGAATAGTTTTCCCAGTATAGTGATTTCATATAGCTATTGTGTTTGTTTACTTCTGGTGGCATGCTTATTAAAATGCAATGTATATGCAGGAAAGTGCAATCCTAGATTTGAGGGGGAAAAAACCTACTTAGTACTTCCAGAAACTTCTTCATACCCTTTGCAGTTATTCCTTTCTCTTGGAGAAGCCCTTGTAAGATACTTATTTTTATTAGTGACATCTAACAAAAAGTAGCTTGCCTTTTTAAAATATATTTTATTTAATTGTCAAGGTGACGTGCAGAGGCATTACAGTTACATAAGTAAGGTAATGAGTACATTTTGTCAAAGAGCATTGCCCCCTCCCTCCTTTTCTCTCATTTTCTCCCCCCAATCCCCTTCCCCGAAGTTGTAAAGTTCATTTCCAACATAGTGCCTGGTGAGTATTGCTGTTGTAGTGGTTCAACCTTTGTCCTCTGTCTCGCCATTTTGTGATTCACTTCCCTTCCCTAAATCAGATAAATGCATACACAAGACACAGAGTACCAAAATAAAAAGCAGTAACAATAGGGGATAAACCAAAGGAAAAAAATGAAAGATTGCAAAAACAATCCTTAGTAGAGAGAACAGAGCTGGAAGAATATGAATATCAAACTTCAACCTCTATTACAAAGCCATAGTAATCAAAACAGTTTGGTACTGGTACAATAATAGACCTGAGGACCAATGGAATAGAACTGAAAACCCAGAAATGAATCCATAGACATATAGCCACCTAATCTTGGTGGCTTGGATAAAGGAGCCAAAAATATAGGCTGGAAGAAAGACGGCCTCTTCAGTAAATGGTGCTGGTAAAATTGGTTAAATACATGCAGAAAGCTAAAGGTAGATCCTTATATATCACCCTGCACCAGAATCAACTGGATCAAAGACCTCGAAGTAAAAGCAGATATTCTGAAAACATTACAGGAAGGAATAGGAGAAACTCTAGGGCTCTTTGGCACAGGCCAAAATTTTCTTAATAAGACCCAGAAACACAACAAATCAAAGAAAGGTTGGACAAATGGGATTGCATCAAACTGCAGAGCTTCTGCATGGCAAAGGACATAGCAAGATCAATAGAAAGCCCACAGATTGGAAGATGATTTTCACTAGCCATACAACAAGGGTCTCATATCTAAAATATACTTAGAACTCAAAAAATTAAATTCTCCCTCCCCCCAAAAAACCTCAAAGAAACAATCACCCCATTAGTAAGTGGGCTAAAGACCTAAAGAGAAAAAAAAGACTTAAAGAGAGACTTCTCTGAAGAGGAAATAAGAATGGCCAATAGACACATGAAGAAATGCTCAACATCTTTGGCCATAAAAGAAATGCAAATCAAAACAACATTGAGATTCCACCTCACCCCAGTTAGAATGGCCATTATTAAGAAATCTAGTTACAACAGATGCTGGAGGAGATGTGGCCAAAATGGAACCCTACTGCATTGTTGGTGGGAGTGTAAACTTGTTCAACCACTCTGGAAAGCAGTATGGAGGTTCCTTAGAAGAGCCTCCCCTATGACCCAGCAATCCCACTTTTGGATATTTACCCAAATGACCACAAACAACTCCCTACTAAAGCTACCAGCACAACTATGTTTATTGCAGCATTATTCATCATAGCTAGAGATGGAACCAACCCAGATGCCCCTCAGGAGATAAAAGGATGAAGAAAATGTGATATATGTATGTATGTACACACACACACACAAAGTGGAATTCTATGCTTCCAGCAGAAAGAATGACATTGCCCCATTTGTAAGGAAATGGAAAGACTTGAAAAAAATCATATTAAATGAAGTGAGCCAGACCCAAAGAAACATAGGTCCCATGGTTCCCCTTATTTTCTGTAAATAGTATATGTCTAGGTTAATTTAGATGAGCAGAATAGCTCAATGCCTATGCACATATGACCATATAAGATATGAAGTCTAAGACATTTATCTGAATTAGGGAAGGGAAGGGGAACAACAGAATGATGAGACAAAGGACAACGGGGGAACCAATGCAACAGGGATATTCACAAGACAATATGTTAGAAATGATCTGTACAACTTTGTGGGGGATTGGGTTGGAGGGAAAGTAGGAGAAAAATGAGGCAATGGGTAACAAGTTTGACAAGAAATGTGTACCTTACTTATGTAACTGTAACCCTTCTGTACATTACCTTGACAAGAAAAAAAAATAGAAACCAGAGTCCGAATGTGAAATTAAAATTGACGTGTTTGTATGCCATCGTCTGAATGTGTCCCCCAATTCTACTTGGGAAGTGTAATTCTTGATGTAAAAATAAAATAGGATCAGGCGGGGGGGGCAGGGAAGTATAAGAAGGAATGGGAAGGGGAAACAAAGGAGGAGGCAACAATGCTTGATAAGAAATGTATTCATTATCTTGCCCATGTAATTGTAACCCCTCTGTATGTTATTTTCTTTTTTTTTTTGGGTCCGGTCGTGGGGCCTGGACTCTGGGCCTGGGCACTGTCCCTCAGCTCTTCAGCTCAAGGCTAGTGCTCTACCACTTGAGCCACAGCGCCACTTCCGGCTTTTTTCTGTTTGCTTATGTGGTGCTGAGGAATCGAACCCAGGGCCTCGAGCATGCAAGGCAAGCGCTCTACCACTGAGCCACCTTCCCAGCTCCTGTATGGTATTTTCACAATAAAAAATAAAATGAAATAATGGAGGTGGGAAAAAAGGAAAGAAATAAAGACATAACTTCACACTGTACATTAAAAAAACAAAAAAACCCTCTTGTTTACATATCTTGGAGTTCATTTAGATTAGTATCATTTTGTTTGGTCATATGTACATAGATATTGAACTATTGTGATCCCCTGCTGGTATTATCCGAGACATATATTAATTATTACAAATGAGAGAAGCCATGAGACCTACTTTCTTTGGGTCTGGTTTCCTTCATTTAATATGATTTTTCCAAGCCTTTCCATTTCCTTACAAATGGAGCAGTGTCATTCTTTCTGGTGGAGCATAGAATTCCATTCTTGATCCATTCATCTACTGAAGGGCATTTGGGTTGTTTCCATATCTTGGCTATGGTAAATGATGCTGCAATGAACATGGTTGTGGTGGTAGCTTTAGTGTAGCCTTATTTGTGGTCATTTGGGTAAATGCCCAGTAGTGGGAATAGAAGAACTCTATGTTTAATCTTTTGAGGAGCCTCCATAGTGCTTTCCAGAGTGGTTGAACAAGTTTACATTACCTCCAAGAGTATAGTAGAATTCCCTTTTGTCCACATCCCTGCCAGCATCTGTTATTATTTATTTTCTTGATAATGGCTGTTCTAACTAGGTTGAGATAGAATCTCAATGTTGTTTTGATTTTCATTTCTTTTATGGCCAAAGATGTTGAATATTTTTTCGTGTTTCTATTGGCTATTCTTGTTTTGTCTCCAGAGAAGTCTCTTTTTAATTTTTTTAAATTTTATTTTCTTGTAAAGATGCTGCACAGAGAGGTTACAGTTACATCAGTAAGATAAATGAGTACATTTCTGGTCGAGCATTGTTACCACCTCCTTTGTTTTTCTCCTACTATCCCTTCCTCTTTTTAACTTTTTTTTTTTGGGGGGGGTCCGGTCGTAGGGCCTGAACTCTGGGCCTGGGCTCTGTCCCTCAGATCTTCAGCTCAAGGCTAGCGCTCTACCACTTGAACCACAGTGCCACCTCCATTTTTTTTCTTTTTGCTTATGTGGTGCTGAGTAATCGAACCCAGGGCCTCAGGTATGGAAGGCAAGCGCTCTACCACTGAGCCACCTTCCCAGCCCCTCTTTTAAATTCTTTAACCTATTTATTAGTGTGGTGGTTGTTTCTTTGAGGATTTGCTATTAGGAAGGTTTAAGGTTTGAGCTCTAAGTATATTTTAGATATGAGACTCTTGTCTGTTGTATGGCAAGTGAAGATCTCCCAATCTGTGGGTTTTCTATTGCTCTTGCTAGCTATGTCCTTTGCCATACAGAAGCTCTGAAGTTTAATGCAATTCCATTTATCCATTCTTTCTTTGATTTCTTGTGTTTCTGAATCTTTATTTAGGAAGTTTCAACCTATGCCAAGGAGCCCTAGTGTATCCCCTATGCCTTCCAGTAACATTTTCAGAGTATTCGCTCTTACCTTGAGGTGTTTGATATCTTGTCTTTTAATGTGTGCTCTCTAATGATACAAACCTCTACATCAGTGCTCTCAAGCCCTCATCATGTAGCCTTCTGATGCTTTGCCTCACAAGAGTCTAAGTCCATGCCACAGGGTAGCATCTAGGAAAGCCTAATGAGATATTTCAGCCAAAGATGCTCCCGTGAAAGGATCTTAAAGTCATTCAAATCATCTTGCTCCTAGGCTTGAAATAGACTAAGCAGGTTTTAGGCTTGTTACTAAGGTCTGTGGTAACCCAAGGGAAAGATTTGCTAGTGTTTTATCTGATTAGTTGAAGGTCTTTTTCATTTTATTTTCTGATGCTTTTCTATGATACCAAATTTTCATTGTTATAGCACAGTCATGTATAGCACAGTCATGTATAGTCATATATATAGTCATGTGTGTTTAAGAGAGGGAAAGAGACAGAGACAGAGACAGACAGACACCTGGGGCTTGAACACAGGACCTGGGCACTGTCTCGGAGTTTTTTTTGAACTCAAGGCTAGCACTTGAGCCATAGCTCCTCCTTCAGCTCTTTGGTAGTTAATAGGTGTCACAGATTTTCTTGCCCAGGCTGGCTTTGAACTAGACCCTCAGATCTCATGAGTAGCTAAGATTTAGGCATCAGCCACTAGTGCCCAGCTATAAATACTCTTAAAAAAAAGAATATGTCCTTTTAAAGAACTTATGTAGCACATCAGGCCAAGGATGGTGACAGCTGAGCTTACAGGGTTGGAAGACAATACATACACACACACACACACACACACACACACATATACACACACACACATGCACACATACATCTAGTCTTCATGTAAATATATATATGTATACTTATACATATATATGCATATATACGAGTATATATGTATATATACACTATAGCTAGATACTTTGTAGTTTTGGTTATGAACAGTAGTGTTCTGGTAGATGGTTAATAGTTGTCTCTGGAAAAAAGTAATTGTGATTTATAGCTTTTGCCACTGTTTTTGGTATAAATACCTCCACCATAATGTATTTCAAGCTAGTGAATTTACTCTCCTTTTGGCTGATTGACTGGGATTCCTGCTAGTTTGCTACCCTATAGGGGTATTCTCTTCCAAGTGGATAGACTTACTGCTGAACTGGAAATACTACTGGGTAGTCTTGAGATGGAAGCTGACTTAAATTTAGACTCTATGTAGTGTTGTTTTTCAGCATTGTTCTCTCTTTGAAGCCATGACAGCTACATTAGTTTTCCATTGCTGCATGACAGTTCCCTTTCAAATATAGAGCTTAAAACAGCATTCATTATCTCTCAGTTTCCATGGTCCAGGGATCAGATGTAGCTAGCTTAGTTGTGTTTCTCAGGCCAAGTGTCTCCCTTTGAGTTGTATCCATATATTACCCAAACTACAGTTGTGGCAAGGATCATCTGGGGGAAGAACCAACTCTAACCTTTCTCATAAGATTGTGGGAAGGCCTAGGGTCTCTCCTGGGTATTGACTAGAGACCTCAATATTTCACCATGTAGCCTCACCATAGATCCATTTACAACATGGCAGCTGGCTTTCTTTTTTTTTTCTTTTTTGTGAACATACTGTACAGAGGGGTTACAATTACATGGGCAAGATAATGAGTACATTTCTTATCAAGCATTGCAG
>NW_012267276.1:3698979-3720932 GCF_000151885.1 Dipodomys ordii | reverse complement strand
GTCTCTCCTGCCCGGGCTGGCTTTGAACCACGATCCTCAGATCTCAGCCTCCTGAGTAGCTAGGATTACAGGCGTGAGCCACCAGCGCCCGGCTCAGATTTTTTTAAATCATCTGTTTTCACAGTTCAAATTCTGTAAAGTTATATTTAATGCCAACATTCCCCCCCCCTTACTGTCTACTTTTTTGTAGGCCTGTGGTTTTGAGTAAAGAAGCTTTATAAATATTTTTGGGCAAAATATTCAATGCAGAATTGAAGCTTGAGCTGCTAAAAATGGGAAAAAAGAGAAAAGAATGTGTTCTTAATTTTCTTTCCATTTCACAGAAGCAGAATGGAAATAAAAAACAGAGAAGAAAGTACAAAGAGGAGGCAACAATGCTTGATAAGAAATGTACTCGTTATCTTGCCCATGTAACTGTACCTCCTCTGTACGGTATTCTCACACACACACACAAAAGAAGAAAGTAACATAGGAACTCATAGCCTACCTTTTCCTCTTCAAATGGGTTTAGGCACATGGGGTAATTTGGTGGTGGTTAGTAACCAGGGTACTGGCTTCCAATTTGGAGGTTGTGACTAATGTTCTATACTTAGGCATTGTGCACATTTGCCTTAATTTTCTATGTTTTGCTTCCTCCCATGTTTTTGGCTTGTTTTTATGCCTACATAGCAGCAGGTGTTTGGATAATAACAACATCTGAAGTAATTCTAGTAAAGTGTTCAAATTGGCTGGAGAGCTGCGGGAGCTATCACAATATTTCTTCCTGAAATGTGGTTAAACTACTCAGGCTGCTGTCCCAATGCTGTGCTTGAGATGTGGTGCTTCGTGTTGTGTAATTGTGTGTCATCATTTAACCACAATGATATCTACACAGATAAGAAAGCACTGAAGTTTAAGAGGGACCTTGCCATCATCTAGAAATGCTCATTACCAAGGATGACTCTAGGACAAGAATTAAACAGGAAGGGCCTTTGACTCACTAAGTTTGAGCTGTATGTTCTTTGTGTTCTTTAATATTTATTATTAGCTTGGTATTTACTCAGCTGCAAGCAGAAGAAAATCCATGAATCAATGGTTCAGACACCTAAGGTTTGTCTCCTCCCTCCCACACATAAAGTCAGGCAATCATCTGGCAACACTGTGAATCAGGAACATGAGAATTTCTGGTTTCTTCCATCTCTTGGTCTAAAAATAGGAGCAGGGAAGAGGAAGAGCAGCACCTATTTCAGTAGAGAGAGAAAAAATAATAAATATTTGAGATGGTGGGTAAACAAATATTCTGAGTTGATCAATGCACAATATATAAATATCCCCAAATATCAAAACTGCTCTCCACAAAGATGTACACTTATTATCTGTCAGTAAATAAAAATGATCAAATTACTTCATTCCCAAGAGATTTCCAATTGCATCTCCTCAGTCAGGTAGGAGGCCCCTGGAGTACTCATAGAATGGCAGAGAAACAAACATTGGAAGAAGTATGAAGTAGATGCCTATGAAAATTAGAGTTTGGCTAGTGAGAGAAAAAGAGAGATGAGTTTTCCAAAACCTCTTTTCAGAGAATAATCTTTTATCTCTTTGTGTGTGGGTATATACTTGTATGCAAAAATTTCATATGGTGTATGCCTGAATGCATTCCCTGAGCATGTTTAACGATATGGTCAGTGATGTCTTGACCAAACAGAACTTGAATTCCTTTCTACTACTTTCCAGATGTCAGATTCCCAGGAGATTCTTTCCTAACTTTAAGTTTCACCAATGGAAGTTTATTTGTTTGGATAATTTGGTCAGAAAATATATGTCTAGCACTCAGCATAGTGCTTGGCACATTGTGAGCTTTAACTGTTATTTAATCATAAATATCACTTTTACTGCTATTATCATCCTCCAGGCTTTCTGAATGGATGCAGATTTAAGAAGCTGGGTAAGAGCCTGAATAAGGTGGGAGCCTGAATGCTTTAGGGGACATTCAGAAGTATGGTGCATAAACCTGAAGACGTGGCAAATCCTATAAAGTAGGACCACTGCAGGGAATGGCAAACATTTGGAGGACACCATGTGCAGTTTGTAATGATACAGGTTGTACACAGTTCAAGACTTAATTTCTCTAAGCTGGAGATCCACCCACATCCTGGTACCAGGTTCCAGAGTTGAAGGGTAGTTGTGCCAACTTGTAAGTTCAGGTTGTGATAGAAGGAGCAGAAGAACTAACTCCTACCAGGATGCTTATGATGCTCAAAGCCTACCTCTGCGAAAGCTTGCAATGCACATCTCCTGCTGGGGTCACTGAACCTCAGTACCACCTGTGTGGCCTTCTACCACACGGACAAGCTCTTGCTGTCCAATATCCACTGAGCATGTCACTTGTCAATCACAGAGTTATTGTTTGTCATATGCTATCCCATTCTTATCCAGAAGATCCTAAATTAGGCAATCTAAGCATAGGAAGACTTCTTCATGGCTATTCACCTTGGTGTCTTCGAGCATCAGTGCAGGGCTGAGATTCAGTGATATGTAGACAGATGGCCTTAGGAGATGTAGGACTGGGATTGCCATCCCAGTAGAAGTCTGTCCATTCGACATAAACTTTATAGGTCATAACCAGGACAACATCTCCAACATTACAAATTGCAAGAACTCTGGCCTGTATTACAGAAAAATTCAGCTCATTCTAGGCTGCTCTATCACAACAGCCTCCAAGTAAATTATTTTCCTTATAGCTTCTCTACCTGATGCTCTACCTTGCATCCCTCATGGATACAAGCCACTCCCATCTTCTCTGCATCAGGCAATTTGCTTCAATTGAATCATGTGATTCTGACAAAGATTAGGATTCCTGGAAGGCGCATGAGGAAATTTCCTCTCAAGTAGGGTTCAGAACCTCTCTTTCAGCTATCTCTCCAGTCTCCATTGTTTTGTTTGCAGGAACAATTCCTTAAATCCCAAAATTGTTTGCTTTTTTTCTTTGTTTTGCAGTGTTTATCCTTTTTTCTCTCCTTCTTCCTGCTAAATTAAAGACTATCAGAGTTATTTGATGAAATACTAAATTCATATAGTTTGAAAAAACAAGAATAAATGAAGCCTGTACTCAAGGAGTGGTTTGGAACATACAGAAAACAATTCTGGAAGATTCTGTAACCTCTCAGACATTATGTGCGGTCATGCTCTGATTGATCTGTTCTCATTCTTGCTGCTATGCCTTCATTCAATTTCCCTATTGTTTCTATTTTCTTAACTGCTTGAGAAATGGCATTTGTATTGAAGGTAAAGAATAAAAGAAAAAAGGAAATGCTAAAAAGGTGACTGTTTGAATGTCAATGGCCACTTGCAACCACTTGAGACACAGATACTGACTGCATTTGAAATTCCAGATCTGCTGTGCTGGTCTCTGGGTGATTGATTTAGGACTGCCAATCTTTCTGCACAGTTAGGAGAGCCTCAAAACAAAGACTCTGACTTTTCCACCATCCCATTATCTGTTCAGTCCCGTATCCATGGATACCAGGTAACTAGCATAATGCATTTTACTTAACTAGAGTGGAGGTCAGAGTGCTTATGGTTTCAGACCACTGACTATTTTAATATGGAATTAAATTCCATGAAAGAACACAAATTTGACAGCAGAATATCCATGTAATAGGTTATATAAGGCCTAATAAAATAGTTTGTAAATTTGGCTTAAACTATGAATAGTCAATTAATGTAATCAAGCATATTTTTATAATAAAAGTCCTGGAAGTGATCATAGGGACTAATGAATCTAAATGAGTTGGCTGACAACTGCATAATTCAGGAAAAATGACCAGAGGTCCATCTACTTCTTCCCTTATTACCACACAATCATTTCTTTGAATAATTGCAAAAAAAGAAAATCTGTTATTGAAGGGGTAGTTTAGTGGTAGAGTTTGATTTTGGCATGAACAAGGCCCTGGATTCAATTCCTAATAGCAAAAGAAACAAAATCAAGCAGTACTACTTGAAAGAACTCCAGTCCAAAGATCAGAAAGTAAGAAATGATCTTTTGACAGTTTCTATTATTTTGTATTCTTGGGATCCATGAGTATATGATTTCCAAGAGACCATCACTGAAAGCCTTTCTAATGCTCCAGATGCACACAGTTCAGGACCTTAGTGTGGATGTTTGATTTAGAGAGAGAGAGAAAGAGAGAGAGAGGGTGAGGGAGAGAGAGAGAGAGAGAGAGAGAGAGAGAGAGAACATGTGTGCTAGTTTGGGGCTTGAAATGAGGGATAGATCACTGTCCCTGAGGTGTGTGTGTGTGTGTGTGTGTGTGTGTGTGTGTGTGTGTGTTTTGCTCAAGGCTAGTGCTCAACCACTTGAGCCACACCTTTACTTCTGGTTTCTGGTGGTTAATTGGAGACAAGAGTCTTATGGACTGTCTTCTTGGTCTGAATTTGAACCTTGATACTCATATCACTGCTTGCTGATTAGCTAAGATTACAGATCTGAGCTACTGGTGCCCAGAGACATGGTTGCCTTTTAATAAATCTAAAATATTTCCTTTTATCACTTAAGCCTTAACTTCTACCTTGCTTTTAGGATGTTATAACAATTAATGACATACTTTTAATTATTACAATGATTATTAACAATAACAATTAATAGTTGATTAATGAATAAAATAATTATTAAATAATTTACAATAGCCATAGTAGTGATGATGATGATGATGATGATGACAAAATTAAGGGCCAGGGAAGTCCTCAGCAGTTTAGCTTATACAATGATTTAAATCCATTTAAAAATAATTCAGTGCTGAGCTATTGTATCCATCAGTAGAGCTGTGCAGTATGTGTTTGGTAATTAAAATGTTTGTTATTAAAATTTCTTTTGATTTCTTTTATTTATTATTGTGTTTTGACCATGCTTGGGCAAAATCATCTGTAATAAATCTACTAGTAAATGGTCTTAATACACTTTTCTATAAGACCAACACTGCATTGTGAATACATAATTCCTTCACTTCATTTGGATTATGAACTGCCAATTGAATATGTGTTTATGCATGTAAATGGCGATTATTATAAAATGTTCCATCAATCATTGAAAAATCCTTAAACACTTATCATCAATGGTTATCCTACTGAATGTTTGAAAGTAGAAATGATACTGCTATTTGTTATTACTTTCTTTTAATTTACTTCGACAATAGTAGAGAGAATTGTTCTTCCTTAATCTCCAGTAGGTGATGTCTAAGACAATGTTGAGTTAGGAAAAACACCAATTGGCCTCTTTTAACTCCTTCAAGAAAAGCATAGGAGCTCATTTAAGCTCAGAAAAAAAATAAGCTGACACTGGCCTAATAAAAACATCAGGACTATTTAAAAATATTGTAAATGATTTGTACATCCTTCCTACAGAAGAAGCAGAATAGCAAGCTTCCACAATAGCTAGTTTGACCACCAGTTCTGCTAGGGTTTGGATCTGAAATGGCCCCAAGGTGCTCATGAAGTAAAGTCTTAGTCCTCAGCCTGACACTATTGGCCAGTGGTGGGGCCTTCAGAAAATGGAACCCTGGGAACCAAAGTTAGGTGAGTAAAGGTGTATTCTTGAATGGGGCCATGGTCCCTCCTTCCCTCTCTTTGTTTCTCAGATGCTATGACATGGTGGCTTGAACCACCAGTCTCCAAATGCCTCGCAACAGGTCCACAAGGAAAAGGACCAATGAATCATGGACTGAAACCTAGCTTAAAGATTTTGCCTCAGTGAAGGAAGGCTGACTTACTCAAGCCCATAACATTGTTTGACTAGAATATAAATATGGGAAAGTGGTTGCTGCCCTACGCTTCAGCCCTTTCTTAGTTTGATGTTCCTTGATGAGGTGGATTCAATCATACCTCCCTAAATAAAGACATTCAAATCTCAGCCTCTTATATCTATGAAGGTGACTGGACTGAGAAATGGGATCTTTGCAGTTGACCAAGGTAAGACAAAACCATGACAGTGGACTCTGGTTCATTGTCCTAAATACGGATAATTTGGAAATAAAGACCTGACATACATACATGGGGAATACCAGAGATAAGGCTGTTACATCTTTGGAAGAGAAAGGCTGAGATTTCCTGAAAACGATCGAAGCTGAGGGAGATATTGAACAGATTTTCCCGCACAGCCCTCAAAGTAATCACTCCATTCACACCTTGGCTAAACTCTCCAGTTCAACACTGAGCATGAATTTCAGTGGTCTAAGCCATCTAGTTTGTGGGGTTTTGTTATGGCAGCCCTGGCAAATTGACCCACCCTTAATTTAATAGTTAGTCAGCTTGCTTAACACTGGAGGGTGCCATCTTTTAGCTACATACCAATTGGATTAAATCTAATTGAATTCTGATAAGATTATAAACTCCATAATGAGGTATGGGAAAGGTAGAGATAAGAAAGAAAAGGACATTTTTGACTTTTCCTACTTTCTTCTTTTCTTGTTTTAGTTACTTATGATAGGGAGTACAACTAATTATTATATCTTTGTGTGTCCTGAAACTGTTTTCCTTTTACTCTGATAATAAGTATTTGAAATAGCTTTTATGCAGAAGACATAATGGTTTTTGGAAAATAGTTAAGTATATAGTGATAAGTAGGAGAGCTATGGTAGAGAAAGAGAGAATTCTGCCACAAGCAACAATATTTAGCAGAAGCAATGCTTCTGAGAGTCAGAGGGGAGGAATTCAGTGTGGCTTGGTTAAAACAATGGAAGGAATGTGAAAGATGTCACTCTAGGCCTGGGGAATAGAAATCCCTGAAAAAAAGACAGAATTAAAGACATAAATAATACACAGCAAACATGGAAAAGCAATGCAGATATTAAAAAGTAACTGAATAATAAAACAGCAAGGTCTCACTATATTTCAGAAAAACCAAACAATCAAAGACACTTGGCAAGTCATTGTCTCAGTGGTTCATGTTTTTACATTATCAAATTCTCTGAAGGCCTTTTCTGTCTCAAAATTAAAGATACTTCTCAAAAGAATTCAAGCCTGGAGAGTACATAGTTAATTTTTTTCTTATTTTCCAAAATAAAGGAAGTTTTAAATATACCAAATATTTAAATGGAAGTATAGGACAGTGGATTGTTTCTTTTGAGTATATGTTCAACTGTGGTGTAAGTGGATCGTATGGGAGTTCTATTGTTAATTTTTTAAAGTTGTGCAATTTTAATGGTTACTTATTTATTTATTTTTGTCAGTCAGGGGGCTTGAACTCGGCCTGGGCGCTGTCCCTCAGCTCTTCAGCTCAAGGTGAGCACTCTACCACTTGAGCCACAGCGCCACTTCCTCTATTGTTAATTTTTAAGGAACCTCCAGACAGATTTCTATCGTAGCTAGATCTGTTTACATTCTCACCAGCAGTGAATAAGAATTTCTTTTCTCCTCTTCCTCCCTAACAACCTTCATTATTATTTGTTTTAAGTAATTATATAAAGGATTTGCCACTCAACAAAGTAGTATATGAACCCCGTGCATATTGACCAATGTCACCCCTTCCATCATTCTCTCCCATCTCTGCTGACCTCATCCTTTCTCTTAATTTCATAGCTTGTGTTTAAGATGTATTTCCCCCACCCACTTCCTCTCTTCATCTCTCTTCATTTGACTACCTCCCTCTCCTTGATTGCCCCTCCCCCCCGCCAGACTTTTGACTACTAGATTCTTGGTGTTTATTTTGTTGGACTCTTAAAATTTTGTCTTTCTAAACTTGGGAAAGGTTAAGTGAAGTAAGCCAGGCCCAAAGAAACATAGGTCCCATGGTTTCCCTTATTTGCAAAAACTAGTATATGTCTGAGACAAGCAGAAAAGGTCAAAAGCATATGACCATGTAAGATGATGTTAGGCCAAATGAACCCCAAGATAGGGACACAATTTTTTTCTTTCTTGCTATTGTTGCTAATGTATTTATAATGTACCATGTGATTTTTTTTGTTTCTTTGTATGTCCTCCTCCCCACCACGATATAACCCCTGTTTTCACTGTATTTGATGTCAGGCCCTGGATCTTGCATATACACTTCTCTAATTCGGGGAGGGTAAGGGAAAAAACAAAATGCTTAAATAGGGATACAGGTTGACCCATTGTAACAATGAGATGTACAAGACACTATGTTGAAAAGGTATTTAACAATTTGGGGGCGTGGGGGAGTAGCTGTGGAGGAGGGAAGGGATGATAGGGGAAAAACAAAGGAGGAGGCAACAATGCTCCATAGGAAATGTACTCATTACCTTGCTCATGTAACTGTAACCCCTCTATATAGTATTTTTACAATAAAAAAACAAACTAAAATTTTTGTCTTTCTAAGGAATTACATCATTTGAGTTTTTCCCTGACTCTACCATATTTTTGTTAATCCTTTTTTGTGCACTTAGATTGCACCCAAAGTGTTTATATGTGTATAAATTAATTCTAGCTTCCAAATATGAGAGAAAATATATCACATTTGTCTCTTTGGGATTGGTGTCACTTAACATGTTATTTTTCCTCCAGGTCCTTCCATTTCTTTGCAAATGATTCAATATCATTCTTTCTAACAGATGAGAAGAACTCCATTGTGTATATATATCACATTTTTTGACTCATTTGTTCACTGAGGGGGCATCTGGCCTGATTCCATACCTCGGCTATAGTGAATAGTGCTCAAATATAGTTTTACAGGTGACTTTACTGTATCTGAGCTTGAATGCTTTGGATAAATGCCCCAAAGTGGTATTGCTGAGTCATAGGGTAGTTCCATGTTTAGATTTTTGAGGAAGCTCCAAACTGCTTTCCAGAGTGGTTGAACTTATTTACATTCCCATCAACAGTGTACGAAGGCTTCTTTTTGCCCACATCCTTGCCAGCACTGGTTATTGTTTGTGTTCTTGAGGATGGCCATTCTAACTGGTGTGCAGTGGAATCTCAGTGTTGTTTTGATTTGCATTTGCTGGCTAGAATGAGATGGAATCACACTGTGTTTTTTTCTCCCTTTAGCATGCAGGCTGCTTTGTTACCCCAAGTGCTGTTGTAGGCTCCTGCTGCTTCCATCAAGGATGGGAATTATACAATTTACCTGTTTCTGCTGAGTGCTGGAAGGGAAAGAAATGTCTCAAAACACCCAAATTACTGAAATACAGTAGAACTGACACAAAATAAAAGTTTATCACTTCAACGGAGGAACAAAAACCTTTTCAAGTTCTAAGTAATGATGGTATGTAAATATATGAGCTTAAAATATCCTTAGGATACCTAGGTGCTGGTAATTCTAGCCACTCAGGAAGCTATGATCTGAGGATCACAGTTCAAAGCCAGTCTGGGCAGGAAACTCCGTAAGACTCTTATTTCCAATTAATTACCAAATATTCTGGAAATGGAGCTGTGGCTTGAGTCATAGAGTGCTAACCTTAAGAAAAGAAAACTCAGGGACAGTGCCTAGGCTCTGAGTTCAAGCCCTAGGACTGGTGTACACACATGTGCATGTGCATACACACGCGTGTGCGTGCACACATACACACACAAATCCTTCTGATAAGAAAGTAGCTAAAAATAATATGGTAAACAACATGTTTATACCAGATACAGCTCAATTTAGTATCTTTTTTTTGCAAGGGAAGATGTTCAACTTTAATAATATCAGTGAGTCCAAAAACTATCACATTGAATTAAATGTATAATCAAATACTTCATACAAACTGTAAATTCTTTAAGTATACATATAAAATAATTTGTTTTTGTATTTTTTTGTTTTTGTATTTTTATTAAATTAATTTTATTACATTTAAATCGTTGTACAAAAGAGCAATTTAGTATCTATAAAATATTAGGTTTGCACTCCAAGTTATGAGAAAAATACCAGGACTATAAAAAATAAGCTGTAAGTGACATGGACTGGTAATTCTAAAGAAGATGTGGAAAATAGAAATAAGGGAAGTTTCACTATCTGTGTCATGAAGCCCTGCATTCAATCTCCAGCACCAAACTGCTTTAAATATTCTCATACCTGCTAGAGTTTGTTCCCATTAAGTACTAATAATATGTGAGCATATGGCTAAGTAGAGACTTGGTGAGGTGAATAGGAGGGACTATTATCATTTACTAACCTGTAAATCCTGGAGTTGAGTTTTAATTTTAAGGAGGGGGGAGGGGGAGTTGGGAAGATGGGGGAAGGAGTAGATGGTAGAGGAAAAACAAAGGAGGGGGTAACAATGCTGGACAGGAAATGTACTCATTACCTTACTCATGTAAATGTAACCCCTCTGTACAGTATCTTTACAAAAAATATATTTAATAATGAAAAAGAAAATTTCTATAAATAAAGTATCCAATTTATATTCAAAAAAGAAGGGCTGCTATTACTCACTAGTTCCTGAATAGCTATGGTGGCACACTTCAGTTGTTGCGTTTCTTCATTTTTCTTCTTTATTATTTCTTTTGAAAAATAATGTTCAGGATATAAATTGACCACAATACTTCAGCTCTCTGGAGATTAAAGCATGAAAGACAAATGTACAAAGAAGCTGTTGTAGCATTCATTAGAGCTATGAAGAGTTTTCCCACAGAGAAGGGAGCATTGTTCTAGGCCCTAAGAAGAACATGCTAATACATAGGTTTTCCATCCCCTAGAAGTTCCTGGAACAGGACAAGAAACCAGATATCTGTGTCCACGAGACTGAGAGTCCTAAGAACACTTAAAAAGGAATTAACTTCCAAAAACCACTCTTCAAAACTTCCACGTATCTTGTCACTGAAGTCCTACCAATTCTCTGAGGCCATATCTAAAGGTAGCTATCCCCTGAAGCATTTGCTGATCCTTTCTACCAGTGGCCTCTCTAATACATCTCTTTCTTTGCTTTTTCATCTTCCAACTGCTGTTGGGCCCTGTGATAGTAAGTATCTTTATAATCTGGGTTTCCCTGAGGCTTGTTTTATACTCTTCCTTAAAACCTTTCTATGGAATTGAAAAGGAACCTTCTAATGTTTTGAACTTTACGTAAATTTTTGTGTTGGTTGCTTGTGACTGCTGCAATAAATTATCACTCAAGAGTATTACTTCTCCTTATAGTTCTGGAAACTAGAAAGCCTACAATCAGTATCAGTAGGCTCAAATCAAGCTGGTCTGCAATCCTTCCAAGAGCTATAAGAAAGAATAGTTTCCTATCTTCTATTAGCCTCCAGTGACTGCCAGTGTTCTTTGGATTGTAGCTTCATTATCAGTCTCTTCTGTCCTCATGTCGACTTCTTTTTCTGTGTAATCTGTCTTTAAAAAGGACACACACACACACATACATATATGAACATATATATATATATATACGTATGTATATATGTATACGTATATATATATATATATATACATACGTATATATATATGTATATTGTTTTTTAGATCTCATCTGGCATATCCAGTATATGAGATTTAACTTAATTACATTCAGAAAGACTCCTTTTCATGTGCACATTTTAGGAAATAAAACTTTGTATCTTTGAGAGGATATTAACCATCCAACTACTTGTGAAAACCATCTAGTACAAGGAGCAATATACAAGAAGATCTAATGTTTTTATGTTGAGCCTGTTCATTACATGGAAATGAAGTCTAGAGCAGAAGGTAGTTTCTGTGTTCATAAGGGTTTAATAGAAAGAACTGAAGATTGTAAGAAAAGAATCATCTAGTTCACTGAGAAATAATTCACTGAGAAATAAAATATACAAAATAGTAATCATTTAAAGCATATTGGTTAATTTATACACCAACATAACTACTGAAATCAATATATAGTATATATTTTTTGATGGTACTGAGATTTGAATTCAAGGCTTTGCCCTTTATAGGTAGGCACTCTACCACTTGAGACCTAGCCCTAGGACCTTTTTTGCTTTTTCAGATGAGGTTTTGCTTGCTTGCTTGCTTGCTTCCTCTCTCTCTTTCTCTCTCTCTCTCTTTTTGCCAGTTCTGGGGCTTGACCTCAGGGCCTGAGCTCTGTCCCTAAGCCTCTCTGTGCTCAAGGCTAATGCTCTACCACTTGAGCCACAGTGACCCAGATTTTTCTGAGTAGTTTATTGGAGATATGAGTCTCCTTCCGGGGCTGTCTTTGAACTATGATCTTTAGATCTCAGCCTCCTGAATATCTAAGATTACAGGCCTGAGTCAGGTGTCTGGTAAGGTTTTGCTTTTTTTGCCCTGGCCTGTCTAGGCAACAATCTTCTTATTCTACATCTTCCATGTAACTTAGAGGGCAGGAGACACCGCCATTCCCAATTTATTGGTTGAGATCAGTGTCTCATTATCTTTTTCTCCAGGCTGGCCTCAAATCATGATCCACTTGGTCTATGCCTCCTGTGTAATGGGATTTTAGGAATGAGCCTCTGTGCCCAACCATGAGTAGTTATAATCACTCCAAAGGTTCCTTGTGCTTTTCCAACCCTTGTAATTTCTCTTTTATAAAAAATGATAACCGGAGTGAGTTTTGTTTTTGTAGATTTGCCTTTTCTAGAGTTTTTTGTGTAGTACATTTCTTTCATTTAGCATAATCCTTTGGAGATTCATGGAGCTGAGTACATGTTTGTTTACCTATTCCCTGTTGATAGGCATTCCATATGTTTCAGTTTGAGACAATTGTTAATAAATTTGGTACGGACATATGTATACAGTTTTGGTAGACATAGATTTGTCTGTTAGTTGTGTTTTTCCTGCCTTAGAATCTGTCTCCTCATTTGGTTGTGTATGGTTTTATGGCGACATGCTTTGACAGGTAAAGATATGGACGGACTTAGCAATACACATGGCAAGTGTTTGTAGAACATTCTTACCTTTCCTGTTTGTGTTGTAGAGACAGAGATCTGCCCCTTCAAAGAAACCATCCTACTTCTCCTTTGGTGAGGATTCAATCTTTTTGACCAACTGAGCAAATGGCTCTTCTGAGAAGACAAATAACCTGGAAGGATAGGAAGGCTGAGAAAACTGGGAAGTATCAGCAATTATATGAGTTAATCAGAGGGAGAACCAACCTGAATGAGGTATTGTTTGCTAAATTAAACTGCAGGGAATCAAACATGTAAATCTAACTGAAGATGTATCCAGCTGTATGTCCCAGAAACTCCAGGCTCCATGGCTGAATATTATTCTCTCAGACTGTTATTCCTCAGAATTCTGGAGTTCAGGTGTTGTTAATCTGAAACAACCAGTCATTAATGTGGCTGATTCTTTATTTTTCATGGTATAAATGCTTTGACTATCATTTGGAATATCAACAGTCAAAAAATTGCAATACGTTGACAGAATGGCAGAAACTAATCCTAGCAAAGCTCCTAACTTAGGCTCTAATCCCAAGAAAGGTACTGAATGCATTAAAGTACCTTTGAGAAAAGAAGAAAGAAGTGAACAATTTAGCTTCCATGGCAACAGGTGCCATTTATGTCTGATGGTTTTATTCCCAGGGAGAAATCTTCTCAGTAACAGACATGGATACAGGATAGGAGGAGAAGTGAATTTGGTCCCAAGACCTTTTGTCTCAACCTCTATATAGAGGATTTAAGTCCAATAAAGCTACAATTCCCAGTGTGGGGAATTTCCATTCCCACCACTAATTCCATCTGTATTGAGCCAAGCTAAGGAATTGCAAATGATTCTAAACCATTGTGCTCTTATTCAGCTTTTCCCAGATGAAAGATTAAAAACTTATATTAAATGTAAACACTAGATATTTCGCTATGTTCCCAATGGCAGCATCTTTAGCTGTGGGAGGTAACACCACAAGCTCAACCTTCTATTGATCAATTTTAAAAACCTGAGCTTTGAAAAGTGTCCCATAACTCCTTGGTACTTGTGAGACTATATCACTAACTGAGATTTATTGTTCTTTTACTTATTTGTTTTCTCATTTTTTTTTATTGTGAAAATACCGTACAGAGGGGTTACAATTACATGGGCAAGATAATGAGTACATTTCTTATCAAGCATTGTCGCCTCCTCCTTTGTTTCCCCTTCCTATCCCTTCCCATTTCCCCCTCCCTTCACCCCCTTCTTCCCAGCCCCCCCACCCCCACCAAAGTTGTAAAGTTCATTTTTGACATAACACCTTGTACATCTCATTGTTGCAATGGGTCCATTTGTATCCCTATTTAAATGATTTGTTTTTTCCTTTCCCTTCCACAAATTATACCAACATCAAATACAGTCAAAGCAGGGGTTATACCGTGGGGGAGAGACATACAAAGCAACAAAGAAAGCATCTTATAAATACGTTAGAAAGGGGCTGGGAAGGTGGCTCAGTGGTAGAGAGCTCGCCTTGCATGCTTGAGGCCCTGGGTTTGATTCCTCAGCACCATATAAGCAGGAAAAAAAGCCAGAAGTGGTGCTGTGGCTCAAGTGGTAGAGCGCTAGCCTTGAGCTGAAGAGCTGAGGGACAGCACCCAGGCCCAGAGTTCAGGCTCCACGACTGGACCCCCACCCCCCAAAAATATGTTAGAAACAATTGCAAAAAAATTTGCTTACCTTGGGGTTCATTTCACCTAACATCAACTTATCTGACCTTTTCTGTTCTTTTACTTATTTCCAGTAACTTTTAAAAAATGAACACTCTCTTCCTATTGCCTTTCTATTTAATTTCTCTTCTCTCCTTCCTTCATTTTCTTCTTCTGTATTCAATTATGACTAAATGCTGGGTCCAGAGCTGCTTTCACGTCTGTGCTCATCATTTCCTGCTTGTTAGAGAGAAGCTTGGGGTTCTAGCGTAAGCTAGATGATTCTTTAGTCTACTCTGCTGTGTTGGAGAGGCAGAGGAAGCTAAAGGTGCCATGTGCTTTACCAGAGCAGCTTCGTGACACGGATTTCCTGTAGCCTACCGAACTCAGTCATCCCTGAACTGTCCTGGAATATCCCTTCTTATGTGAAATAGCAAGTGTGCTGTACATGGAGGATGCGGTTTGGAGACTAGCATGATGTCAACAAGATTTCTTACAGACACAGCTTCTATGATACAAAGAGTCTTAAGTTTCATTTCTTTTTTTGTCCATACATATTTTTCATTGTAAAGATACTGTATAGACAGGTTACAGTTACATGAGTAAGGTAATGAGTACGTTTCCTGTCAAGCATTATTACCTCCTCCTTTGTTTTTCCCCTACCATCGCTTCCTTTCCTACCTCCCCAACTCCTCTTTCCTCCCACCCCGAAATATAAAGTTCATTTTCAACATAGTATCTTGTATATCTCATTGTTACAATGGGTCAACCTGTATCCTTATTTAAGCATTTTGTTATATTTGTTCCCCTTCCCAAATTATAAAAATGTATTTACAAGATGCAGGACACTGGAATTGGATACAGTGAAAACACGGGTTATACTGTGGGGGAGGAACATACAAAGAAACAAAAGAATCACATGGTACATTATAAATTCATTACAAACAATAGCAAGAAAGAAAAACAATATTGTGTCCCTATCTTGGGGTTCATTTCACTTAACATCATCTTATACAGTCATATGTACATAGCTTTTGGCCTTTTCTGCTTGTCCTACAAATGTACTAGTTACTGTAAATAAGGGAAACCATGGGACCTATGTTTCTTTGGGCCTGGCTTACTTCACTTAAAATATAAAGTTTTCCAAGTCTTTCCATTTCCTAACAAATGGGGAAATGTAATTTTTTCTGATGGAGGCATATAATTCTATTAACTAAAGAGGTGAAGGACTTCTATAACAAAAACTTTAAAAAACTGATAAAGGAAATTAAAGCAGAACTAAGGAAGTGGAAAAACCTCGCATGCTCCTGGGTTGGGAGGATTAACATTGTGCCAAAGGCTATCTACAAATTCAATGCGATACCTATCAATATCCCAACCTTATTCTTCAATGAAATAGAAGAAGCAATCCAAAAATTCATATGGAACAATAAAAGACCCTGAATAGCAAAAAACAATCCTTAGTAGAAAGAACAGTGCCAGAGGAATATCAGTTCCAAATTTCAAACTCTACTACAAAGCCGTAGCAATCAAAGCAGCTTGGTACTGGCACAAGAACAGACCTGAGGACCAATGGAATAGAACTGAAGACCCAGAAATGAACTCACAGACTTATAGCCACCTAATCTTTGACAAGGGAGCTAAAAAAAGTTTCATTTCTTATTTATCTGTTTCTTCATCCTTTCATTGATCTACTAAGCACATGGTTCTTTGGCAACTTCTATGTTATTTGTTAACGTAATGGTGAGAAAAATTGGACAGATGTCTGTTCTCTTAAGAATTGACAGTCTGATGAGGAAAGAGATAGTAATTAAATGAATAGCACACATGTTTACTTTAAATCATACAAAAGCCAACATGACTGTGTTATAAGAATGCAACCTTTAAATAATGATATATTAGAAAAGAAAATGAAAAGTGTGTTTTTACATGGAGTGTTGCATTCACAACTGAATTCTACCAGACTTTAAAAGAACTAAGCCTAAGGCTCCTCAAATTATTCCTCAAAAGACCAAAAGAACACTCCCCAAATCATTTCATAAAGCCAGTATGACCAAGACAGCCAAATTGCAGAAGGACAACCAAAATGTAAATAAATAAAGCAAGGAAATAAAGTAAGCAAGGGCAATGCAACTGTTTGCTGAATATAGATACAAAATACTCAAATATGTGCAGACTCAACTTAAAAGTAACAAAAAAATACAACATTAGAGCCAGGTGCTTGGCTCACACCTGTAATCCTAGCTATTCCGGAGGCTAAAATCAGATTCCTGATCAAATGTCACATAGTTACCAAGTGTAGAACCAGAATTATAACCTGAGAATGTTCGATTTAAAAATCCACACTTTTCCTCGGCCTTTCAAGAAGGTAAATGAAGATGTAATTCTAAGATTCTGGATTCTGCGATTGTAAAGATTCTCGTTAAGAAGAGAATGGATTTTTGGTGGCACAAAGCTGAGTCAGGAGCCATGTAACCTGAGGTGATTAAGAGGTTTATAGCAAGCACAGGATGTAAGCTGTGAGCACTCGTCAGTGTATGAATTTGGAAATTCACTCTATATTTCCACAAAGGATCAAGAAGGAATGGTACGAAGAAGTTGACAGACGAGCCCTGGAGACTAGATTCTATTCTCAGCTTGTCTACTTACATGGCATGTGATCCCTCTCAGATTTCCTTTGTAGGAAATGGAGCTAATAATCCTTCGTTATTGGAATCAGGCCGAGATGGAAGCTGGTAGAAATCAGCATAAGACAGACAGTAGGACCATCTGCCAGAGGCTTGGAAAGCATGAACCCAATCAGTGTGGTCAGAGGGTCATGACTACTGAGAGATAGCTGCAGGAACCCTAATCAGCTGTATTGTAACTGAACACTCTAAATGAAAGAGCAAAAAAAAAAAAAAAAGAGAGAAAAGTCACAAGTGTATTCTAGTCCTCTAAAAGAACATTGTTTTTCATCTTCAGACTAAGAGCTCTTCAATTGTTGACAAAATAGCTCTCAAGGTGTAAGAGTCTCTGTCTACCTTATGTCCTGCTCACAAGCCACCTTGTGTATCTGAAGCATTTTTTTGTTCATTTGCTTTCACTTTATTTCTACTATCTTTTTGCTGAGAAAGAGATGATTTGGTTTCTGCTCCACTTAAGGATATATTCCTCCTGTTGGGTAAATTACCTATTGTCACGTAGAAACTTTCCCCAAATTTTAGTGGTATAACCTTTCCATTCATTTGGATATGGAGCTTGCACGTAGCTTGGTGGGTGCTCTGCTAGACTCTGACACAACGCTTCAATGAGCATAGGCAGGGCCTCTTTGGTATGGTAGGTATCTACAGCTGCTGGTAGCTATGGTTATTGTAGGTTCAACCCAACAGTCCACTGGGGAGGCAGGATCAGCTTCAAAGCTCAGTCAATAGTTACAAATGAGGGTTAGTTTGCTGATGTCTTTTTTTTTTGACTGAGTCCTCCATTTTTCCCCCCAGATTTTGCCCAGAGACTGCCCATAATTCCTTGTCTTTTGGTGTTTTCTATTACCATAAGAAACCCAAGAGAACATGCCAGCACTAGAGAAGTCCTTTGTTGCTTAGCGATGGGCATGATAGCACATCACCTTTACTGTGTCATGTGCGGTAGGAGAAATTCACTAGGTCCAGCCCACACATAAGAAAAGAGGATCACCCATAAGCATGAACATGAGGCCATGAGAATCATCAAAACTATGTGAAGGGGAAGTTTCCTGTCATACATATTACCTACAGATTGTTGTGGCAGAGTCAGGAATGTATCGTGATGATTGTAAATGAGTACAGAGGATTGCTTAGACAAATTAAGTTCCCTATGGAGTACGGTCTCTGTAAATGAAAATTTTGGTTGTTTGAGTTTTCAATAGATGGAAATTGTCTTTTCAAGTGAATTACTCTTCTGGATTTTATTTAGGGCACTAAGAAAGCAGCCACATAAAAGCTCACTCCGACGGGGCCCTCCCCTTGAGCAGCCTACTTCTGAGCAGGCCCAAGTGAATAATGTAAGCCCAGGTCTCTTGACATATGGTTTGCAAAGTATATTTATACTCCATGTGGGTCAACAACCTTGATATTTGGCAGAGGTCTCTGAACAGATGATGGAAATATTTCATCTCACATCGAAACACTCTTGTGTTGATATTTCAACTCGGAAGACAAGGATGACCTGAGGAAGAGGTGTGGGAAGGAGGGGAAGAGAAGGGTGGAGAAACATTTTATTGTATCTCAAGCTGTATTAGAGTTTGGTTCTTTAAACACACACACACACACACACACACACACACACACACACACACACACACACACACACAAAACCCAAACATCACAAAATCAAACAAATGTGTTCCAGCAGCAAACCTAAAAATGTGGGACCTCAATAAAAAAGAAATTCATGTTTAACCCAGAAATTAGTTGAAGCAGGACAGGAGTCACATTTATCCGGTGACTGTTTTAATGAGCGATTGAGGGGGAAGACATCTGCTGGGCATGAATGGTTGTGTGTGAATGGCGTGCCATTTTGTTTTGGAAAGAGGAATAGAATCCTTTGTGAGTATTTCTGTCCTATTTACCACCAGCGGGGAGAGTGCTATTGGCTTCAAGTAACGCAGAGACCTTAAGCCTTAAGAAAAGATGCCATTTCCTTTGACTACCAGTTTTTGAGATATAAGAAATAAAGACGATAATGATGTGCACTTAAAACATTTATTTTCTGGATAATCAATACTACCAGGCATACAAACACTCCAAAGATCCATCAAAGAGGGCTCTATTAACAAAGAGGGCTGGCAGTGGTGAAAATGGGTGCTGAATGGAGACCCTGCTGTCTCCGTACCAGTTACAAGGAGTTGCTTTACTATATGAAATCTTTTCATTCAGCTTTTGACTCCCAGATTGTAGAAAATCTAGAAGCCCTAAACTACATCTTTTGGGATGGATGAACTGAAGGCCATTTTAGCTATCCACTGCAGATGCTAGGGGTGTTAGAAAAACATCATAAAGCTTCTTTTTCTTAAATCGATGTGAATAACAGTCATTGGATCGTAAGACCTATCAGCGACACTTACAGGACCATTGTGCCCCAAACTCTGTCCTGGAACCCTTGCCATTTGAAGGGGAATATGAGAGCCAACAAGCACTCACCTATGATATGATGTTATGAAGAGTAAGAATTTGAGAAACAATATAAGTCAGGTGCTGGTGGCTTATGCCTATACTTAGCTAGTCAAGGGGCCAAGATCTAAGGACCACAACACAAAGCCAACCCATGCAGAAAAGTCTGTGAGATTCTTATCTTCAAATGGGACAGTACACAGGCTCTGAGTTCAAGCCCTAGTACAGGCACATACAAACGGTAACAAAAACAGTAACAACAAAACCAAGAAGCAGTATAACTGGATTTAAATGCAACCCCAGCCCTATTGGTGGATGATCTTAGATATTTTAAATTTATTTCACATTCCTTTTTCTCAGCTATGGAATGAAGATAATCACAATGACTATCTGTGAGAATTTTTTTTTTTTTGGTCTGTTGTGGAGCTTGAACTCAGGGTCTGGGCACTATCAGAGCTTTTTCACTCAAAGCTAAAGCTCTACCACTTTGAGCCACTTCCCTGAGAGTATTCTTATCAGGACAAAATGAAGTGATATATAAAGCACTGAGCACAGTACCTGTCACCTTGTAAGTGCATATTAAATATTCGATATCTCATTAAGTTCCTGAAAACTGACTCATTTCTCGACTTTGTGTGAATATTCTCATCTATCAAATAAACTTCACATTATATATTCTGACTATAGGCTGATAGTAGGCTCATAGAAAAGCACTTACGGGGTTTTACAAATGCACATGCTCATTAATAAGCACGTACATTTCCAAGTCCAGATCCAAAACAAGGTGTAAGTTGTACTTACAAACATGTAGGAAAGTCAGAGAGAGCTGGAATGACTCAGTGAAGGTGTCTGGCTTGTGATCTTTGGAATCTGAATGAAGAGTCTGCAGTCCCAATTAGCTGTAGATACTGCACTGTTTCTCATCATCTGATGACAAAGACTAAGAAAACATATTTAATCGAGCTGTTAAGAAGATTAGAAAGTGCTATACATTTAATGTACTTACTCTAAAGCAAGCCAGCCAATGAAATCATATTATGTTGGTATGAAGAGACAGGAAAAATGTAAAGCATGGGAGGAAGGAAGACCATGGAAGGGCGCTGAACTTCTGCTCAGAATCCATTTGCCGGAAACCCAGTGGTTCTGCTCTCATCTCACTAGACTGGTGAGCATCATGGGTTCAGCGCGTGGAGCACCCCCTCCGCACTTCTGCTGTATTTTGTCTTTAGTCATCTTATATCTAAGTGATGCCTCTCCTCTCAGCTTCAGAGCAGAAAGACTTGGATGACATGCCTGAGTCCGTTCACGATGCAGCTCTTTTCTCTGCTGGTTCTGGAAATGGAGCTTCTCTGAGCTTTGCAAGTTGGGGAATGGACAGGTGTTTAACTATCTATTATCAAACTGCTTCTCACTTTCCTAACTACGTAATCATCTTCTCTTCTTCTAAGGACTGGCAGCTCTAATTTTCATCACATCTGAGTAAAGTCCAAGTGACCCATGACATTTTTTTCTTAGCTTTTCTTTTATCTCCTTACTGCAATGATTTGAGCATCTCAAACTAGAAAATGGTTTAGAAGCTACTGAGCACAGTTCACTTCTCCCATGATGTGTCACCTCTTTTCAGGGTCTGACTAGTGGTCCTCCAGTCACTTCTCAATTGCTGCGTTATGCACAATCCCAAATGCTAGTTCTCTATCATGTACCCAACTCTCCAGGCAGGACATACATCCCCACTAATGGCTACCTCTTACCTTTTGGATTTTGTGCCCATGGATGATGCTTTACTGGGATTCATTCCTGGTGGTTTAATGACTTAAAGCAAAGATGAGAAAGAGCAAGAAAGATCTTCTACTTTATCAATAGACCCTAAAACAGATATTTTCCCTATCTTTAAGGGTTTTTAGTTTGAACATCAATGGGAGGAAACAAGAAATTAATATCTAGTGGTCAAGAGGTTAATTCATTTTTAGAAAGAGGTTAATTAATTGGATGAATATATGACAAAGACATCGCAAGGAGACATTTCAATTGACAGTCACATCACTAGCAAGGAAGATGAGAGAGAAAAGTAAGATGATAAATCAGGTGATGATAAATCAGGTGATTTCATCTTGATGCCGTCATAGTACTGAACTCCCGTGGACTGTATGTTAGAAGGCTGGGAGAGAGGGACATGGTAGTTTAAAGAGAGTCGAGAGAAGAATCAACAATTCAACTGCTCAGAAAGATCATCCACCTATATCAGGCCACATGCTCCTCATTCCCCAGACCTATGAAAACCTGCTATAAAAGAAGAAAATTGGAAGTGGCGCTGTGACTCAAAGCTCTATGGCCCACAAGGAGGAAGAGGAGGAGGAGGAGGAGGAGGAGGAGGAGGAG
>NW_012267276.1:3662094-3698929 GCF_000151885.1 Dipodomys ordii | reverse complement strand
GGAGGAGGAGGAGGAGGAGGAGGAGGAGGAGGAGGAGGAGTTGTTTTTGTTACAGGATAGATCTTTTCTTCTCTTTGGTTAAAATGAATACACTGAACATATTATTAACTGCAGAAGAAAAATGTGATCCTCAGTAAGAGGACTTTTAGGCAACGAAAGAAGATGTGTGTGAGTTGGGCATGGGTGGCTCATGCTTGTAATTCTAGCTATGGAGGCTGAGATATGAGGATTGCAGTACAAAGCTAGCCTGGGTAAGAAAGTCTGTGAGACTCTTTAATTAACTGCTAAAAAAGTTGGAAGTGGAATTGTGGATCAAGAATGCTAGCTTTAAACAAAAAAGCTTAGAGGCAATGTTCAATTCCTGAGTTCAAGCCCTAGGACCAGCACACACACACACACACACACACAAATTTAGTGTGATGAAAACTGGCAAACACTGAAAAAAGGGAGATGAAGGAGATAGTTAAGGGAGTATAATGGAGGGGTGAACTTGCTTAAAGTATACATTAATATATGCCAATAAAAATAAGTAAATAAAATTATTCCCAAAGAGAATGTGGACGTTTAAGAAGTAATTTTAGTGAGTGCTATTCCATTTTTTTTCACTGAGAACCATCTTAGGTAAATGGTGCTATGTTGGGTCAGTTGTCAAGTTATTGCATTTCTTTTATGGCTAGAGAAGTTGAACATTTCTATGTGTCTATTGACCATTCTTATTTCCTCTTCAGACAAGTCTTTCAAGACTTTAGCCCACTTATTAATGGAGCCGTTGTTTCTTTGAGGATTTGTTTTGAGGGGATTTAATTTTTTGAGTTCTCAATATATTTTAGATATGAGGCCCTTGTCTGTTGTATGGTTAGTGAAGACCTCTCAATCTGTGCACTTTCTATGTATGTTGCTAATGATGTGGTATATAGATACAAGGGAAGCTTCCATCAGAAAGAATGACATAGCCTCATTTGTAAGGAAATGGAAAGACTTGGAAAAGATCATATTAAGTGAAGGAAGCCAGACTCCAAGAAACATATGTACCATGGTTTCCCTCATTTGTAATAATTAGTATATGTCTAGGCTAATCTTAGCAGATGAGCAGAATGTCTCAATAGCTATGTACATGTGACCATATAAGATGATACTAAGCAAAATGAACTCCAAGATATGGAACCATGAGGTTTTTCTTGTTGTTTTTTTAGTGTACTACGTGATTTCTTTTTTCTTTTGTTCTTCTCCCCCCAGGGTTTACCCCCTGTTGTCACTGTATTTGATTTTGGTACTATGGGAATTGTATATACATCTATCTGAGTTAGGGAAGGGAAAGGGAACAACAAAATGGTGAGACAAAGCACAAAGCACAATGCAACAGTGATACCCACAAGACAATTATATTGGAAATGAACTGTACACATTGGGGGGAAAGAATTGGGGGGAGGGAAAGTGGGAGAAAACTGAGGGAGAGGTAACAAGTTTGACAAGAAATGTACTCGCTACCTTAGGTGTGTAACTGTAACCCCTGTGTACGTCACCTTGACAATAAAATTAAATTAAAAACAAAACAACCAACCCCTAGAAATTGCACCCTTGCTTGTAATATTTCCCATTTGCCAGTAGAGGGAAGTGGAGAGGCACCCCAGAAGTCGAACCTTTTTCCTAGTTTCTGTGTTGCTGGAGGGCACGTTGGCGTTTCTCATACCAACCTTGGGGTCTCTGCAAGTCAATAGGAGTGTGCTGTTTGTCAGACCTGGGTTTCCTGAGCCTCCAGCCTCAGTGCAACGAGGAGGAGCAAATCTCTCACAGGAGAGTCTCGGTACCCTTTCCAACAGTCTGGATCTATGTCTGGAGGGTTCGCCTTCTAAATTTGTTCCTTTGTCGGGGACTCTTCCTCCACTACAGGATATCCAACATTCTCTCTCATCTTTCCTTTGGGACCAATTCTTTAAGTATTCGTGTGGTTTCTGTCTTTTGAACACACGGCATTCCCTGCCATGTGCACTGTGCTCACGCGGTCTCATGCAAACCCCGTGGGCTCTGCTCAGGCTGGCCTCTGTATCTGCATTGGGGAATGCTATCCTCCTATGGGAATGGGTTACATCATTGGAATCCTCCCCCATGCATATTATCTTTGAGGCAATGTGTGTGCATTTGCGTGTATATATGTGTGTGTGTGTGTGTGTGTGTGTGTGTATATATATGTATGAATATAATCCTGTCCTGCATATGCTTTCATATATGTTTCTAATTTTGGGCCTGTGTAGTGACAGTTCTATAATGCTTTACAAAGCTCCTTAGTAGCACAGAAGATGTATCCCTCCACCCGCTTCCTCCTCCTTCCTGTCCCCTTTCTATTCCCCAGCCAGCACTTCCTGAAGTCAGCTTTCAAATGAACGATTTTAACACTAAAATGCTTATTTTAAGATTTGCATCTAGGGGAACTCAAATGAAGATAATCTAGTCCCAGTGATGGAAGAAAGAAGAATCTGAATAGGTCAGGGGAATTAGGACCTACACTTCGTCTTAGCTCCAGGCTCACTCTTTCAATTTGCTTGAGTAAACATGCTTATATATAAAGATATTTTCTATTAGCTGACCTATTAGCGGAGTAGACCTATTAGCTGAATCTAAATATAAAATCACTATATTTACTTCACATGCAAAAATGCAATTAAGCCAGATGCCAGTGACTCACACCGATAATTCTACTTATTCAGGATGTTGAGGTCTGAGGATTAAGGTTTGAAGCCAGCCCAAGCAAACAAATCCTTGAAACTCTTATCTCCAATTAATCAGAAGAAAAGCCCAAAGTGAAGTTGTAGTTTAAGTGGTAGAATGCCAACTTACAGTGAAAAAATTAAGCAAAGGTGGTAGCTCCTGAGTGAGTTCAAATCTCAGACCCGGCACAAAATAAAAGCAAAAACAAAAACCCAAAAGACAGCAACAAAACCCCAAAAGACAAAGAAAAGCAAAATTAATTTTTAAAAGTAAATTCTGTAAAGGATTGTAATAGCAGGGCTCAGACTGGGTTAAAATAAGACAAAGGTTTTTTTTTGTTTTCTTACATTTAAAAATTTTATTATTATTATTTGTGATATGATGTGATGTGTATATGTGTGCATATGTGTGTGCATGTATGCTGTGTGTATGTATTGGTACAGGGGCTTGAACTCAGGGCCTGGGCATTTTCCCTTAGGCTGGTGTTCTTCCACTTGAGCCACACCTCTACTTCTGGCTTTTTGGTGGTTAATTAGAGATAAGAGTCTTATGGAATTACTGCCTGGGTTAGCTTCAAACCTTGATCCTTAGAGCTCAGCCTCTGAGTAGCTAGGAATACAGGCATGAGCTATAGATGTCCGGCAAGACATAGTTTTGATAGGTCTGATATTTTATTGTTAGTAGGTTATACCTTTCTCCGGTCAGATTATGGCTTATTCCTTATTTTCTTTCAATGAATGTGGTCAGGCTATCATCATGCTGTTCTTTTGGCTTGTGGATGGTTCTGTGTTGAAACAATATTGTCCACGGGGATCTCCCTGAGATCAGCTGTAGAAACAGGAAATATAACAATGTAGGAGCTTGTTCTGATTAGAAAGTGTTACATTCACTAATACAGGTAAGTTTAGGAGAGAGATATTTGAAACAGAGAGACAAATCCACAGGAAAAGTTGGTAGTGAAAACAGGATATACCTAACTATTGCATGTACCATCCTCCCTCCCTGTTTAAGACCTTTGTCAGCCACACTGTTGTTTCGTCATATACGCTAACGCAGTGGATGCCAAATTGCAGCTGGCCACAGAATGGGCACAAACGACTCCCTCAGATTTCTGTTCTAGCTGCCTGGGTGGAATCCGCATCTAACGAATTCCTGCGATCGCCGTTGGCCAAGGGGACCCGCCTTTTGAGCATTACTGCTCTAGAGCAGTGCTCTTAGACCTCTGGATGTGTCCTGGAGCAATCAGGGAAGTTTAAAAATATTACTAGTCTGACCCAGACCAACTAAATCAGGAAACTGGAGATCTAGGAGTTTGTGTTTTAGACATCTCACAGATGATTTTAATGGATAGGTGGAGTTAAATCCGATAGCTGTGCTGATGTTTCTAAGACCGAATCATGTAAATATATACCTGGGAATCTTATAAATCTGGTTCATTTGTTCTGGGATGGGGTGCAATATTATGCACTTTATTTTTTGTGCTGATCCCTGAACTCAGGGCCTGGGTACTATCTTTGAGCTGTTCTGCTCTATTTCTGGCTTTTTGGTGGCTAATTGGATATATAAGTCTCATAGACTTTCCCTTCCTGGATGGCTTTGAACCTTGATCCTCTGATCTTAGCTTCCTGAGTAGCTAGGATGATAGGTGTGAGCCACTGGCATCTGGCAATAGTTTGCATTTTTCAAAAACTTGCAGGTGAAGCTCCTGAGAGATAAGTCAGGAATGCTATTCTCCCCATCTCTTTTCTGTAACTTAACCAAAGATACTAAGTAATCCAGATGTCTTTTGCGTATTAAAGAGGCAGAGATGGCTCTTTGATTTGCTTCTACAGTCAGTCTGGTTAGTGTGAGAGTAGCTCTCATGAATCATTTTGGGCAACAGGTTACCATGGCAACTTTCAGGAAACCGTATTTCAAGCTGGAGTTTCTGAGACATCATTGCCAACCTTCACAAGGGGCCTCAAGGACAAATGGAGCATTGACCGCATGGCTGCACCCCTTTGAAACTTCCTGGGTTCGAACCCTTCCTAAACAACATTTAGCCTAACCCTTCAGGATAAATAAACCACAGTGAAGAATAAAGACAGAAACTGGTGTTCAGGGTCTTAGCACTGATATATGTCTATGTCTGTCCATCTGTTTTCTGGAAACAGGATTGCCAAAAGGATAGGGTACTTTTCACCTTAGAGGGAATAAAAATCATCCCTTTAAGACATGATTTTTTAAAACTATCAAAATGAAAATAACAGGCACACTTTTAAGTCTCACTTTCTCCTATTTTATTTTTTGTTAGATTCAAACATATCACATATGCATGTTGTATTTTTATTAATGATAAGAAAAAAGCTAAACAAATAAACAAAAAAACCCCAGAAGTTTAGCTTCACTATCAATTTCTATCCAAACCCTTGGTTCCTATTCCCACAGGGGCAGAACCTAAGTTGGAAGCAAAATGTCTGAGAAGGAAAAGTTTCCCCTTAAGCCAGAATTTTGCCCAACTAGCTGTCTTCTGCTAGATTATACAGCTTTTTTTATTCCCTGAAATAACAGGTATGTGCAGGTACAGGTTTCTGCCTTGCTGAGCTGTCTTCACATCTTTTTACCAGCTCTTTATTCCAGGCTCTTGTTGAAAGACACAGCCCCTGTTCTTTCAGACCAGTAACTGCAGGGAGTGACATTTAGCTTATTCCCTCTGGAGGGACCAATTCTCCACATGGGACACCAGAGGAAGCTTTGAAGTCATCTGTGTGAAGTGGATCAGCTCTGCTTCTAGCCCGAGGAGCTATGAGCAAGGGGTAAGACCACTTACTACCAAGAAAATTCTGAGGCTTTAGTTTGAGTGTTGTGTGTGTGTGGGGGGGGAGGTTGTGAGATGGGAAGGGGTGTGGCATCTATCTGCACATGATTTCTGAAGCAGCAGTAAACTTCCATAGTAAAAATGTATGAGCAAAAAAGAAAATAATGGCACTTGTTTATGGACTGTCTGCATGTTAATGAATAAATGTCAGGTCTTTCTGTAATTGTAAGACGTTTTAGAAAGTAGTAAAAATTCAGAAAAAAATCAGAAGGCATGTGAATTGGGGCTAAGAAGGCGGGGAGGAAAATGGTATATTTTTTTCGCGCGCGCGCGCGTGTGTGTGTGTGTGTGTGTGTGTGTGTGTGTGTGCTGGTACTGGGGCTTGAACTCAGGGCCTGGGCAGTCTTTCTTAGTTTTCATTCAAGGGTTGTAGGGTCACATTCTACCATTTGTACCACAGCTCCATTTTTGTTTTCTTGATGGTTAAGTGGAGTGTCTCATGGATTTTCCTGTTCTGTCTGGCTTTCAACCTTGATCCTCAGATTGAGGAGTAGTTAGGATGGAGTGGTTAAGATTACAGATGGCAGCTTTCTGTACCTGGCCTACACCTTACTTTTCAAGGTGAAATTTAACTCTGTTGTTGATATTATAGACTCTGGGGTGATGGTATGAAAACTGGATTCTAACTTATACACAGAAGAGGTCAAGTTTACTGACCATAGCTTAGGACTCTTGAGGGTAGAGGAAAGAGGAAGGTAGAGAGAGCTGGAGTGGGAAGGAGGGCAGATGACATGGAAGGGAAGAGAACAGAGGAATGGGAGAGCTAGAGAGGAGCTAGGGGAGAGGAGGCTGGGTACAAGGAACGAAGGGACCAAGAGGAAGGGAGGAAGGGGTGTGAGGGAGGGGAGGAAGAAAGAGAACAGGAGGTGGAAGGCCAGGGGAGATGAACTGACATTTGCTTAGCCTTCATTGTAGGTCAGGCAGTGTGCTTTCACATAAATTATTGCATTAAATCTCACAGAGACTCTGCAAATTACATATATTTTAATCTTCAACTTTAGATGAAGAATGTGAAACTTAAAAGTTATATAACCTTCCTGAGGTCATGGAGGAAGGAAAAATGGACACAGATGTTCCTTGGTGTCTCTTCAAAATTCCTGTTTGTTAACTGTAACCCCTCTGTACATCACCTTGACAATAAAAGTAAAAACAACAACTCCTGTTTGTTTCTAGATACTGTATATGTTTTGGAGCAATGCCTTTGCATCAAATGAAAGAAGGCAAAGGCTGTCTTTTTGTAACAGCCTTCAATACAGTACTGTAGGTGCTGGGTCTTGAGAGTGAACGGAGGGAAAACTGTCTCAGTAAAAGCAGCATCTTAGAACAATGATTGAGCAAAATAGACTACATACTTCATGAGAAGGAAGAGCCGTGGCAAGGACTACTTGGAGCAGGACACTGCTGGCTCAATTTTAGAAAATGAGGTCTGGAAATTTGGGAGGTTCAAAACCAGCCTGGGCATACATGTCTGTAAGACTTGGTCTCCAATTTACCAGTGAAAAACTGGTCTGGAGGCATGGCTCAAATGGTAAAGTGCCAGCTGTGAGCACACAAGTTGAGTGAGTGGGTGGTCCTGATATTCAAGGTCTGGTACAAACACACACACACACACACACACACACACACACACACACACACACACACAATCTTTAGTGTTACAGTAAAACCATATCAGCATTAACAATTGCCCTCTGCGAAAGGCCCAGCCACAGAGCTGAGGGTGCTCTCCTCTTTCTGACTAGTTATCTTGTTTTACAGTCAAATGTAATTCCTTTCCCAATGGGAGAAACAATCTGTTTACAAGATCAAAATACATCTTTGTTGTCTGCTTGTAGGAAATCTAGATTAAAGAAGAACACAAAGACCTATACCAAAGCAGGAGTTGATCTATGCGACATGAGGTACTCAACTGATTTTAACTAAATTCACAAGGCGTGTTGTCCAAGGTGTTGTAGAGAAATGCGTGGTTGATCCATTCCATGAAATAATCATTGGTGTTAGCAACTGTGCAGAAATTCTAACACAGAATTTTGTCTTTTCAATGAGCTTTATTCTAGTGAGTCTGCTTTACAATAGAAGCCAGTCCTAATAAACCAATGAGACAATGGGCTGATGGATGACTACACTGCTCACCACAGTGTTTCTGGTTTGTTCTCCGGAACATCCCAATTCAAATCATATGAGATCCAGCCATATCTGAAGGATCAGAGACCAAAATCTCTATTTTAATAAGATTGTCTAGAAATATATTGAGCTAGCCAAGCCTCTCAATGGTACAATCATATAATCAGGGATCTTAAATAGAATATAGATATGAATCCACTTAGATATAAATTACCTAGAACTTAGACTTGTGTTTGTACAGAGTATAGACCATGAATTTAAAATTATTAATGTATGTAGATCAATGAGTATAGACTACTATTTTTAAATTCTTCTTCTTCTTTTTTTATTATCAGTCATAGGGCTTGAACTCTGGGCCTGGGTGCTGTCCCTCAGCTCTTCAGCTCAAGGCAAACACTCTATCACATGAGCCACAGTGCCACTTCCTGTTTTCTGGTAGTTAATTGGGGTTAAGAGTTTCAGGGACTTTCCTGTTTGGGCTGGCTTTGAACTGCAATCCTTAGATCTCAGCCTCCTGAATAGCTAATATTACAGGCCTGAGCACCAGTGCCCAGCTACTTTTAAATTCTTAATGTATGTAACTGAATAAGTTTATGAAATGGTAGATTCCTGAGACCTCACCCAAAGGAGCTAGCTTGAAGCCAGATTTTCTGCATTTTAATCATATACTGTGTTATTCTCATATGGATGTTCACAATTTACCTCACATGCAGCCTAGGGATATTCTGGAAAACACTGTTGCTGTCAAATGGCCACAGTCTCTGAGAAGGCAAATTATCTATTAGAGATAAACTATAAGATCAGTTTGTGTGTGTGTGTGTGTGTGTGAGTACTCATGTGCAAGTACTGGGAATTATATTCAGGGCCTCATTCTCACTTGGCTCTCTTGCTTACAGATGGCACTCTACCACATGAGCCATGCTTCCAGCCCAGCATTTTTGTAGTTAATTGGAGATGGAGTCTTGGGGACTTTTCTGCCTAGGCTGTCTTCAAACTTCATAAGTTTTTCAGGTCTCAGCCTCCTGCATAGCTAGGATTATAGGCTTGAGCTACTGGCACCAATATGCATTTCCACTGGGTTAATATGAAGTTTCTTCTAATCTATCTGCCTACTTCTTTGAATTAGAACTATACAGAAGATATTAGTTCCCAATATTATCTATTATCTCTCTCTCACACATATCTAGCTACTTACTTAGCTACTTAGCGCTGGTACTGGGACTTGAACTCAGGGCCTGGACATTGTCTCTTTTGATGTCCCATAGGGTTTTCACTCAAGGCTGGCACTATATCACTTGAGCCACAGCCACACTTCCAGCTTTTGCATGGTTGGTTGGAGATAACAGTCTCTTGGACTTTACAGTTGGGCTTTGAACCATGATCCTCAGACCTCAGCCTCCTGAGTAGCTACCAGGGTCCAGCTCAATATTATTTTTAAAGAAATGTGTCCATCAAGAAAATAACTGCCTCTGTTCCATCTCTCCGTAGGGGGTGGGTCAGTGAGCACGCAGGAGCCTGGCTGGCTGCAGAACAGCAATGCTTGGAAAATGAAACACCAAGGAGGAAAACCTCAAATGTCCACACCACACATAACCAAAATAAAACAAAACTCTCACAGACCGAACTGCCTTGGATAGGAGTGAGACAATGGGACCAAAGGCCTGGAAGGGATGTGGTGAGGTTGACATCTTTGTGCCAGCAAGCAGTGAGAACCCCTCCTTCTCCCAGCTTCTGGCTCATCCTTGTCCTGCTGTGTTTCCAGGCCATTCAGGGGGCTGCTTCTTAGTTGTGCTAATGTTATATATTAGGAGAAAAGAGAAAGGTGACTGGGTAAAAGAACATGGGTATGTTTCCAGCCATCTCACTGGGGCTTCCCCAAACCTAATTCATCCCATTTGTTCTGATTTTTGGAGAACAATATCAACAAAAACCCAAAGAACTATTTTATTCATTGACTTGAAAAGAAATTAATTACTAACAATATTTTAAAGGGCAACAGGAAGCCTGGTATTGGTGGCTCACACCTGTAATCCTAGCTATTCAGGAGGCTGTGATCTGAGGAGCTCAGCTCAAAGTTAGCCCAGAGAGGAACGTGTGTGAAACGCTTTTCTCCAATTAGCTAGCAAAAGAAACAGAAATAGAGCTGTGGCTCAGGTGTTAGAGCATCAGCCTTGAGTGAAAAAGCACAGTGACAGCACATGAGCCCTAAGTTTAAGCCCTAGTACTGGAACACACACACACACACACACACACACACAGAGGCATCAGCAATAGATTTAGAGATGATTTTTTCCAAGGAAAAGTACCCAAACTGACAAAGTGACCATTGGGGTACTGGGTTTGTTATTTAAAATAATGTGACTGAGAAAGTTAAAAAAAGAAAAGAAAAATCTGTGTTCCAATTATGTATGTGTAAGACAGGATAATAATAAGGACAAGTAACTGCCTTCACTGTTTATGTGAGACAGCACACCATGCTCCAACTCCTAGATAACTGTTAGGACATAGAACTCAAAGAATAGAATGTCTGTGATTATTGTCAGCACTTGCAATAATAGTGCTAGTGAGCTTTGCGGTATTCATAAGGAAACCCCAATAATTTCTTCATGAGCAGTACTTAAAATGATTACATAGGCAGGATAAGGGAAAGCGGAACATGAACCCATACAAGTGGACATTTGAAATCTAGAATGTATTTTGCATCCGTGTTCCTTAAGGAGAGCCTGAATTGTGGAGTTGTAGGAGTAAATGACCTTGAGTTTTGTGACCTGCCTCATCTGCTTCGTCTAAGAAACTTTCATTTTTTTCCTGCTGCTCTAGCTAGGTTCAAAGCACATGACTCACACAACATCAAACACTCGAGTTTGTTTAGATATTTTTAATGGTGCAATCCTCAGAATCTTTTTTTTCCCCTTCTTTGTGGCAAGACAGAACAGAAGGACTCCAGAAGGTGAGCTCAATATGTCTTCTAGGAATATCTGGAATGTTCTGGCCCTAAATATTCTTAAACATTTAAAGTATACCTTAAGTGAAGGCCTTTAAAGGATTGCCTAACTCTGCATCCAAATGGTGCAGGTTGATGGATAGGAAATGTAGGGAGGATTCTGGGATCTAGCCTAGGTCAGCAGTTTGGCTGTGGAAACTGTGACTTTCTGCCACATGGGAATAATAACTGCTCTACATAACTTACAGCTTTGTGGGAAGCTTTAAAGCCAAAGGTCAGGGGCGGACCCAGGGTCACTTCTGGGGCAGTCACAGCTCTGAAATCCTGGCTCCATTTGGAAGTGATTGCTGGTCTGCAGCTTCTCCTCAAAGAAAAACAAATTGGCAATTGACTTCTTCATTTGGAGTCTCCCATGTCACAGTGGAGATGGTGATCGCATAGGCCACAGACTAATTGTGGGTTTCTGACTCACAGAATAAGGTACAGAGGGGAGACATTCATGCTAAAATGGCGGGGGGGCTGCTGTAATTCAGGTTGTGAATGTGAGTCAGCGGTGGTTAAGCACACTCTCTCCACTGCAAAACCTGTGCATTGTCATTTAGTACATATTTTTATTTCATTAATAAAATATAACCTCATTTTGCTTTTGTAATCTGGGAATGTGAAGATACATATTTTTTTCTTTTGCAAACTGCAACTGCATGCAGATAAAAGGGGGATTCCTTTTGAAACTACATCTTCTTAATAATAAATATTTTTCTGATCTACTATACATAACCGTAGTGCATTTCTTGTTAAAACAGCAAGCTTATTATTTTATACCAAAAGGAAAAGAAAACATCCATTTCTTTATAAATAGTTTAAATAGTTTAAATACATATCTCATACCAAGGATATAAAAATATTCTTCTTTTGATAAATAAAGACATTTTCATTTACATGGCAAATAACGTGTGAATAGCTAACCACTGGCCACCAGCTCTATTTTGACTGATTGTCTAGATGACATGCAGAGGTAATTGTCCCCTGGCCTTCACTAAAAGAAAAATAGATCAGCAGGAGTTGTGCGGTCCTGAGGCCAATAGTGCTATGGATATTGTTCAGGAATGACAAATAGGCACTCAGGAAAGACCTTTGCTTCAGTTCACAAAAGCCACCTAGGACAAAACTAATCCACAGGTTCTTTGTCTGGGAGTTCTAGCTGCTCAGACCTTCAGGGTTTTTGGATTTTTTTTTTTTTTTTTACCAAAGTCTGTCAAACAGACTAGTAAGTTGATACCTATACAGATAAGAGATGTTTGCATGATGCTTCTAGGATCTAGAAATTGTTTGCTGCAGTATGGAGGCGGCTCTTGCCTTTTGTTGGTTCCCTCCTCATGGCTCTCTTCTGCAGGATTTCCAATTGGACTAGTTGTCATGCTCCCCTCCCCGAGATAAAAAGGCAAACTAAAGCTGTCATGCAGAGGTGGTTGTGGCATTGGCAGCTGCGTGGCAGGGGGTGGTATCATACATCTATGGCTTTGTTGTCTGTGGTTTCTGCTGTGCTTGTGACAACTTCCAGGGGAAAGTTCTCCAAGGGTTTGCTGGAGACGGATGCCATGCCTTCTTGATCCCAAGAACCCGGCAAGTTTTCCAGACTGAAAGAAGTTACAGGTCCATGACTGAAGCTGCCCTCCTCTGATCTGCTTGGGAGAACCAGGTGCAAGGACGTTTCAGAAGAAGAACAGAGAGAGGATGAGAGAGTGGCTGAAATGGACTGCAAAGGCGTCAGGGTCATATCTGAATGCGGGGAGATGCACCTTAAAAATTGCAGATGACCTTCTTGGACAACCTGGTAGTGGGAAGGTGAATAATCAAGGTTTGGAGAATGAAGAAGTTCACTCCCCACAGGGCTAGGCTCATGAGCTTCAGTTCGTGGAGGGCTACCCCCGACAAAGGAAGGATTCACATTCCAGATGTCGGGAGCCACATTACCTCGACAAAGTTGTGCTTGAGTGTAAGCAGCCCCACCTGTCTGCAAGTGGAGGCAAGGTTGGTGTGTGCTCCAACTTATTCTGGTCTGTAAGCTCTCTTGGGAGGGGCACACAGATGTAGAATGCAGGGAGCAGAACTGTGTGGATTGCTGAGGTGATAGGACGTTTTCCAGAAGTTGCATCACATTCCTCATGTCTCGACCCAATTGGGAGACCTCCTGTGTCAGAGTTGTTACCTGTGTGGAAAACAAAACAACACAAAACAAAAGCAAAAGGTGATTATGAGAAATTCACAGTATGTTCAGATTTTGGAGCAGTGGAGCTGGGAGATGAGCTGTTTTAATAGGAAGGCCTGGCTGGGCATTGCTGGCTCACGCCTGTATCTTCATTGCCCAGAAGGCTGAGATGTGAGGATTGTGGTTTAAAAGCACCCCAGGCAGAAAAGGCCATGAGATGCTTATATCCAATTAACCAGCAAAATACAGGAAGTGGAGCTGTGGCTTGAGTGGTAGAGGGCCAGCGTACAGGAAGTGAAAGAGGGCCAACTTTGAGTGTAAAAGCTATGGGAGTATGTCCTGGCTCTGAGTTCAAGTCCCAGTTCTGAAGCATCACACACACACACATACACACAGACACACACACACACACATACACACACACACACAGAAAGAAGGCCTGGAGGGTCTGCTTCCATTCCAAATGCAACCAAGCCCAGGCAATGAGTGAGTGGATGGGTCATGTAGGTGAATATACATCCAGCTCTAAAGCCATGGTCATTCTGAAGGAGCCTAGAGAGTCATATGCAAGCTATAGATCTTAATTAGTGTATTTCTGGACTTATTGGAGAGAATTAGCCATGTTTATCATCTCTTAAGCACCACTGGTGTCTTTGGCTTCCTCAGAGTGAATGGGATGCAAAACAGTGCACAGGAAGCTACATGTGCTTCACCACAAGGTGAATGGAATACGAAGCACATGGCATGCAGGGCCACATGCCCAGAGTGAGCCCTAAGTAGATGGTAGCCCGCTGTCTTGCTGTTTCACATCTGAGAGTCATGCTATCATGGAGTCCAGAGATAGAAGGAATTTTTCCTTCTGTGGTGATAGAGCTGGTAAGTAAGAACTCACATAGGATTTACTAGAGAGTTTGGGGGAAAAGAGAAATCTATAAAATACATTCAAGAGAAAGAAACAGGCTGGCAGTGCTTGTATAGAGATAATCACTGTGGGTACCCAGGACCCCTGAGATCTAAGCAAGGAATTCGGAGACCCACGAAATTACAACTCAAAGGGTGTGTATGCGCTCCGACAGATTTTCTAGGGGAGATTTTTAGCTTTCTTTATCATGTCCTCAAAGTAGACATAGCTCCTAAATACTTAAACCTTCATTTGTTCAATTTACACTTAAAACCAATAATAAAATTCCTCAGAGGAGGTATTTTTTTCGAATAAACTCATCGGTTACCATCCCCATGGAATTTAACTCAGAACCTCCTTTTCTGAAGTAGTTGCTTCTCAAAAGGAGAAAAACTTAGATTTCAGCAAACAGGAAGCACACATGTGCTTGCAGTTAGCTTTACAGAACTAAGACATATTGTTGTAAGATCTTGCTTTCTTTGATTTAAGTTTACTATCATAAACCACAGAACTTGAATAGAAGCAGCTGGATGCTTTAGCTAATGATCATCTGGACCAAAGAAGGGGGGAATTTCATCTTCAATGAGGCCAAAACCAAGATTGCTGTTTTGGGTAGACATTCTTCAACATTTACATACACATTCCTAATTCATGTAGTAAGTTAATTCAGATTACTTCCTGTGAGTGCATTATGAAGCTAATTCTCCCTGGCAGGCCCACCAGGAGGTTGCACTGCTTAAAGTCAAGCATTTAAAGAAGGCCAGGGAGGGTTTTCTATAGTTCAGGCAACCAACTGGTAACACCTGCTTGGAAATTGCCAGGCCAAAATGGTTTCTGGTCTGCTATAGGCATCAAAGTGAAGGAATCTGACCCAACACTTGTCCAGACTCTTCAGTAGATTGAAAATTTTGAAAGACAAGATGCCTCTCTAATTCACACTTATGTGAGCCGGAATTTCTGAGGAAGATACTCTAAAAGGTTCACTATAGTTGGTTAGTTTTATCCATTCCTCAGCACAATACTTCAGTCAGTACTGCTTTTGGTTAGTAGGAAAACTTGCAGAAGGCTGAATAAGCTGATAAAACAAAACCTGCTTGATCATGAAATGGGTCCAGGGAACTGCAAAAACATGTGGAAGTAAAAACACAAAAGAATGAGGAAATAAGGATGAGATAGTCAATTTTTGGTGTCATCATCTTCTAGAACACAGAAAGGAAGGGCACCAATCAGAAGGCTGTCTTCAAGGACTCTACTTCTCCTTCTTTAACCCAAGGCCATTCAGTAGCCTTGAAGATGCACAAGATGGCTGAGATTGGCTTAAGTTCTGTCCTCCTGTGGCACATCTATGTTACATGTCCTCTTTCTCTGTCATTTTTCTTCTTTAATGAGCTTTCCTATCACCTTGACTTCTGTGCATATCTTGCCAGAAACAAGCAAAGAGAATGCCTTTTTTTTTTTTTGCCAGATGTAAGGACTGAGGCCAACTTAGCTGTCCTAAATTTCTGGTTACAGCAGGTTCCATTTCAAAATTTCAAAGTCTCAGAAGAGAATTCTATCACTAAATGAGATGATTGAAGGGACATATGAACTGTGTTATCTGTGGCCTGGTCGAAGTTAATTTTCATATCAAACTTACCACAGCTAGATTAGCTTACCTCCCACTAAAATTGTTCTTAATTGCCCTTTTATGGAAGATTGAAGAACGGTCTTTGAAAGACAAGTTTGAACTTTAGGGACACTAACCACTATGTCATTCAATAAATATCTGAGTAAAATTTTCATACGATGTACTTTGAGGTCCACTTACTCCATTAAATGAATCCACAATCTTATCACAGGTAGTGTTATGTTATTATCTCCTGTCCTCTGACACGGGATACCCAAACCCAGACATAAAGCATTTCTCAGGTCACTTATCACACAAATGACAGCCTTCTGTCAGAATTCAATGATCAATTTAGTTCTTATTTGTTATTGGTGGTTAGATGGTGACCTGTGGTAGGAGGCACTTAAAGGAGAGCTGGCAAGAGTTTTGCTAATGTGGCCAGAATACGTGCAGCACACAATGACACCAAAAGGTAAATTCCTAGGCAAAGGTTTCTGCAATGTCAGTGCCATATCAAACATATGAATTGTGTCCTCTCTAAAAATAATCGGAGACAGATTAAACACAGTAAATTTTCTTCATCGTAAGTGATGTAAAGAAAACAAAACCAAAATCAAAACCATAGATGACAAACATGTTCCTACTTTCGTTTGAAACACTTTTTCAAGGCTATGTTTTTGACATCTAACTTGTATCCAACCTCAATCGTAGAGGTAATGAACTTGGGAAATCCAGGGTCTTGACTGGCTCCCGGAATGTAAACTAGCATTAACATTTCCAGAAAACAAATTACTAGCCTATCTGAAACGAAAAGCAGTCAAGCACTCAAGGAAGCCGAGCTTTCTTTAGCTCTAGAGTGTAGCAATCAATTGATATTAAGGGAGATTTCTGTCATTGTCTCTCTGGAGACACTCCCTTTCCTTATTCAAGTTCTATGAGGGAATTATTGCTAGTAGGAAAGAGCTCTCTCTTTACAAGAACAAAGCCAGTTGTTCCCAAAAGAGACAGCATCTCCTGAAGGTGGAGACCCGGGTGACAATGAAGGTGACACCAGATTGCCACAGGAAAGGCAGGAAGAGCTTGTAAAGTCCTGATTCCTGCTGCGCTTGATAACAGAGCTTATTCTAAAACAGGAAAGACATTATTCTTAATTAAATGCAGAAAACAAAGAATCTGCTTTTTGAAGTTTCAAATCACAGTATTGCTTTAAAGAAATTCTTGGGGGGCTGCTTTGTGAACAAGACCATCCAGTGAAGGGGACCTGTCATTAAAATATAACAAAAAACCAAGAGTATTGCAAAGAGATAGAGCAATAAAAGCAGACAAAACCTTTTCTATTTAAATAAATCAATGGTTTTATACTTATCACAGCAACTTAAAACCTTTAAATGTTTCTGCCACTCAGAAAGCGCAATATCTGAGTATTTCACAATCCCCCCCCTCTCTCTCTCTTTCTCTCTCCCTCTCTGTCTTTGTTTCTCTCTGTCTCTTTTTCTGTGCTGGTTCTGGGACTTGTACTCAGGACTTGGGAGCTGTTCCTAAGTTTTTCTGCTCAAAACTCGTGCTTTAACCACAGCTCCAGTTTTGGCTTTTTTGGTGCTTAATTGGAAATAAGAATCTCATGAACTTTCTTGTCCATGCTGGCTTTGAACCTCAATCCTCAGATCTCAACTTCCTGAGTAGCTTACAGGTGTGAGCTATCGGTGCTCTCTGCCTGTCTCATTTTAATGGTACCTTTTGGCCTATGTTACATCAGTCTGGGTACAGTGAGAGTCACTGCTCAGGACTCTGGTACTTGTTGACCTGCTGTTCTCTTTTAATCTCTCAGTGGTAGTAGTTTAAAACCTGGTCATTTTATAATCTATAAGTCTATGAATGTCCAATTAGGCCATAAGTTCCTTCAGGGCAGAAAATAATATGTCTCTCAGTATTTCCTGGACTCCGAGTAATGCGTAGACCATAACATACTTGGTTCTTCTGAGAGTAAAATGACTGCCATTTTGAAAACATATTGTTTCCTAATCACCTTCTATTTTGATCATATTTTATAATTTTTACCAAAAACAGGCTGAAGGAAATCTGCCTTCTACAAATGGTACTGAAAAATCTATAACTTTTCATTCAGGTATGTATGAAATAGGTATTACATAACTGTTAAACATTTTATATGTCAGTTGCTTAATCTAATGCCTTGACTATCTGTAGGTTTCTAGCAGTAGATAACTTCCATTGTTAGGAAGAGGTGATACTGATCAAAATATATTGTATTAATAAGCTGCTTTGTTAAATGGTAACTCCTTTGTACAACCACCTAAAGACAATAAAAAGCTGGCAAAGCAAAAAAAAAAAAAAGGATTCTTTACAGAGTGCTGATGGCTCATACCTGTAACACAGTTACTCAGGAGGCTGGGATCTGAGGATTGTAGTTCAAAGACAGCTAGGGTAAGAAAGTCCATTAGACTCATCTCCAATTAGCTAGCAAAAAGCTGACACCAGCCATGAGTGAAAAAGTTAAGGGACAGTGAAAAAGTTAAAGGGACAGTTTCCAGGCCCTAAGTTCAAGTCCCAGTACCAATGCACATACACATGCACATACACACACAGAGACACACCCACAGGCAAACAGATAGACACACACATGTGCGCACATGCACACACACACACACACACACACACACCATGTTTGTTCTATTATTATAGTTCCTTGGTAGCTGTAGCAATGGGTCTCTGGTGGCCAAACTTCTGCTAAACTTCACTTATGATACTGCTTTGTCAAATGTCCTACCAAAACTTGATTTCCATGAGTAGATTTAATTCTCTGGGAATTACATTTACTGATTCTAGCTATCTGAAATGGATTATAAATGTCAAGCAACAAATTCACTGATGGAATTCAGTTCTTTATCAAATGAAATTTTCCAAAGTTTTTGCATGTCTGGTTCCTAATCTGCCTGGCTACTTTTGATGTGCCCTTTGATTCTTTCTACTTAGGCAGAGAGGGGAGAAAGAAAAGAAGACTTATAATATAAAATGCAATTATGTGAAAATGGAGCTAAGTAATTTGAGAGCATAGCCTGGGGGTGGGGAATGATGGAAAAGGTGACACTGATCATGATACATTGTACTCATAAACAGACATCCCTTCATGCAACCACTTAAAATAACAATAATAGTAACGAATGTATAACTTAAAAAGGAAAACATATCTTAATACACATTCTTTTTTTTTTCCAGTCCTGATGCTTGAACAGGGCCTGGGCACTGTGCCTGAGCTTCTTTTGCTCAAGGCTAGCACTCTACCACTAAAGCCACCTTCTTAGTCCCAATACGCATTCCTTTACTGATGTCTTATGGTTTTTGTCTATTTACTTACAGTCCACTTTCTTCCTCCTCATCTTTCTCTTTATTCTTTTGTGGATAAGAACCTACTCATCTGGTTGGGCACTGGTAGCTCATACCTGTCATCCTAGCTACTCGGCAGGCTGAGATGTGAGGATCACCATTCGCAGCCGGCCAAGCCAGGGAAGTCCATGAAACAATGATCTCCAATTAATCACTCTCAAAAAAAGCTGGAAGTAGGCGGTAGCTCAAGTGGTTGACTGCTAGCCTTGAACACAACACAAGAGCTCAAGGATTAACCCAGGACCTGCATACATATCTGCAGCAGGATCAGAGCATGCACACACACACACACACACACACACACACACACAAACACACACACACACACACACACACCATAGCGAAAACCTATTATCATGGGATTTAAAAATGTTGGTCAAACAAAATGCTTAAATAGGGATACAGGTTCATCCATTGTAACAATGAGATATACAAGGCACTATGTTGAAAACAAACTTTACAACTTGTTGGGGGGAGGGAGGGAGGAGTTGGGGAGGAAAGGGATGGTAGGGGAAAACCAAAGGAGGAGGTAACAATGCTGGATAGGAAATGTACTCATTAACTTACTCATGTAACTGTAACCCCTCTGTACACTATTTTTACAATAAAAATATTTTAAAAATTTGTTGGCCAAACCAATTACCATAAATACCTGCATAGCTAATTGTTCATATCTAACACTTTTTTGTTCAAGGTCCCAAATTGTAGGAAGAGGTGATAAAAACTCAGTCCATACTTCCAAGTGGTTCAGTTTTCCCGCCCAAACCTGAGAGCAATTAAAAAGTCTCCTTTTCTTTGTTCTTCCAGGACCCTGCATTAACCACACAAATCTTTAGGTTCTAAGCAGTAGGTGCACTTGCATTTGTTGAGTGTCACCTCCTGGGGTAACTACAGATGCCTGGGTGACAACAGATTCTTCTATTGGCCACAATAGACATTGATTTCCACAAGCTTAAGTAGGGAATCACCAAGGAACCACAGCTCTATTTCTGTCCCACCCAGGATCCCTCAGAACTTCTGTTGGCTTCAAAATAGCCACTGTTGCCCTACATTTCCAGAGTATCTGGATTACTGTGCTTGCTTAGTTAGCTCCATCAATGTAAGGTTATTCTCACCTCCTCTGCATCGTATTTCCACAGGGGTTTATTGTAAGGATTAAATAATATAATGAATGTAAAGTATCAGTCCCTGTATAACTGGTATTAAGTCAGAATCCCACATGGCTGGGCTTGATATGCAATACAGGCACTAGGCTTAGTTGAGAAATTCTGCATGGCAGGGAATTCTAATCTAAGAAGCACTTGACCCAAAAGAAATGAAAACACAGGCTATCTATATAACTCTTTTTCTGCCTCAGCATGGAGAAGAAATTAGTTTCTGTTAACCCTTTTCCAAAAGTAATATTGGAAGAACCTTTAATTTTTCATATTGCCTTGCAGATTCTTATAGTCACAACAATCAACAGGTGGAGCCATAGAAAAGCATTAAGATTCTGCATTTCCAGTCTAAAGTTTGAGTAGTTATTGTCAGATGGATTAAGAATTCTCTACCAAGGCTGTGTGTGTGTGTGTGCGTGCTTGAGCGCGAGCATGTGCACGTGTGCGTGTGTGTATTTTACTCTAGCATTTGAACCTCAGTTCCTCTCTGGCTTCTATCAAAGATATGAGATAAAATATATGGATGTGCAATATGGTATTGATTATAACGGAATGTGGGACCGAGGAGTGGAGAGGGAAGGTCATTTATTGATATTGGCAGCAGGTCAAGCTCCTGCACAAATTCTGCCTAGTAGGCACTCAATGAACTTTTGTTGACATGAGGATGTGTTAGAGAATGATAAATTTGTTTGTATTCATTTATGCTATTTTCAACAAGATTTAAATATTAGTTTTTTTTTGCTTTGCTAATTTCCACTAACTAGCCTGGCAGGACACAATGAGTGTCCATACCTCTAGCAGGCAAGAGTGTATCATATGATCTCAATGTCTCATTAAAGTCCCTCACCACTAAAAAAAAAATGATTTTAAAACATTCTGTAATTATAGGATTTGAAGAATCCATCTGTGGTTCCAGCGCCTTGTTTTTCCAATAACACCATGAGTTGTCAGCATTTGAGTTGCATTTTTTTTTTTAGTGCCAATACAACTTTGTTATTCTGGTATATCTTTACATCATGCCTTTTGGGAATGGGAATATGAGTCTAAAATGTCTTTTATAATGCCATTTTTTTTGCATGTGAACAGCCTTCCTTCAAGTTAGATATGTTTTCTCCTTTTCAATCCTGGCTATTTGTAATGGTACAGTCCATGGGCTCTGAATATATCTGGAACTTTAGTTGGAAGGCAAAGAAAAAAAATGTGATTTCCATTTTTATGCACTCAGTGAGCAGATGGGGATACATCTGTTGACATAATCTTCTTAGCTTGAAGAGTTCTTGACCTGTCACTCATTTTTTGCCAAAAGTGTACACATTTTCCTGCTTAGACACAATTTCCCTAAATTCAGGGGTACTAATTACACCAATCTTTTCCCCCTGCTACAAACACATATACATTTTTTTACAAGCTACAGTGCAGGTGATTAAATGGTCTTTCATTTAATCCTTTGTTATGTTGCATATTTATCATGAGATCCAGACAAGTTCAATCAAACCCCATAAGCCGACAAAACAAAAAAGACGATGGGCATAATTTCATCCTCGTGTCTTTTGCTTCACATAACATCCCCAAACAAGTGGCAGTCTTTATCTACCAGCTCAAATAACAATCATACTTGGCACTTTTACACATTTCATGTAAATGGGGAGCTCAATCCCATTATGGTCAAAACTCGTAAGTCTTTGTCTACATCTGGAAAGAGGAGAATGCTGGTTGGTGACATGGCTTTTCCTAGGTCACACAGGAATATTATCCAGGGTGTTACTTTTGCAGGTGCAGCTGATGTCTCTTAAATGATAATAGCCGAAGAATTACAAGTCTAGCGTTACCAATAAAGAATGACCAATTGTGGTCTTCCAAGTGATTACTTCAATGGCGTCATTACATTTCTGCAAGCTCAGGTCTTTGTATACAACTTTATTACTTCAGCTGGATCATGGTCATCCATTAGCTTTCAATCCTTTGCTTCCCACATCTGGTTTTGCGGGTTCCTACAACCATGTTTGATCAGTATTAGGGATTCTTACTGCGACCAGCAAACACCAAACAAGTCTGCTTCTTCTCAGATGTCCATTGAATACAATAGTGCTTGTCAACATCAGTACATGTAAGAATCATTGGGGATTCTTGACAAAGTATATATTCAGAGTTGACTGCAGTGGGTGGTATCTGGGATTCTGTATCTAAGAAGTTTTGAGTTAATGCCAACAATACTGCTCTGTGTTTTGCAGGATCAGATAATTATTTCTTATTCTCTTTTTTGTGCCTATCCTTTTGAATTAGCATTATTTTGTTATTTCCTATGTATTCGCCAGTTGTGGTGGTGCACACAGATAATCTCAGCTACTTGAGACGCTGAAGGAGGACAGTAAGTGAGGGCTGGGAAGGTGGCTCAGTGGCAGAGTGCTTGCCTTACATGCATGAGGTTCTGGGTTCCATTCCTCAGCACCACATAAGAAAAAAGAGAAAAGCCGGAAGTGGCGCTGTGTCTCAAAGTGGTAGAGCGCTAGCCTTGAGCTGAAGAGCTGAGGGACAGTGCCCAGGCCCAGAGTTCAGGCCCCATGACCAGAACCAAAAAAAAAAAAAACAAACCAACTTTGTGTGAAGGAGGACAATTTAGCAAGACCCTTCATTCAAATAAAAAGAAAGTGGAAGAAAGAAAAGAAAGAAAAAAGAGAAGAAAAGAAAGAAGAGAAAAGGAAAGAAAGGCAAAAGGCTAGGGTATATCTTAGTGGTAGAGCTCTTGCCTAGTATATGCAAGGTCCCAGGTTTGGTACCCAGTACTACAAAATCTAAAAAGAGTAAATACTTATGGTACATAGCACAATGGAAATTTTGTTATGGAATGATTATTTCAAGGTAATTAGCACATCACTTCAGTATTTGGTATATTTTTGTGGTGTAAGAATTTAAGATCTCAACAGTTTTCAGTACACAATGCATGGTCTTTAGTTGTAATCACTACACTGTGCAACACACTCTCTAAGTTTATTCCACCTGTCTAACTGACGTTTTGTGTCTAGCGAGCATCTTCCCAATTTCCAGTCTCTGAGGGCCAGTATTCTACTCTCTGCTTCTGTGAGTTCAACAAATACAATATAATCGCATTTCCAACTCTGGCTAGGCAGTTCATTTAACTCTGTGTGTGTTGGTCTTTCAGTCTGAGTTTAAAGTTGAGTTTAACACAATCCCTTGGGCAAGTCTAAAGGTGGAGGTGAACTGCTTTTGGAAGCATACTTTTGGTGATGGTCATTTCCTCAATCTTTTAATTCACCAAAGGTGAATATTATGATATTGCAAAAATATTGACTGGCATTTGGGCTGTTTGTTCTTTTATCTTCCTTTTTTGAAAAGGATTGGAGATGTTTACATATGTTTACATATGTTGGCACCTAACTTTTATATATTACAGTTTCAACATGATTTCTTTCATGCTGTGAATTCAGATGATCCCATAATTATTCATTTGCTTTATCCCTATTCGTCTATCCAATATTCCACAGAATATCAGTGCCAGGCTATCATTACAAATTGTGATTATACACATTCTCATTCTTTCCAAGTTATATTTTTATGGCATTGCAATAAAAATAGCCCTTGCTAACTTTCTCTCTCTTTTTTTGTAAACCTTTATTTAGATTTGGTCCTGTCCTACACAATTAATGCAACAAGGTCCTTCAAATGATTTTAGTTCCATTGTGTATATATACCACATTTTCTTGATCCATTTAACTATTGAGGGGCATCTGGGTTTTTTCCATATCTTAGCTATGGTAAATAATGCTGCAATAAACATAGTCGTGCTGGTAGCTTTAGTGTGGTCTTGTTTGTGATCATTCAGGTACATGCCCAAAAGTGGGATTGCTGGGTCATAGGGGAGCTCTATGTGGAGTCTTTTGAGGAACCTCCATACTGCTTTCCAGAGTGGTTGAACAAGTTTACACTCCTACCAACAATGCAATAGGGTTACTTCTGGCCACATCCCCTCCAGCATCTGTTGTTATTAGAGTCCTTGATTATAGATATTCTAACTGGCGTGAGGTGGAATCTCAATGCTGTTTTGATTTGCATTTCTTTTCTGGCTAGAGAAGTTGAGCATTTCTTCATGTGTCTATTTGCCATCCTTCTTTCCTCTTCAGAGAACTTTCTCTTTAAGTCTTTAGCCCACTTGTTTATTGGGCAGTTATTTCTTTGAGGATTTGTTGGGGGATTTAATTTTTTGAGTTCCAAATATATTTTAGATATGAGATCCTTGTCTGTTATATGGCTAGTGAAGACCTTCTCCCAATCCGTGGGCTTTCTATTGATCTTGCTAGCTATGTCCTTTGCCATTCAGTTTCATTTGTCCAACCTTTCTTTGATTTATTGTGTTTCTGATTCTTTATTAAGAACGTTTTGGCCTGTGCCAAGGAAACCTAGGATTTCTCCTATTCCTTCCTGTAATGTTTTCAGGTTGTCTACTTTGACTCCAAGGTCTTTGATCCATCTGAAGTTGATTCTGGTACCGGGTGATATATAAGGATCTAGCTTTTGTTTTCTATAGGTGATTACTCAATTTTGCCAGTACCATTTACTGAAGAGGCAGTCTTTCTTCCATTCTATTATATTTAGCTCCCTTATCAAAGATTAAGCGGCTATAGGTCTGTGGGTTCATTTCTGGGTTTTCAGTTCTATTCCATTGGTCCTCAGGTCTGTTCTTGTGCAAGTATCAAGCTGTTTTTATTACTATGGCTTTATAGTATAATTTGAAATTTGGAATTGCTATTCCTCCAGCACTGTTCTTTCTGCTAAGGATTATTTTTGCTATTGGGGTCTTTTATTATTCCATATGAATTTTTGGATTGCTTCTTGTATTTCACTGAAGAATGAGGTTGGAATATTGATAGGTATCACATTGAATTTGTAGATAGCTTTTAGAAGTATTGCCATTTTCACAATGGAAAGGAAAGATTTGGAAAAATTATGTTAATTGAAGTAAACCAGGCCCAAAGAAATAGGTCCTATGTAATAAGTAGTACATGTCTAGGACAAGCAGAAAAGTTCAAACGCTGTGTACATATGAACATATAAGATGATGTTAAATGAAATGAATCCCAAGATAGGGACACAAATATTTTTTTCTTTCTTGCTATTGTTTCTAACGTATTTATAATGTACTATGTGATTTTTTTTTGTATGTTCCTCCCCCACGGTATAACCCCTGTTTTCACTGTATTTGATTCCAGTGCCCTGCATCTTGTATGTAGAATTCTCTAATTTGGGGAGGGGCAGGGATAAAACAAAATGCTTAAATAGGGATACAGACTGACCCATTGTAAGAATGAGATGTACAAGACACTATGTGGAAAACGAACTTTCCAACTTTGGTGGGGGAGGGGTGGGTAGTTGAGGAGGTGGGAGGGAAGGGATGGTAGGAGAAAACGAAAGGAGGCAATGCTCCATAGGAAATGTACTCATTGCCTTGCTCATGTAACTGTCACCCCTCTGTACAGTATTTTTACAATAAAAATGTTAAAAAAAGAGTAAAATCATGACTTTAGTTTATGACCTCTTATTGGCCAGTACATTCTTTAAGAAATGTTTATGGAAACAATATTTCCTGAATTCTCATGTTTGCCAATCTATACTTACTGGACAATTTTGCTGTCTATCAGATCTGTATATTTTGTTAAATATCTTATGTATTCTCTATGTTACTTGAGCCTCTTACAAAGTATGACTTCTTCAAAGTAGGATTGTCTAAATTTTCTTCTTATAAAAAACATTACTTGGCTAGATTCCCTAGAGAATATTTTCCTTTATTTTTAAATACTAGTAATGCTAGTAGAATATATAACTCAATGTGTAGTTTTAAATCTTAAGTTTTTAATTGCAAGAGAGTTTTACTGAATTGTTGTTTTTAGTATTTATTTAGTTTCCTCATTGGAGTTTATTCCTCATACATCTCCATTTTCTGTTAGAACTTCTTTATCTTCAGTGTTTGCTACTTTCCAAAAATTCCTTTAAAAAACTTCATTTAGATTGGATGCTTTAAAAATTCTTCCTTTTGGGGCTGGGAGGGTGGCTCAGTGGTAGAGCGCTTGCCTTGCATGCGTGAAGCCCTGGGTTCGATTCCTCAGCACCACATAAGCAAAAAGAAAAAAGCCAGAAGTGGCGCTGTGGCTCAAGTGGTAGAGCGCTAGCCTTGAGCTGAAGAACTGAGAGACAGCGCCCAGGCCCAGAGTTCAGGCCCCATGACCGGACCCAAAAAAAAAAAAAAATTCTTCCTTTTACTTACTATTTCCTGGAAGACATTATTTCTTTGTTCTTTTAAATGTACACTTACTTTCTAAAGTAGCTTTCTTTCAGTTTTGATGTTTCTTGAAAACATATTCTCTTTTTTGAGTAATATCACATCACCAAATAGGAAAGAACTTTAAAAATACAAAAATTTAAGCCAGTGGTTCACACCTGTAATCCTAGCTATGCATTAGGCTGAGATCTGAGGATCATGGTTCAAAGCCAGTCTGGATAGCAAAGTCTGTGTGAGACTCTTATCTTCAATGAACCACAAAAAGCCAGAAGTGGAGCTGTGGTTCAAGTGCTAGAGCCCTAGCCTTGAACACAAAAGATCAGGCACAGATTTCAAACCCCAGGACTGGCAGGAAAATAAAATATAATTTTTAAAAAAGTTTTGATGTATAACATCTGAAATAAGGAAATATGTCATTATTATTTTCTAAATATGGATAAAAGCTGTTTGATCATTTGCTACATTGATTTCCATATGTTTAAACTATCTGACAGCTAAAAAGGTTGACAGCTCAGAAAGGCAAACAAAATGTTAATTGTGTACACCAGAATCTTTTTTTTTTCTTCTGTGGTTATGAGGATGAACTCTAGGCCTTTATGCATTCTAGAATCTGATTTTTGAAAAAAAAGTATATGCATACCTTTAATTCTTGAAATAGACTCCCAAAATATTGTACATAAAAAACCTAATACTACTTGACTTATGTAACAATAACCCCTCTGTATATCACCTTTATAACAACAATTTAAAAAAATCCAATTCTTAAGGGTATTATTGTCATCTTGCTTTATTTGGTATGTCAGTGAAATTAAGTAGTAGCAATGAAAGTGACCATTTCTTCTCTTGTTTTTTTTTCACTCTAAATTAAAATTATAGTTAGTGAATATTTAAAAAAATCTGCTTAATTTTCCTAAATTATTTTTCTTTCTTATTTCAATAAGCCATATTTTACTTCAATGCCTCATGCAAATGAATTTCCACAAAAGCACACACAGGGTAGGTGTTCAGATCTTATTTGAATTAAGGCAGAGATTCCTTTATTCCTCTCAGAGTGGTTGATTTAATGAACACCCCTGTGAAAAAAAGACAGATCCAGCAAGGTGGTGGAGAAAGCCATCAAAGAATCATTGTATCTAAAGCTCACCTCAAGATGCTAGAAAACGTTCTTTTTTAGCCACTGGCAGAACACTTCCTGAGTTACACCGCTTCTGATAAAAGAGTTCTAAGTATAAAGTAGATTCCTCTAGTAAGCTCTTTAGTACATGCTGTTTGAGCAGAAATGTCTCTGTTTCCAGCACTACAGAGATTCACTTTAAAAACGTTAGAGGTTTCAGATCAGGTATCAGCCCTTGGCCACAGTGATATTTGTTTTGATTTGATTAAAAACAAAATGAATCAAAGTGTCAGCAAATTACCAAAGGATTCTCTCTCCACTCTTATCTCTCCTTTGAAATTCTTCATCAGAGCTGGGGCTATTTCAGTGGTAGAGTACTTGCCTAACATTTATGAGGCCATGGGCTGAATCCCAAGCCCTGCAAAAAAAAAAAAAAAAAAAAAAAAAAAAAAAAAAAAAACCTTGCAAACAAACAAAAAAAGAAACAAAAACCTTCCAAAAAACTAATTTTTGAAAGGCTAACTTGAGAAATGAATTGTCATCACATATGGAAAAAATAGATGAAAACCACATATTTCCTCTTGAACAACCACAAAAGAACAACAATTTTCAGAAAAAAGTTATCTTGGAAATACTCTATCTGTCCACAGTTAAACTGTGGTTTCAAATTTTAACATGCATATGGGTAAAGAATCAGAATTTCATGTTTTTATGTGGGCTTCTATTTCAGAAGGGTAGTCTGTTTGAAATGCTAACTAAATTGAACAAAATCATCATAATAAAAAAATCCATTAGACTAAGACTCAAACTTTTTTTTTATTTCTTTCCATTTTACTTGTTATAGAATAGTGATAACTTTGGGTATCATTTTACTTGCCTGCTATCTGAATGTCTGTCAGGATCTCTAATGTCTCTTCAAACTCCAAACTGAGTTTCTCTTCTAATCAGTGTTCTAACACCTAATCACTAAAATAAATAACATGTACTTTACAATCATCTGTTCTTCATTTATCATCTATAAGCGTATGTCTATTCTGTGCCAACCATAGGAGAAAATAAAGCAGGTAAAGACATTTATCACGATAGGACTAAAATTCATGCACATCTGATAACTGTAAAATCAACAGAAAGAATTTTACAAAGCAGGAATTGGTTGGAAATATTCCAGTTCAGATAATTGTGCCCACAAGATGTCAATAACCTCAACATTAATCTGTATAATGTATAATCTGTATAATGCATGTGTTAAAATACATGTGGAAAAAATAGAATGGCTTCACAAGCAGTTATATGGATACTTTTACTATGTCAAAAAACAAATGTAGAGCACTTGTTTATATTTTTCATTTGAGGATTGATGATAAAGAATTACATATGACTACAATGAAGAAGGTATCCCAGGATAGGCTTTGGGATAGCCTAGCAACTCTATCACTATGCTTTTAATTAATTCAATTGAAGATTGAAAAGATATAATGGTAACAATAATTCAGAAACCTAAGGAATGAATTTACCATAAACTAGTAAGTAGTGTCATATAGATTTCTTATGTGAATTATTGATAAAGATTCTGAGCTTTCTCAGGCTTCTAGAAAAGTAATAAAGCACCTCCTAGTTGAAATTCAACCCCTTTGTTTCTTTGACTCAAGGAGACATTACTGACCAATTAGCATTCTCAAGTATGAATTAGACAACTGATATTTGTTCTCTGTTTTCTAGGAAAAGGCATTCCATAGGTTTTATTTATTTATTTATTCATGTATTATTATTATTATTATGCTGGTCCCGGGGTTTGAACTTAGCCTGGGTGCTTTTCCCGAGCCTCTTTGTGCTCAAAGCTAGCACTATACCTCTTGAATCACAGTGCCACTTCTAGCTTTGAATAGTTTACTGGAAATAAGAGTCTCCAGGATTTTTCTGCCCGGCCTGGCTTTGAATTGAGATCCTCAGATCTCAGCCTCCTGAGTAGCTAGGACTACAGGTGTGAGCCAACAGCGCTTGGCTATTTCATTGGTTTTAAATATTCATATGGGTATTATATGATGCACTTAATTAGAGATATTTTGCCATTGGATTTGGGGTTGAGCAAAATTAAATAGGCATTCATATGGAATTACAAGGGACCTACTATGGTTGGGATTAGCATTTACTGCTCACTTATGAAGGAAGCTATCATATTTCAGTGGAATTTACTTATTCCCTTTATACATGTTATTAAATTATCATCCCTACCCTCTAGTCTAGGTATTTTTACCAGTTAATAGAAGAACAATGTTAGCCTAGGAAAAGCAAACACCTGGTTAAAGCCATACAACAAGGATCTAAATATTTCTTTCCCTCCTTCACTTTTTCCATTGTATGTTTTATCCCTTACTTCCACTGTGCTAGAGCAGATTTCTTTGGTAGGCTTTGCTATAATGTCTTTCTGGGTCAGTCAGATTTTAGAAATAAGAGCACATTCTTAGCCTTACCTACAAACCTTTTTGGAAAGGGAGCATTTGGCTTACACAGCCCATGGCTCCTATGGTGACTTTTTGTTGTTGTTTTCAAAGAATTTCTTCATAGTCCCACACTTATCTCCCTGTAAAGCCATGCCACTGTTGTCCACAGCTGTACTACTACCAACAGCTGCCCTGTATCATGTAAACTCTCTTAACCCTTCTGTGGATCTACGTTTTTACCACCGTTATTCCTCTCCCAATTTCCTTCTCTATTTAGCCAGCTGACTAAGAAATTTGCACATTAACGATTTCCTTATAGCTTACTCTTAGAGCAAACAGTTTCTGTGATCTTTTATACCTCACATCTGTTCTATATCCTGCATCATGGGCCTTGGCTCTATTTGTTGTGGCCATTTGGGTGATAGAGTTAATATACATTGTATTCCACATTTATTATCAATTCTTGTTTGGTGTATAAGTGACACATTACTCTGTATGACGTGTGAAGACAATGAAAGTAGGTGGTTGCAAGAGGGGAAACTTTACAATTTAAAGCCGATTTGTTTTTATTTATTTATTTTGTATATGTGTGTGAAGGTGGTTGGGCATTAACTTAGGAACTGGATGCTGTCCTTGGTGCCACACCTCAATTTCTTTTTTCTATAAAGAAAATCTAATATTTTGAGAAGGATAATTGGGCCACTGGTATTTTTTTTCTTGGCCTTTTATTTCAATATATGAAAAGCACTTGAAGTCATCTCACTATAAAACCAATAATAAACACAGAATCATACTAAGGAAATACTTTTTTTTTCAAGTGGTTATTTGCTTTAATAGATCTACCATTGGTCTACTTTGTCAAGAAAAAATAATATAGCATGCCGCTCTATACTTTAACTTGGAAATATTAGCTATACATTATTTTTAAGTTCTGATAATTACTTTGTAGTTATTATCTTTAAGCAACGGTACAAAAAAGTTCTAATTCAGCAAGTCAATTTATATCTTCAGTGCATTCTGATTACTGTTGTCTCTTCTTTCATTCTCCCCAAATTCTATCCTACTGTCATCTAACCCTTGAGCTAGCTGATTCTATCTTCACATATATACATTGAGTATTCAGACTGTATTCATTCCTCTCTCCATTCATTATTTATATTTTAAAAGTGGAAGATATAGGCATATTTTTTCATGAAAGAATGACTGACTTTAATACTTGAGTTAAGAAATAGGTCAACCATTCTGAGCCAATAGTTTGTTGAAACTATTAAATATTCTCAAATGTGTGTAGAATTGTATTAATGAGCAGATTTAACTAGAGACAATCCCTGAAAGAAAACTTTTCTGCTCTTCATTGGGGTATTTGGTTCATTGTTTTGTTTTTAGATATAGTTTTAAAGAGATTATTTGGGTGATATAATGCTTGGCCAAGTGCTTGTAATTTAACGGCTTTCAGTTAGTACATCATCTGCTTTTTCCTTTTCTGTCCTGTTAGTCTGGTCATTGACACTCTTACTTCCAGTTAGTCACAGTGTTCTTCCAAGAATGGTAGGTGTATAAGGAAAGATGGCAATTAAATATAAATCTTCACTAAGCTGAAGGAAGAATTTTTAAGAGATATCTGTGGATTATAGGTCAAGCTAGTCATCCATTATTATAGCTAATTAGAATTTAATAGGATTATACAAATTTCATTTTAAGTGAAGTAAGCCAGGCCCAAAGAAACATAGGTCCCTTGGTTTCCCTTATTTGCAATAACTAGTAAATGTCTGAGACAAGCAGAAACAGTCAGATAAGTTGATGTTAGGTGAAATGAACCCCAAGATAAGGACTCGAATGGTTTTTCTTTCTTGCTGTTGTTTCTAGCATATTTCTAAGATGATTTCTTTGTTGCTTTGTATGTCCCCCCCCCTGCTGTTTTCACTGTATTTGGTATAATTTGGGGAGGGGAAGGGAAAAACAAATCTTTTAAGTAGGGACACAGGTGGACCCATTGCAACCATGAGATGTACAAGATGTCGTGTTAAAAAACGAACTTTACAACTTCGGCATGGGAGAGGGGTTGGGGGAGAGATTGGAAGGGATGGGAAGGGGAAACAAAGGAGGAGGCAACAATGCTTGATAAGAAGTGTACTCATTACCTTGTTCATGTAATTGTAACCCTTCTGTACGGTATTTTCACAATAAAAAAGATCATGAAATAATAAAAAAAAATTCTCAACACTACTGTTGTATGGGTGTAGGCTTGTCCGCCAGATACCCTCTAATCTAAAACTTCAGTTCTAGAAGGAAATTCTGTTACTTTGCACATGCCCAGCGAATCACAGATTTCACTATCTTTTTTTCCCCTTTTTGATGGTGGTGGGTCTTGAACTTTTTGCTTGAGCTTTTTGCTCAGGGCTAGTGATCTACCATTTTCAGCCACAGTGCCACATCTGGTTTTCTGGTGGTTGGAGATAAGAGTCTCATGGACTTTCCTGCTCAGGCTGGCTTTGAACTCAGATTTTCAGATCTGAGCTTACTGAGTAGCTAGGATTTTAGGTGTGAACCACTAGTGCCTGTCAAGCCTTCAAGCTTTTCTATCCTCTATGATACATATTTTTTTACTGTGCTCATTAGATTATCTCTCAAATAACTGTTTAAATAAGAAGAATCGATTTGTTTATTTATATTTAGGAACTGGGGATTGAACCCAGGACCATTTAGACCTTAGTCTTTTGTTTTTAGGTGTTTCTTTTGAGGTAGTACCTTGCTAACTTTGGCTCGTCTGGCTTTAAACTTGCATTTCTTGCTTCTTCTCCCAAGTAGCTAGGACAGGCATGATTCTACCATACTTAGCCTCAGTATCTACTTTAATCTCTTGTTATTTTGTTTTGAGGGGGAGAAGAAGTTGAAACTGAGGTAATAATCAAGAAGTAATGTCTTTATTTGAAATGACTAGAAAAGTCAAATTTATCCAAACAGAAAGTAAATAGTTACATAGGGCTGGGTTTAGACATAGAGATTAAACATAAATTTGTATGACAGAGTTTATTCAGGAGACAAAAGTACTCTAAAGCTGGTTTATAGTGATAATTAAATCATTAAATGAGATTGCTAACATTCACTGAATTATATACTTAAAGGGATTAAGTTTTATGATATAAACATATACTTCAAATTAAATATCAATGGTATTAATTACAATAATATTTATTTATTTAATGCTAACTATATGCCAAATGACTGACTTAGATTATCTCATTTAATTTCACCACAGATGAAAAGGCAGATATAATGATTATCCCCTTCTGATACCTGCAGCTTGAGAAGGGGTAAGAGACTTGTCGGAGATCACAGGACTCCTGTGGAGTTGAGTGGGCATTCTTGCATGGTGGACTAAAATCTTAGCATGGCTGATTACAACTTTATGCTGCTAATTTGGAAACCAGGATTATCTTCATTTATCACCCCAGTATGACCAAAAAAAGAGTTCCATACCTCACTGTTGAGCTTGTTTATCTGCTGTTTGGTCTCCTCTGCTTTGATGAAGAGGACAGCAGCTCCAATTTCTGGGTCTGAAAAGCGACATATACAGAATGAGTTCTTTTTAGAAACAGATTGTATATTTGAGCACTCCAGAGTCATTGGAACATGGAGGGAAATCCACGCCATCACCTTTAGCCTGTTGTCTATGTTGGGTAGGTTCTATCTTCCCAGAATCAGACAAGTTTCTTGTAGTTCTCTGGATGGGACCCACATACTCTGCAACAAGGCACAGGTCACTGTGACCCTAGCAATTGGTGTGTCCACGGCAAACCTGTCTTTACTCAAGACTCAATTACTACTGTGTTCTAAGATGGCACATTTCTTCCTCTTTGATTCTTATCCAAAATGGCATCAGTCAGTGTCCATGCCATGCAAAAGGATGCTCTTCTTTTCCTCCTCTCATTCCCTCCCAAATATTTATTTCTTTGCCAAGGAGAACATCCTTTTCGGTTGCCACTTACATTTCAGGTACTAATCTGTACTGTGTATGGCCTATTTCTTCCTGTGTCATTTCAAAAGCTAATTTACTCCATTTCCTGGTTCCCTCTTCACTTTTTCTCTACTTTATTTTCCAAGGACATTTACTTCTGTCCAGGACAAAAAGTACAAATGAGTCAGTGCTTGTTGAAGAGAAAAAATATTTGACAAATTCAGTGGTTTTTCTCTCTCTCCCTCCTCCCCTCTCTCTTTAATTCTCTCTCTCTCTCTTTCTCCTCTTTCCTATTTCTCAAATTCTCATCAGTTATGAGTAGCAAACTTGTTCATAAGAGAAAAAAGTCACTCAACATGGCCCAAAGCAAAGTAATTATAATAGATTATTGAACAGTTATTTTGCAGAGATAATCCAACTATTCAATAAATGGCTGCCTGCTATAGACATCAGTAGATTGATACATGAATAAAGAAAATATAATAATTGACCTTCCTGAAGGTTAGATACCAGAAGGGGAAAGGGGCATTTAAAAAGTACTCAGGGCAGCTGAGTATGGTGCTTCATGTCTATGATCTCAGCCACAGTGGCAGGTTAGGTAGATGGAACATGGTCTGAGGCCAGTCCTGGCAAACAGTGTGAGACTCTATGTGAAAACAATAAGTAAAAACAAAAAAAACTGGAAGCATAGTTTAAGAAATAGAGTCCTTGCCGATTAAGCAGGAGGCCTGGGTTTAATTTCCAGTAGTAGAAAAAGAAAAAGGACGTAAGCAATAGATTTAGATTTCACACTAAGAGCAACATCTAAGGGCTTTAGGCAGAGAAGAATAACACAAGTACATTTGTAGTTTTATTTTATTTTTAATTAAACAATCATAGTTTTAAAAAGCTCAGTTTGCGATTTTTTAGTTAAACTTGTACTTTAAAAAAGTGCCATTTGTGCACAGTAAATGGTATGAGAACCAAGCATAAACTTTGATAGCGATGCAGTCCAAAGATGAATGTCACCAAGGTAAGATTAGGGGAGGGAAGGACAGAAAGCCTTTGTAGAACTGAGACACACTTAAGAGGCAGAATAAAGAAAATTTGTTATTTCAGTGGATGAGTGTATGGGAAGGTGATTGATAAAAGGAATGAAATAGCTAGAAAATAAGTAGTAGGTGGACAGACATGATGTGTACGTGGTATCTAGGTGACCTAAAAGGAAAAATGCATCACTGAGACCCAGAATTAGCTTCCATTGCCAGCTTGACTCTAATAGAATATTTTGAGCAAGGCAATAATGTTCATAAATAAATGGAACCAATAAATCACAACCATACTCCTTTTCCTATGTTCCTCCCTCATCCCACGAAAAATCTTACAAAGACCCTTTAGTGTCCCCAGAAAGTGACAAGTACTGAGAAAGATTGTTAATTGAGATGAAACAGACATATTTCAGAGCTCTACAATCAAAAGTCTTCTTTGACCCATTGCAACAATGACTTGCTAGACACTATGTTGGAAAAGATCTGTACAACATCAGTGCTGGGCATGGGGTGGGGAATGGATAGTAGGAAAAAGAAACAAAGGAGGGGGTAACAATGTTTAACAAGAAATGTACTTGTTGCCTTACTCATGTAACTGTAACTCCTCTGTTAAACATCTTTACAATAAAATTAAATAAAAAAGTCTTCTCTGGGCTTGTTTTTTCTTATAGAGGGATTTGGTAATTAGCAGGAGATCCCAACACTTCAATGGAAGGAGGAGAAGAGGATGGGTAGAGGTAAATAATCTTGCATCTATTAGTTTGTCGGTAATTATTTTTAATGTACTTATTGTTATTGTACAGGTAATGTACAGAGGGGTTACAGTTACAGTCAGATAAAGAATACAGTTCTTTTTTAAAAACGTTTTCTATTGTGAGAATACTGTACAAAGGAGGAGTTACAGTTACATGAGCAAGGTAATGAGTACATTTCTTATCAAGCATTGTTGTCTCCTCTGCTTTTCCCCTTTTGGACAGTATCACCCCCTTTCTTCATTCTCTCCCTGCTTTCCCCTCCCTTTTCAACTATTTGTATAGTTCATTTTCAACATAGTGTCCAGTGAGTACCACTACTGTATCTGTTCACACTTGTCCCTCCATTTCTGTGTCTCCCCATGCCCCCACTCAAACAGATACATGAACAAACAAGACAAAAGGAAAAGAAAATAAAAATAGTTTGCTGATAATTATTTGGGATCAAACCTGTTGACCTTTGTTCCTTATTCTATCTTTATCTAATACAAATGTATCTTCTTTAAATTTCATTTGTCATTTCTGGACTTCATTATGGTGGCAGATTTCTTTGTATGGACAATGTACTCAAGATTGAAAGTGAGGCAGAAGCCTGAGCTTTAGTTGAAGAAACACTTATTAATTCACCTTTGTGCAAAGTTAGTGTCTCATATAGTTTATAATTTCCAAGTTTCTTACACTGTTCTCAAGTTGTTTATTATTGGATAAACTGCAAATACATAACTTCTCACTGAATTATTGGTTAAATATAATTAGTGTTCTTACAGTATACAAGCAATATGGCATTTAGTTTAGGTGATGTTTTTGTAAATTGGTTTGAATTTATAATAGGAAAACATGGGTATTATCTGATAAACAGCTACCCTTTGACTTTCCTGACCAATTTAGCTTTGTTCGTAAGTGGCAGAGCATCTAGCCAGAATGACAAAAAGCTGCTATAAATCCTACCTTAATAGCTTAGAAAATGGCTCAGACTCACGGCAGTGGCACTAGTAGAATTTTAATATATGGAGATGGGAATGCAGTTGTTATGTCAAGTGATACAAGTTAAAAAGACATATTATTCTTCAGGGAAGATTAAACAATATACTTACCTCCAAGAGGAGGAGAAATTCTGGGCTCTGATCTAATTCGCTCTGAGGTAAAGTCAAAAGTTTGACTTTCTTCACTGCTGTTTCCATCTTCGATTCCATCAACAATTCTGTATAAGAGAAAGGAAACTACTGGTTGTGCATTGTGCATTTATATTCATGAACTCTAGTATTTCAAGAAGATTTTAAGAAGTTTGATGCTAACTTTTTACATTCTGGGTATTTCAGTGCTGTGCTATCCAATATGCCAGCC
>NW_012267276.1:3652504-3662044 GCF_000151885.1 Dipodomys ordii | reverse complement strand
GAGGCCCTGGGTTTGATTCCTCAGCACCACATAAGCAAAAAGAAAAAAAGCCAGAAGTGGCGCTGTGGCTCAAGTGGTAGAGCGCTAGCCTTGAGCTGATGAGCTGAGGGACAGCGCCCAGGCACAGAGTTCAGGCCCCATGACTGGACCCCCCGGCCCCCCCCAAAAGAAGTAGAGGGTTCTTAAAATTGGGCATTGTCTTAAGCATTTAAATAAAGCTACATCTAAAATATCTCAGATCCATATATATATAATCTATCTATCTAAACATTGTTGATATATGACAGTGAATAAAGAATGAAAGGCTTCTTAAGATCAACACTTCAGAACTTCAATACTTTCTTGAAGGTTTTGGTATCCTTCAGCTCAAGAAAATCAGTGCATCTCATATGGAGAAGAAAATTGGAGAAAGTAAAAAGTAAATGTGTAAAAGTTTCAAGGGGAAGACAGATACTTTGGAAATCCTCCAGATTTCTGATAACTATTTCACTGTCTAGAAAAAGCCATACCTGTGAGACTGTTGATTTGTTCGATAATCTTGATATCACCTGAAACAACAAACAAAAGTTTTAGCAATCATTGAAGCCTCTTTGGTCCAAGTGAAATGAAGGGGGCAATGGAAAGAGAAAAATCATCATGAAGCATTTGTTTGTGAAGGTGACATAAGCTAAAAAAGAGAAAGAGAATAAAAAAAACCTCTGAAAGACGTTGAAAACATCTCCCTGATCCTACCTTCTAGAACAACGATTAACCAGTATGTGTAATAAAAAGAAAAGGTTGAATGTTTACCACAGAAGGTCATATTACAGAATAATCATATTTTCCATCTTGATGCTTCTTTTTCTCTCTTTTAGTTTTATTCTTCTATACACTTATCACTAAATTCTCTCATCCTCCCTAATCTTTCCCTTTGGCTCTGTGAAATCAACATTCATGGAATCTTACTTAATGTTGTTACTTTTTATTTACCTAACTCTACCTCTTGCTTGAATGCTGTGTGGGTATCTCGTTCTTCTTTTGTTTTATTCACTATGATGTTTCTTGTGGACTATGATAAGTATACTCGAGATCCTAATTCCCTCTTTAATTGGATCCAAGACCCCAGTTGATTGCAAAAAATAAAAATGTTGTCACTCAAATAGAGATATATGTTCAACTCTAAGATAGGTTTTAATTTCAGAGTTACTAAAATGTGTGTGGTAGGGAGATGGGTCTTAAGATCCTTTAAACTTGGATTGCAGGGCACATATTACATAACACCAAATTATAGGAGTATAGAAGAATATATTTAAAACATGTACTTCCCATGATATGCAAAGCAGCTCTAGAAATTGTGACATATCCAGAAACATACCTCTGGGATTATCAACATTGCTTTGTTTCTTTTTGCCTAATTATGCATCTTTCAATTTAATGTGGTAATAGATGCTATAAATTAACATAATTTTATTCACATGTAAAAAATGTACTTGCAAATGATCTGCCTAGTGAGCCAGACATACTTGGCAATTCTGTCACCCTCTCATCATTTTTTTCTCCCCAAGATGATCAGGGAATCTATCTGATATTATTTATATGAATGCCAGCATCATTATTGCTGTGCAAATATATGTTTCATCAATGCTTAATCTTATCAGCGCAGTCAACCCATTCCACATCTGCTTAGTTGCCTGAACATGCATTAAGCAGAAGCCTTGTAGACATAAGTTTTGTAATAAGTCCCTAAACAGTGACAAATGAGACAGCTGAATAATTAAAAACGTGAAAAAAGAACAAGCAAAGTGATGGTGCTCTTGCTACCTTGGTGACACAAAAATATGTTTTCCAAAGAGTTTCGGTTGCTGCTTGGAGCTCAGTTGTAGAGAAGGAACAATGGGTTTGAGACAACCTGACAACTCGGGGTCGGGGGTGGGGGTATAGAGAGAGGGTGCACTGACAGTTATCTGATTTGGATATGCTCCCTGATCTCTGCCTTACTACTAGTCTGTCAAGTTGCTGAGTCTCCATAGTTTTAGTATAGCAGTATTCCGCAATCATCTACATGCAGGTAAATCACTGAGGGATCTCCTTAAACCCCAGGTTATGATGCGGGAAGTCTGGGATGGGACTTGAGGTTGTCTATTTCCAGTGAGCTCCCAGGTAATATTGGTACTGCTTACAAGCTCTCACAAGGAATACATAGTTATTATCGCCTTATTTCCCATTAATTAGTTAGGCATTTATTGTGTGATAAGTAAATGATATCAAGTATAATGCCTGGTAAATGCTTTTCAGTAATTCTCATTGTGGTGAGAAAGGTTTGGTAAGCTCTTTTTCTTTTTCTTTTTGGAGGAAATAAAAGCCTAGACAGAGTTAAGTGACTTGCTGAAGATTGCAAGGGAGTAACTGACTAGGAGTAGGAAAATAGTTGGCTGTTATCAGGGTTAAAGGTAACTGCAGATTTAAAAATGACTGGTAAGATAGTCAAAGCAAATTAAATCTATGTCATACATACATCCATGCACATATGCACATACAAGAACATATGCAGACACAGTAAAAAATATATAGTATCCACATGTATTTATATGATTGGTAATTTTCCAGCTCTGAGTTCTCTGAATACTTTTATTTATATATAATATGAATCACTCATGTTTAAAATCTGTATCTTTATTCTAATAGATAATCTTTAAGGCTGATCAAAATTCAACAAAATGTAAGGAATGTTCATTTAATAGAATCCCAGTATTTTAAAGTTAGCTGTGACCCAAGAATATGTATTACAGTGTTCTACACCTCACTGATGAGAAAATGTTTTAAGGAGCTTTCTTAAAATAACAAAACCATATTCCAACTTGCTAACTCTTGTAAGTGAGTCGGGTCTTAGTAGCTGGTAGAGTAATGGGGTCTAGTCATCCAGAGGGTTTTTTTTTTAATTTAAAAATTTTTGCCAGTCCTGGGGTTTGAACTCTGGGTCTGAGTGCTATCTTTTCCTTTAACTTCTTTTGCACAAGGCTAGTGCTCTACACTTGAGCCAAAGCTGCACTTCTGGCTTTTTTTGGGTAGAAAATTGGAGATAAATGTCTCATGGCTTTTTTTTCCTGGGCTGGCTTCAAATTGTGATCCTCAGATCTCACCTCCTGAGTAGCTAGGATTGCAGGTGTGAGCCACCAGCACCTGAAGATCCAGAGTCTTTTAAAAAAAACTTTCCTATACCAGTTGGTCCAGAGTTTTTAAAGGTCTCCAGGTCCAAGATTGAAGTCAAAGTTTATCCAATTCCCTAACTTCAGAGAGAAGGAAACAGTAGCTGAAGGAGATGAGTCACCCTTCCCACATCATCCATAAAGTTTAAATAGTAGAAGCTCCAGAAGAAGCTTTGTGTCCTGACTCCTCCCAGGATTCTTCACACTGAACTAAATGTTTCTTGGACACTGCTATTTAGACAGAAAGACTAAATGCCTTGTCCACTATGAAACTGAAGCCTGGAATAAGGTTTGATGATTTCCAATCAAATAGACCCCAACTATCACACAATTAGGTTGCTTGAGCACTGCTTTAAATGTTTCTGGGGTTATGCACCTTCTGGAAACCTGAAAATGCATAGGCTTTCTCTTCTCAGAGAAACACATAGGTACAATCTTTGGATGGAAAACGCTGATTGAATCCTCTTGTTTCAGAAAGATTGGAAAGTTTTGGGAAGACATTTTTAGCCAATTTGAGTCCCTCTTACAGGAGATTTTTTTAAAAATTTAATTTTATTTGATTGCAAGGTCATGTACAGAGGGTTTAGAGTTACATAAGGATGGTACTGAGTACATTTCTTGTTGAATATTGTTACTCCCTCCCTTGTTTTCTCCCACTTTCCCTCCCCCAGGAGATTTTTTAAAATATCTTTTAGATGACAGGAAGACCATCTAGATATCACTAATGGAGGTTATTTTTATTAGTAGTCATATTTTTAATTTTTAACAAACTAGATCTAGATCTATAGAGGTTGAAAAACAGAAAGAAGATTAGGCATTAGGAATGGAAGTTGTTGCAGTAGCTTACAAGGGCTAAAGGTGGATAAATTGGGCCAACCCACTTGGACCTGTGACTTGAGCCCTTCAATCTGTCAGGACGGAAGAAGCCAAGAAAACACACCTTTGTTCAAGATTGTCCGACAGTACTGAGACCCTTGTTTACTCTATAGACTAGAAAAGAAACACATTCTCAGCTGCAGGAAGTTGGAAAGTTTGCACATAAGTTTTAAAAAAAATTCCTTCCCCACCTTCAATCCTAACTAACTAAATTGCTATTACTTTGTGGATCAAGTGGAAAGGTTCTTAAATCTACACGGAGAATCAGACAGAGGAGCAAACATTTTCTAATTACTTATGATATGTGCAACAAAAATTTAAAACGAATTCCTAAGATTTTTCTTTCACACTGTAGAGAGAAGTCATCAATATCCTATTTCTGACTTTTATTTTCAAATGGAAATTGAACATGCTAGGCACATGAATAGTAATTTAGGTGTGAAAAGTGTGATTATGTTCTCTAATGTTGTCCTTATTTTATTAAATTTTATTTCTCAAAGAACATTCATAGGGTCATATCTGATTTTCTATTTAGCTCATACTTTCCTAAAATTCTTAAATTCCCCAAATAGCAAGTTTTCTTGTTCTTGGCATTTTTACCAACCAGTTCTTTTTAGTTGGGAAGATAATTCTTTGTGTTCTATGAATTTCTTCCTTCATGTAATACCTCTGGATTCTGGCTGTAGGTGGTACGGCAGCGAAGTTTGGACCTTGATCTTTCATGGGATGTCAATTCTTCATCTTTAGAGTTTAAGCATTTTTTAAATTAGTGGTGAGGTATTATTAGTAACCTTTCTTAACCTACAAGATCCTTTATTGACTCTGAGCCAACAAAAATTGGAAAACGGCAAAGCAAGAAAAAAAGCAAATCTTATTGGAATCGATAGCATGGACCTACAAATTCTAAACTACAACTTGGCTAATGGCCAATGAAGGCAGAATGCTATTTTAATTTTTTTCCATCCATAAGTCAGAATTATAAATTGTTTTCTGTCTTTTCAATTCTAGAATTCCATACAATATTCTGGCAGGAATGTTATCTACAGATGAATGATCAATTGAGAAATATTATGTGCATTACAAGGCACTTCTTTCTGATGGATTCAGGAAATACACTTCATTCATAATGACACATTGATTAGTCACACAGCAGATTGAAGGAGCATGGGTTCTTATTAAGAAAAAAAGGACTTGTTCCACATTTTATCTTGTTCACTGGATATGTGTAATCAGTGTTGGAGGCTATTTGGAATAAAATGAATATGAAGTATATTCACAAGTTGTCTTACAACTCACATAGTTAAACTGTCCACTAATACTGTAAATAACTCTTACACAATGGAGTCAAGTAGCAAATAGAGAGATCTTGTTTCCATCTCTGCTCCACTTTTTCCTCCTAGAGACTGAAGCAGAGGTGTCAGTAAGTAGGAAATGACACCGACGGTAGGTGGAGGATGGGAAGAGGAAATGAAACTTTCAGGAGAAAAGATAGGCTTTGAATAAAGGAGCATTAATTCTCAAGGAAAATACTCTGTTATTTCACAACATCAAATCTGAAGAAGACCTTTTAACCCTCATGTGAGTAACTCAGTTCTTATTACAATTCCTTAGCTTGTTGCATAAGTTAGGAACAAAAGAACTGATGTTTTCAAAGTTTCCAAATTTTATTCTGAGCTTCAAGGTCAAGACAAACTCCTAAGACTTCCAGTGAGCTTCCATATAACATTTGCATATCCAGGCAACAGGTATACTAATACTATCCAGCCTCCATCATTTTCTTTCCCTTTTTCCCCCCGCTGAATATTGGAGGAAAAAGAAAAGATAGAGAGAGAACAATATTTTAGGTTAATCTGGTTAATTTATAACATACACTGGTGAAATACTGTGGTGAAACTCCTCTGTATGATTACCCTATGCAAAACTTGGGGAATAAAAGAATCACAGGAAAGTAAAATAAATTATGTCGGGGCAAGAGTTGTAAAGGGAATGGAGAGGGCAATATAGTTAGAATACATTACATGCATGTATGAAAATAAAACTACAAAACCTGTTGAAATTGTTTTAAGGGTGGCAAGGGAGAGAGATGGAAGGATTTTGATCAGGGTACCTGGTGTGGATGAATGGAAATATCACCATGAAACCATTTACATACAATTAATATATACTCATCAGAAAGGGTAAAATCTACTAAGATTTCTTTTTTTTGTCAGTCATGGGGCTTGAACTCTGGGCCTGGGCGCTGTCCCTCAGCTCTTCAGCTCAAGGCTAGTGCTCTACCACTTGAGCCATAGCACCACTTCTGGCTTTTCTGTTTATGTGGTGCTGAGGAATGGAACCCAGGGTCTCATGCATGCAAGGCAAGCACTCTTCCACTGAGCCACCTTCCTAGCCCCCTACTAAGATTTTCTAACTCTTGCTAAATACTATCACTTTTACTGTGGGATCTGGAGTTAAGTAATAGAGTCTTGACTAGGGTTTATTGAAGGCTACAACTGGAAGGTCACATGCTGATGAGCCCTTAGGGTAGGGACTATCACAGAAACTCTCGTAGCTCTATGCTACAGTGAAACATTTGTGTACCGGAAGTGGGACCCGTTCAGCAGGTAAGACACCATGCTAGATAAGAGCTGGGACTTCCTGGTCCTCTCAATGATTAGCTGTGTAACCTTATGAGGCCTATTCATTAGGACAGAGCAGATAATACTGAGGTGACAAGAATGCTTTCAATTTCAATGACTTCTTGCAGAAGAGCTTTCTCAGTCATTTGTAATTTCATGTCTGTGGAGCACTTCTCTTCCAAGAGGTATCTGGGGCCTAGAATCTCCTCTACTGTATAATTCTGTACTATGAGACCTCAGGATCTCCTGGGATCATGCAGCAGCTAGCAGCTCCTGGGACCTGAAAATGGCAGCCTAGAATGACACATCATTTGAATTTACACTATGGTTGCCAGGGTTGCAAATCAACTCAAAGGTGATTATCTCTGAATTCAGTGTATAAAACAGAAGGGTTTTGGATGAAAAGAAACCTCACAAGCATTCCTTGGTACTTATTTAGATACTTGAAAAATGAAGGATGATTTGTTTTTGAGAGAAAAGGGTATTTACTACTATTAATATATTAGTATAGGTAGAAAATTAACTGAAAATCTCCCATACAAGGACTTCAAAGACTCTGAAGCTTAAAGACAGTGTTTCTGAAGCCAATGATTTGGGAGTTCAGCAGGGTAATCTGAGTTGAAAGAATTTACATGGTTTAATCATTGTGTGAAGGTGAATCCCAGGCCCTTCTGTAAAGTCAGCTGCTGTGTAGTTGTAACTAAGTACAACAGCTGAGTTTTCAGGATAACTCCTGGGTATGTTGGTTCCAAACCAGGTCCATTAAGAAAGATGCTCAGTTTGATGTCAGAGACTTGTCCTTGCTAAATTCTGATGGTACTTTTTAAAAGTAAAGTGAAATGCCTAATTTACTGCCTAGGAATTCCATTGTTAATTATATTCTGTTAAAAAAAAAAGGAAACCATACCCCATATGCTAAAGATTGTGTCTGAGCCAGCAAAGTAAAACAAGCTATTTTCTTTATTTGAACTATAGTGCCTGGGTTAAGCTCACTGAGCCAGAGCAAATAAGAAGAGGGGCTAAGAAAGACATGATAGGGAGTTTACAGGCATCCACTACATGGCCAAATGAATACAGTTTTGCCTTAAGGAAATCTTTGAAATTGAAGCACAACATACTCAATTGTTTCCACATGAGAAAGGGATCTTCGTGACTAGTCAATATGAGACAAGGCTTCCAATATTTTGTTCTTTTTTTGCCAGTCCTGGGGCTTGAACTCAGGGCTTGGGCCCTGTCTCTGAGCTTCTTTTTGCTCAAGGCTAGCACTCCACCACTGTATCACAGCACCACTTCTGGCTCTTTCTGTTTATGTGATACTGAGGAATCAAAACCAGGGCTTCATGCATGCTAGGAAAGCACTCTGCCACTAAGCCACATTCCCAGCCCAGCCAATATTTTGTGCTATTCAAAGTTAATACATCAAGCCTAATAGCAGTGGTCCATGCACTCAGGAGGCTAACCTCTGAGCATCTTGGTTCTAAGTCACCTTGGGCAGGAAAGTCTGTGATAATGGTATCTCTAATTAACCAGCAAAAAGTTGGAAGTGGAACTGTGGCTCAAGTGGTAAAGCACCAGCCTTCACTGACAAAGCTAAGGTATAGTGTCCAAGCTCTGAGTTCAAGCCCGAGTGTGCATACATATATGCGCGCGCGCACACACACACACACACACACACACACACACACACGTCAATACATCAAGCATCATGAAGAAGGTACTATTTATTAATTATATGTTGACTAAAAACAAGTCTTTATTATGAGAATTCACAGTTGGATTTTAAGAACACTAATTCAGGAAGGAACATATCTGGTTTAATTTTTTTGCTCACCCAATGGAGTTTCCCAGAAAGGAAATTCCAGAAGTAAAAATTACATCATAAATAAAATATAATTGATAATATTCTCTGAATAATATTTCCACCTAGAGTATTTTTCCTATGGGAAGAAAAATCACTCTCCTTTTATTTACACAGTGGTATATATTTTCTATTTCTTTTCTCATGCAAATGTGTATGTGTCTGAGCCTTCATCATAGGATAGACATTTCCTTAACCTATTAGAATAAGCAGTGAAGATTATTTTGTTTTTGTTTTTGTTTTTGATGGTTGTGGGGCTTGAACACTGCGCCTGGGCGCTGTCTCTGTGCTCTTCAGCTCAAGGCCAGTGCTCTACCACTTGAGCCACAGAATTCAGGGAAAAGATTTATGGGACCAAAGGATAAAGCAACAAGACTTTTTCTGAAAGATCACAATGCAGACAAGCTTTTAGAGGTAGCACATGGTGATCTAGTCATATAATCCCCATTTCCAAGTTTGGGGAAAATGAGAGTGATTATCTACTGAGGAGTTTACCTTCATAAAAATGTGGGCAAGGAACAGGCCTACCCATTCTGAGCAAGTATAATGTTTCATAGTAGAGTCATGCTCGAATTTAACTAACTCAGTTATAGATTCCTAAAAAGGAATAATTTGTTTAGCTATATATACAAAATGTTAGCTTCACATAGTTATCTTCAGAACAATTTTTTTCTCTCCAAAAATGTTTTTATGTGTTTGTGGCAGTACTGGGGCTTGAACTCAGGGCCTCACATTCTTGCTTAGTTTTTTTCCCTTAAGGATGGCTCTCTACCATTTGAGCAACACCTCCACTCACTTCCTCTCTCCAATTTAATTAATTAATTAATTGCTTATCCCAAGGCTTGAACTGAAGGCCCGGTGCTGTGCTTGAACTTTTGTTCAAGGCTAGTACCCTACCACTTGAGCCACAGCTCCATTTCCAGCTTTTTTTTTGTTTTTTTTTTTGTGTGTTTTTTGGGTCTAGTTGTGGGGCCTGAACTCTGGGCCTGGGCGCTGTCCCTCA
>NW_012267276.1:3644863-3652454 GCF_000151885.1 Dipodomys ordii | reverse complement strand
TTTTTGCTGGTCGTGGGGCCTGAACTCTGGGCCTGTGCACTGTCCCTCAGCTCTTCAGCTCAAGCACCACTTCCAGCTTTTTCTACTTATGTGGTGCTAAGGAATCGAACCCAGGGCCTCATGCATGCAAGGCAAGCACTCTACCACTGAGCCACCTTCCCAGCCCCCCAGCCACTTGTTTTGCATGACTACTAAGATCCTAGTATGCAGAGTCTGTTAATTGAGATGTTATGGACATATACCATATATTATGGATTTTGGAGAATAAATGACAAAATAAGTATAAATTATGTACATATTTTGTTGGTTGTGGGACTGGAACTCTGAGCTTAGGCACTGCCTCGCAGCTCTTCAGTTCAAGACAAATACTCTATCGCCTGAGCTACAGTGCCACTTTCAGTTTTCTAGTGACTTATTGGAGATAAGAGTCTTACAGACTTTCCTGCCCTGGCTGGCTTTGAACTGTGATCCTCAGATCTCAGCCTCCTGAGTAGCTAGGATTACAGGCGTGAACCACTGGTGCTCATCCCTATGTAATTATTTTTTATAGTCTTCACATTTAAAATATTTGAGACAGACAGTGTCCAATAAGATATGATATACAAAATATAAAACAAAATTCACCTTTTTCCTGCTAGACAATTTAAAATTGCATATCTAAACTGAAGTTGGAGAATTCAGATTCCTACATATTATCAAATTCAAAACTCAGATTCAGATTCAAATCAAAGGTTAAAGTGCATATATATGTGCATACACAGAAGTTGTTTTACTTGAGTAGATATTAAATAAATGCTCTGAGTAAAACTTGGTAGCTTAATGACTCCAGAATAACAGAAAAATAAATCTGTGGCCAATTCACTCTAGATTTGGACAAATGTATAGAAGTGCTAACTAATTCTATTTAATTTAGTATCAGAATTTTTCTCATCTTCCTTGATAAATCATATAAAACTCACTAACTAAAAATAGGAATCTATGATAGAAAAATTATATATAAAAACATAACAAAACCAGAAAATAAAAATCATCTATGCTAGCATATATCCTCAGAATCTTTTTCCATACATAAAAGAACACACATTCTTTTTGTAAGTATAAGATCATATTCTTCATAAATCCTTTTTTTTTCTCCCAAATACTAGAGCTGGCTGGACTCAGGGCTTGGACACTATCCTTTAGTTTTTATGCTCAAGGTTGGTTCTCTACCACTTGAGCCACAACTCCACTTCCAGTCTTTTGCTGGACAGTTGGAAATAAGTGTCTCATGAACTTCCCTGCTAGGAATGACTTTGAAGTGGGATCGTGAGATCTCAGCATCCTAAGTAGCTAGGATTACAGGCATGAACCAACAATACCCAGCCATAAATCTTTCTTTTTGGCCACTGATTGATTCTTCTCTTATTTAAAATTTATTTTGTTATCCTTTTAATAAATAATTAAGATGAAGAGAAGCAGTTGTCAAATTACTATCTCCAAATGAATTCCTGCCAACTTAATGTCACATACTTTTTGCTAAATCTTCTCAGCTTACTTTTTTCCTAATTGGCTTAATGGGTAAATTGTGCCCATTAAGAGGTTAAATATGTAGTATATCAGAAAGGTCACCTGATTACAAGTAGAAGAGTGATTTGAATCTAATATTCAGTTCTTAACATCTAAGATTTTGGACAGAATATTTAAAATCTGATTTTCTGTTCTTACAAATTTATAGTAGAAATAACATAAATTACTTTCTGGGATTTCAAAAAGAATAAATAAAATAAGAAGGATGACATTACCTAGCAAAGTACATGAACATATAAAGCACTCAATATTAATTTTTGCTTCTCTTAATTATTCAGCTGGTATGAGACTTTGATAATTGCTATTGATTTTATGCATGATAGCCTGCCCTTTCACAGTTTCCAAGTGAATAATTTTATATTCTCTGTAACTTTTGTTGCTACTAAATTGAATTTTAACTAAAAAGTAAAGCTGTGTGACCTACTGAAGAGATCAGCAATGAAATAGCTTCAGCTATCCACAATCATAATAATGGAAAATGAAAATCAACATTTTATTTTCTTAACAATTTGCAGTCTTTGCTCTATGAAGAGAGCAAGTATAAAGACAATAACAATAATAGACTCTGTACCATGTCTTTTACTTTTCATAATAAATTTATAAATTATAGTCTGAATGTAGTAGTATATGAAACAGAGAAAGAAGTCAATAGCTTCTTTTTGCATTTGTATTTTACATTTACAGTGATTATACATTTAACATAAAAGATAGCTAAATGAATGTAAAGGGAGGTTTTAAGAGATGCTGAACATTTCATGGATCCTTTTGAGAATGTTGATAGAATTGTTTGTTATCATGCCACACATATGCATACCTGTGCATGTACTAAAAGTTCTACACACAATTCAGGAAGGAGGAAAAATCTAGTCCATGATCCTATGTGGTGGATAGGCTGAGAAATCGGCCAAGCACCCCCTAATCTCTACAAAAGGGAATCATATTCACCTGGGAAAGACTTATATGACATGCGTTTGTACCTTGGACTGAGATCTGGAGGTCCGGTACTATTCAAAGTGGAAAGTTGTAATTTCAAGTTCTTTTCTTTCTTTTTACCATGGTTAGGGAGCTCGACTTCCTGCTTGGTTTGTGGGGAATTTGAACTGGAGACTCGGATAGGTGAATGAAATGGCACTGTCCCTGAGGCCAGTTGCTTTAAGCTTAATCCTAGGTAGCTTTTATTGCTTCCAATTTTCTTGCTGAGTGAAGAGGAGGATCTCCTTGTATAGATGGGAGAGAGGGAGGCTGTTTCTTCTTCCTCTCCCTCCTCCTCTTCTTCATCTTCCACGATGGATGGTAGTCTTTTGTTGATGCTGCCATTTCCCTTCGGCTCTGACTAAATCAAGGGATAACACAGATTAGCACAAATTGAACAGACTTCTTACGTGGTGGTGCATCATTCATGCTGCAGGCCCATTGAAGAAGGTCAAATTACTTACAAGATTTACTACTCCCTAAAAAACAGAAGTCTGTGTATAGTTTTTGAATGTTTTTTTTTCTCAGTTCTGATCTCCAAGTGAATCCTCTCTTCTTGCTTGGTTTTACCCCCTTCCCTAACTCTTCTTCCTTGGTCTTTTAGACTGTTGCTGGACAACACTATGAAAGGTGCTGCATTCGTATAGGCTTCCAATTAGAGTTCACTCAGCTGCTCACTTGTAATAGTGTATGGAATACTATCTTAAGAATGAATGTATTTTCAGTTTTAGTGAAACTCTTAAGCTTTGTCATTTAAAATGATAAGGTCTTTACTGCAACTTTACATGGAGGTCAGCTGGCAAAACTGTATTATCTTCAACAGCAAAAATCTTGCTGCTGGGTGCTGGTGGCACACACCTGTAATCTGAGCTACACAGGGGTTGAGATCTGAGGGTCATGGTTTGAAGCCAGTCCAAACTCTAAGGTCTAACTGTCCAATAAACCACTCAGAAAAAAACAGAAGTGGTGTTCGAGTGGTACAGTGCTAGCCTTGAGCAAAAGAAGCTCAAGGACAGTGCCCCAGGTCCTGAAACATTCCTATTTTAGAACCCTTGGACAGGGAAAAAAAAAGAAGCATCCTTAAGCTACTCTGCTTCCAATTCTGGTTTCTCACAATTTGTTAACAAGAATGAACTAGGTGACTCTCTTGGACAAGTTTTGGAAGAAGAAGGAAAAGTAGTCTTGCCAACCCTCTTTTTGCCCAGGACTGCTGGACTCTTGACTGGAGTCATTGACTCCTGGAGGCTTAGAAGTTGAGAGGAGAGAGGAGAAGATAGCTGAGATGAGGGTGAACCAGGACAGAAAAGCCAGCAAAAGGTAAAATAGTGGACCTGATGAGTCACTGGAAAAGTATGTTTTTTGCTTTGTTTCTGATGTGGCTTCTTTGGGTGCCTATCCAGAGTTCAATTCACATCAAAAGGCCAATTTTGCTTTTCTGTGCGTCAGTTTTTTTAAAAGATAAAATCACTTAAACACTGCTTATCAAAATTGCTAATAAAAATATGATTGAGAACTGAAAATCACTAAGATGATTATGTAAAGTCTCACAGGTTGACTTCAATGCACAGTTAATTCATTGGTTTATTTGGGCTTTGTCATGATGATAGCAGTTGTCATAACTGACACAACCAAAAACTTGGGGTGAATTCAAGCAATTGCCCATTCATTTTAAATGATAGCTGCTAAGTAGGGCTATTGATTTACTTATGAAAGCTGTTTGGTATAGCAGTCTTGATGGCTCAACATTTCTGAACAAAATGGTATTCCTAAACTCTTTACCCAGCTAGCTATGATTATTTTAATTAATGGAGAAGCCAGAAGTTCTTTATTGGAAAAGTCATGGTGTTGCTTTTATTTATTTTCCAGAGCATTTACAACTCTCTGCTTTAACAAAAATTGGACCCACATGGATTGCAGGGGAATATTTGCAAACTAGAAAAATTCGCTCACCCAGCTAAACACACAACAGGGCAAACTTATCAAAGAAATGAAAAACACTAAGTACATTCTCTAATTAGATTTCTGTTTACACTTCCATTGATGATTTATTCATTCTTTTGTTTCAAGAACTCTCTACTGACTTTAATAGAATTTCCTGATTAATAACTGTTCAGTGTTTGTGCTTCTATAATTTTGTTCAAATTCCATATTTGTTTTTTGTGGCAAGGAGTCTTAGTATCTTGGACTAGTTTCTTAGAAACTGACTCATAATTAAGGCAGAAGACAGTGTTCATAACAACAATTAGTAATTCTACCTGTACCTGCCATCATTGCTGACAAGACTTAAATAAGTTATTATATTATATGCTATCATATATCATAAAGGTTATATTATATACAATTATATAATAATGGTTATTAGTAGTATCTCTGAGGTTTGAACTCAGGACTTTGTGATTAGTCAGCTTGCTTGTTTGCTTAACACTCTATCATTAGAACTACACATTCAACCTGGCTTTTGGTTAGTTATTTTAGAGGTGAAGTCTCTTGGATTTTTCTGCTCAGACTAGCTTTGAGCCATGATCAGGCAGATCTCAAGCTTCTAAGTGGCTAAGAGTGCAGTCATAAGCCACCAGCATCTGACTACATTTTTAAACACTATTATTTGACATCCAGCCCCATATTAGCCTCTGTGCAGGAGGCCCAGTTTCTTTCTTCAGGCCACCTATACAGAATGATCTCTTTCCTTGTAAAGCAGGATTCACCTGTGCTACATTTTCAGGAAGTTCAGTTACAGATCTCTCCCTTCTCATCCGACCCATCCCTTCATGGTCTGCCTAGCTGATGCCTTCAGGACTGCAATGGAGTTTATACACTCAGAGTTAAAGGAACCTTACATTTGATTTATAATGTTTTGCTGGAAAAACCACTGCAAACTGACACATGACTAGTCAAACCTGTCTTCATCAGAGAGGATGCAGGCCCAGGTCTTAGGGTCAGCCTGGGCTTCTGGTCCCACAGTCCTACAGCTCCTGTCCTTTACTAGCTGAAACTTTCATAGGTGTACAATTATTTAAAAAAAATCTTCTCTTGTTAGCTATGTTCTTTGCCATGCAGAAACTTTTAAGGAGAGGAACACAAAGATGCAATACCTACCTGATCATATAAAATAATATGGAAACCAAAATGAGAAAATGGAAACAAAGTTTATTTCTTTGCTGCTGTTTTTCTTTTCTTTTGTTTATTCATTTACGTCTTTAGGATGTCAAGGATGGCATGAAAGTGGATGGGCCAAGGGTGAACCAATGCAGCAGTTGCAATTCCCTAGACACTGTGTTGAAAATCAACTATACAACTTGTAAGTGGGGACGAGAGGGAAAAACTGAGAGAGAGCAAAGGGAGGGATGACATTGTCTGAAAAAAAAATGTACTCTGGGGCTGGGAAGGTGGCTCAGTGGTAGAGCGCTTGCCTTGCATGCCTGAGGCCCTGGGTTCGATTCACCAGCACCACATAAGCAAAAAGAAAAAAAGCCTGAAGTGGCACTGTGGCTCAAGTGGTAGAGCACTAGCCTTGAGCTGAAGAGCTGAGGGACAGTGCCCAGGCCCAGAGTTCAAGCCCCATGACCAGACCCCCAAAAATGTACTCTTTACCTGACATATTTAATTATAATCTCTATGTATATCACCTTTATTATAACAATAAAAATTAAAAAGATCTTAATTTCCTCATCTGTAAATTAGGAATTGTGTGAGTGTGATATGGGGTGTTAGGTAATGGAAATGGAGTACCTAGACATGTGCAAAGAAACAGCTGAATAAGTGCTTGCATTTGCAATGATTATCAGGAAAAAGATTCTGAAAACACACATTTATGTCAGAATAAGTTGATTACTTTCTCTTTTTTAAACACAATCTTTCCTTCTTCTGCAATTAACAAAACATTAGCAATGCACTCAATCAAAAATCACCTTTCCAGTTTCCTTTGCCACTTGGTTTGGCCATGAGGCTAAGTTCTAGGATGACAGCGTGTAAGTGGATGTGATTTGAAGACCCTTAGAGAGGCTACTAGAAACAAGGGAGCATCTAACTTACTCTTTCTCATTTCTTGGGTATCCACACTGGAATATGGATGAAATGAATGGAGGTTCAGCAACTACTTTGGAGGATGAGGAGGTCTCAAAGAAAGGCATATTGAGGATAATGAAGCAGAAAGAAGAAATTCAGGTACTTTAGTGATATACTAGGAGTATTTCCTTGCCTAGACTTTTCAACAAGAGAGAAATAAGCATTTTTTTAAATTATTGTAATTCAGGTGGTTTTTAGGAATGTAAAGGAACTTCAGTCTCAATTCTATAGGATATTATTTTTAAGTCAAGGATGTTATATCATTAGGAGCGATCTTCATCTTCACAGGTCTATGAAAGGATGAGAAATTGACATTGGGGAAAACAGCTACCATAAAAATCCTATTTTCTCTTCATGAATGAGAGAATAGAGAAAGGTATGAGGGAGAGTAGGGGCTGCTTTGAGAAGAGCTATCTGCTCAGAGAGGTGAAATGGAAGGAACCTTCTTCCTTTTGATGAGGAGGAATTTATAGAGATGAGAGAGAAAAGGCAGCTAGTTCTAGAGAGAAGCCTGGTTGGAAGAAGTGGCTTGTGTCAGGACCTTCTAAGAAGTTCCTTGGTGTGAACCTGAAATGCTTTCCCTACTTTCACTATCGTCAATAAATTATCAATGTGCAATGGGATCTGTTTTGTGTGTGTGTTTGTGTGTGTGTGTGAACATGCGTGTGCTTGCGCAGTAAGGTGTTGAGTTCTAGGGTACAAAGCAATAAAAAGAGCTCTTCCTAGGCTTATAGGATTCTCATTAATGAAAGTCTAGTTAGCAAAACTGGGAGAGAGGAAAGGAAGAGTGACATTGTACTCTTTTTATGATGTCTATAACCATGACCTCTCTGTACATCACCTTTACAATAACAATAAGTAAAAATTTAAAAAGTTTCCTATAGAAGTAGAGGGTCCTTGGGCTGGGAAGGTGGCTCAGTGGTAGAGCGCTTGCCTTGCATGCATGAGGCCCTGGGTTTGATTCCTCAGCACCACATAAGCAAAAAAA
>NW_012267276.1:3568659-3634158 GCF_000151885.1 Dipodomys ordii | reverse complement strand
CTTTTTTCTTTTTGCTTATGTGGTGCTGTGGAATCGAACCCAGGGCCTCATGCATGCAAGGCAAGCGCTCTACCACTGAGCCACCTTCCCAGCCCTCTAGCTTTTTTCTTTGGTGGTTAATTGGAGATAAGATTCTCACAACCTTTTCTCACCAGACTGGCTTTGAACCTTGATCCTCAGATCTCAGCTTCCTGAGTAGCAAGGATTACAGGCTTGAGTCAGCAGTGCTCTGTCCTCTCTCCAATTTCAAAGCTATTTCCATAGGAGGAAAACATAGACAAGTAATACAAAGATGTGTCCATGATTATCTATACAGATTTCTGCAAACCAACTGCAGTCTGCTGGACCAAACTGTGCTTGTCCAGTTGTTCCTTTGAGAGTTGTAGGAAACCTGTAACACTGGAGTATTTGGAGGAATGAATGATTCTGGCTTTCGTTCTGGGTTTATTGGGTCCAGTGCTTGAGGTGCTGGATTCTCATCCATTGTTTTGTTGACAAAAGCCTAAAGTTTGTTTTCTCCATTTATGGCATGAATGTTTGTACTATTAAGACAGAAGAGCCTTAAAGAAACATGTAAACCATATGATCTAGAATGTAAATATACTTCAAGAGCATTAGTCAGACTCGGGACTGTATATGAATACTGGCAAAATGTAGTGGCACAGATCAGCCACCATATGCTCTGTTTTGAGAGAACCTAATCTTAACAGTAGAAAATATAAGTGGGATTACCACATCACTAAAAGCTTAGCATCTTGCAGATGTTCATGTCAGAGTTTTCTTTAATCATTTTCTTCAATGACATGGAAACCAAATCCTTTAAATCCCAGTTCATTTGGCAGAAACGCATGTTTCCGTGTCCCTCCACCCTTGTTAGATGTGTCGTCACCACCTGCTGGCCTTGCAATTCATAATTTTGAGGCATTCCAGCTTTTCCTCCTAACTCAGCATCTTGTGTGTTTCATGTTTCTGACGACTTGGCTGCTGTTTCCTCCTCTCAAAGCTGCCGCTCTTTTGGTGTCCCAGAATGCTGGGTTTAAACGGTAAGCAAATAGATGCCGCAAATCTGATCAAGCTGAGGGCCTCAAGATCTGCCTGCTGAGCTCAGTCTGTGTGGCGCTGCAAGCAGACCATCTCCGCCATATGTCATCCTTCTGCTGTCTACATCCTTTTGGAGAGCTTCCTGGGAAACGCGCTTATTAAAGATTTTCATCCTGGGATTTTGTAATTTGATTTTAATTTTAATCTAATTTCCACTAACTTAGCAAATTTATAACATACCACCCACCGGCTTTATGCTTCCCAGCGTTTGATCTGGGTTTGGGAATAGAGAATTAATTGTGGAAATGTCCCACAAAAGCAGCGATGACGTGTGAAACATTAGTAGAACTTGCACAGTTCCAAGGGGTGAGCTATTTATTGCAATAAAACCTTCAGAATTACTATAAAAAATCTCATATTCTACATGACTCTAGACATTCACACACAGTGAGACCAAAGGAAAATATTCTTAGAAGAACACAAAGACACGATGCCTATGTGCATCTGATCATATAAAATAATATTTAATGAAATGATCGCCAAGAAATGGAAACAAAAGGTTTTTTCTTGGATGCTATTTTTGTTTTGTTTTGTTTGACTTGTTTGTAAAAAAAAAAAAAAAAAAGTCCCGCCAGGCTCCGGTGGCTCACGCCTGTAATCCTAACTACTCAGGAGGCTGAGATCTGAGGATTGCAGCTCAAAGCCAGCCCGGGCAGGAAAGACGGTGAGACTCCTATCTCCAATAAACCACCAGAAAACCGGAAGTGGCGCTGTGGCTCAAATGGTAGAGCGCTTAGCCTTGAGCTGAAGAGCTAAGGGACAGTGCCCAGGCCCAGAGTTCAAGCCCCATGACCGACAAAAAAAAAATCATAATGATGTTATTTTGATAAAAGTTCCAAAGTATCTGTCGGTAAAGTATTCGAAAGAGAAATGTGAACACAAATCTCAAGGAAAATTGTGGCTTCTTTCATTTATATTCTTAATTCCTCTCTATTAATTAATTAATTAATTAATTAATTAATTCCTCTGAGAATGTGTCATATCTTGACAAATGTGATATATTCACAGTCCAAAGAGATTTTTGTTTAATTCAAATGATAAGACCTAAAACTTCTCACAAGAATGGACTTGAGATGGAAAGAAATCGAAGTACTATTTTGTATTATTTCTTGACTAATAACATTAGTCATTTGAAATTGTACATTTGAGATGACAATGAAGTGGAGAATTCACAATTATACTCTTGAAAATGGAGCCAGAGAGGGATGAGGAACTTTGATATATGTAGAGGATTGAAAGGCACATACTTGATGGAAAGAAATTCTCTCAGAGCTACTCCAAGACCTCATGATCTTTTAATGAATCAATGGATTGATGAATGCACAGAAAGTCAAATATTAGTGGAAAGAATAAGTCAAAGGGATAAAGTATTGTCATTTTGCCATCTTGTCCTCTTGTGACTGAGATGCTTCCTAAAATACTCAGTTACAGTGGATTTTTGATGAGCTCTGCCCAGTAATAAAATTAATGTTAAAAAGATTGAAGTGAAAGCTACTCTTGAGATTCAGTACACCCTCTGCCTGAAGCATGTCTGAATTAGACAAGTCCCTCTTTCCCTGATTGTGGCAGTGTGTCAGTGGACAAATCTATTATATTAGAATACAGCCTGATTTCATACTGGTTGACTCTATATAATCTCAGACACCCAATTCTCTTCCCATGAAGTATAAATGTAATCCAAACTTCCGTGAATGATGTACATATTAAAATTAAGTCAAAGCAGGAAATATAAACAAAGACTTTGCTCATAATATAAACTTAATAAATACTGGCATCTGCATATATGGTACAATCCAGTTGACAAAAGAAACATAAAATGGGATAAAATTCACTTCGATCTTTTGACAGGCTCTGATTTCAAACAGAAGCTTGGTGTGGTTGTTGTGAGATTTTATTCAAATGAAAGAGTTCTCTCTGTGCAACAAATCTACTCCAACAAGTGACTGGACTTTGAGTTCTGTGAATGAACAAATTGTTTCTCTACTTTTAAGCTACTTTGAACTGGGCATATGCCACCTATAATCAAAAGAAAAGACACTTTTACTGGATGGTACCTAAGAATCCTTCCAGTAACAAACTTCTATAGTTCTGTGGGCACGGAAATCTATCATGTATGTATGTGTGTATATATGTGTGCATAATATATATGTATATGTGTGTGTGCATATATATACTGAGTTATGTATGAGTTAAATTCAAATAAGTGTTCATCAAGCATATAGTGCTTTGAACCAAAATGCCACTAGAAACAGGCATGTCAAAATAAATAAAACATGATTTATTCTCAAGGAATTTGCCATAGTTCAAGAAGCTTTTAATGAGGTTCCTGTATATATGTGTATATACACATACATCTGAATTCTCTACTAATAACATGGCTGAATTCTCATGATTTTTCCTGTTCAGGCATTAGTGGTTCACACATAATCCTAGCTACCCAGGAGACTGAGATCTGACATTTGCAATTCAAAACCTAGCCGGGCACAAAAATTCTCAAGACTCCTTATCTCCAATTAGTCAGCAAAATGCCGGAAGTACCAGCTGGGTTTGAACAAACTGTGAGAGCAAAAGGCCCTGAGTTTAACTTTCTCTTGAAGTATAACATGTAGAAAAATAAAAGCACAGAAATCAAGTATGTAGCTGATGGATTATCAAACATTTCTTCATCTCATTTGTGTACATGTTTGGCTTATGAAGCTTCTTTTTATCTATGGAAACCTTTTTTTTTTTTTTTTTGGTCTGGTCGTGGGGCTTGAACACTGGGCCTGGGCCCTGTCCCTCAGTTCTTCAGCTCAAGGCGAGCTCTCTACCACTACAGTGCCACTTGAGCTACAGTGCCACTTCCAGCCTTTTCTGCTTATGTGGTGCTGAGGAATGGAACCCAGGGCCTCATGCATGCAAGGCAAGCACTCTACCACGGAGCCACCTTCCTAGTCCTGAAAATTCTTTTTTAATGAATACTTCATTAATCTTTTCTATAGCTGGTACTCAAACCTTTTAGGATTCTAGTACAGAATAAGAATTTGTATCAGTGTACCAGTGGCTCATGCCTGTAATCCCTGCTACTTGGGAAGCCCAGGCAGAAAAATAAGTCAGACTCTTTATTTCTAATTAGCCACCAAAAAATAATGCCCAAATATGGAAATGGAGTTGTAGCTCAAGGAGTAGAGCACTATCATTGAGAGAAAAAGGTAAGGGGCAGTGCCCAGGCCCTGAGTTCGTGGCTTAGTACCAGCACACATGCACATGTACACAAATGGTTTCTAACTTGGTTTTAATGGATTATATGTATACTAGATCCCAATTGGGTTTCAGAGTCAGAAGGTTTGGGACTAAAATTCTAGCTCCTCTTCTCCCTTAATTACTTGCTGAAGGACTCTGGACTGTTTTTGTTCTTGTTTTGTTTTTTACTTCTATCATTTGTATATTCTCTAGAACATAACACAGACAACTTGTTTACCAAGTTATAGGATAAAATGAGCTAGTATTAGTAAAGTGCTTACAGCATGTAAAGAACATTTGGCTCTTAGGAGCTACAGTACTCCATTAGTAGCAGGGTAAGGATCATCTTCTCACCCTTTGTGATGAGGGTGAGGCTCTGTGATGCCAGGCTACAGGAGAACTCTAGAGGGTGAACACTGGACAGCCTAAACCATCATCTAGAATGTAAATGTGGAATGGAGAACTCTCCTGCCCACACTCCAAGTCACAGTGGGGCAGGTGTGAGGATTCCTGGTGGATGAAGCAGTAGGGAGCTGTTCATTCTCAAGTACATATACATGTAGCCATTCTTATTGGTGGGCATGTGTATGAATATGCAAATGTGACACTTCTTATTTAGACTGAACATCTGCTGTTCCCCTTAGGATGGAGACAGCCAGGGAAGGGAAGAAAGACTTTTTTTGTCATGTGAATGGGGTAGCAGGTGGCCTTTTATTCCTCTGCCTTTCCCAGCCCAACTCACTAAACCTTCCATTCCAGGAGCTTAAAAATTGAACTGCTCCCTCACCAACTTTAAGACACAAGAAGGAGTACTCAGATGTTGTCAGAATGTGCCTGGTCTCTCTGTAGAGTTTGTATCATACTCTTTGATTGACAAAGGGCTGCCCATAAAAATATCTGGAGAAGAACTATGAGTGTTAGTTATTGTTTGAATCGTCAATGTCCTCAAATGGCTCAAGTGTTAAATCTGGGTACGGGGGTTGACATCAGTATTCAGAGGTGGGGTTTTAGGATTGAAATGGATTATGAGGCCTCTGAACTTATCAAAATGGATTAATCCAATGGTGTGCTCAAAACTTAATGGGATATTGAGAAGTGGTGGAAATTTTAGGAGATATGAGAAAGTGTGTTTTGTTGGTGGAAATTTTAGGAGATATGAGAAAGTGTGTTTTGTCCCTGCACCCTGGTCCTCTCTCTGTGTCTCATTTGCTCTCTCTCCTTCCCAGATGCCATGGTGTGAGAGATGGGCTTCACCATGACCTTCAACTCTGATGTTCTGCCTTACCACAGGCCTAGAGACAAGACAACAGCTGACTGTGGACCAAAACTATGAGGCAAAAGTCATCTTTCCTCCATCAAGTTGATATTTTCTCAGATGCTTGTCACAGTTGTGGAAAACTCACATAGTGAGTGACAGTGGTTTAGATTTTTTTATGATTTAATTTTTTTAACATTTATTTAAGTGACATTTGGGCTCTATGGATATGTTGCTGGAATGATTGTGTGGGGATCTGTTACACTGATTCAATTACACAAAGGAAACCCACAAATCATACAATCATCTGCTTTGTTTCCTCTGTCCAGCAACAATCTCTGTCCACTCATCCCCTCCCTGGAGCCTGTCTCTTCTCTCAACTCCTTAGTCTGGTGGTTGCTATGGAAACCACCAAAGTAGTAGAGTGTGATATTTATCCATCCTTAATTCTCTCTAAATGCATACACACACTTACATTCACGCCCTCCCCCCACACACATACACATACATTGATAAAAACTGAGTGGACACTTAAGATGAGCCACCCAAAGATTTTCTATAAGAATCTAGAAACAATTAAGACCCACAACTCAATATGCTTACTACTTAAAATAACAAGTTACTGTCCATAGATATTTTCTGCCACTTTAGGTGAGGAATGAAAGATGGCAAGGCTAAGATGGGAGAGGCTACACAGAGAAAAGAAAAAGTAAGAAATGGAAATAAAAAACAGGAGACTTTGAGAACCTGATAATAAAATCCTTGAGATCCAGGGTGTGTGTGTGTGTGTGTGTGTGTGTGTGTGTGTGTGTGTGTGTGAACATGAGCACACGTGTTTATTTGATCTCACTAGGTGATTGGAATCTCTCCCCTCCACCCCAAACACACATTTTTATTGTGGTATTCAAATAGTACTTCTATTGGTAATAGTCATCACGGATCATACCAGGATTCCTATGTTAGTTTTTTGTTTTTTTGCCAATGCTCCACACTATCTTTTACCCTATAATAAGAATTTGAAGAGAACCAGTGTGTAGTTTGTGATGGGATGAAGGTAAGTAACTTCTTTTCCTTGTATTATAAAACTTTCAGAACTATAATACCTTCTTTGAAGCAGAGGTCTACAAGCAGGAGAAGCAAGATTAGAAGGAACATAAATTTAGAGGCCAGTGGAGTCTAGTAGAGTCAGATTTCACTGAGATTTTCTTTTTGTCTAAGGAGGAAGGCAAAGGGATAAGACTGAAAATAAGACAGAGAATGAAGCAATAAATCTAGGCTATCACAAAGAAGGAAAAGCACTAGAAACTATTTTGCTGCAGTCAGAGGAAGTGCTCATTGTGAACATGTGCAATCAGTCCATCCATAATCTTCATTTATTGAAAACTATGAATATAGACACACTACTTGGTTCTTGAAATACTGAAGTGTAATCTCTTCTTTCAAGGTGCTGTTTGCCAGTCACTTCAGAATTTACCAAAGGCACCAGCAGGTGTGAAGTTTCCGAACATAAAACTGACCAAATACCAGCACTATTTCTAGCCTAGTATCGACTGAGCTTTTCTGATATTGTCTTAGCATCATAAAAAATCTATATTAGGGAAAACAGTTTACTCCAGACATTTTAGGAAGTACATTTTGCTTCATAAAGGCAAGAAAGCTAGAAAATAAAATCATTACATATATACATATATAAATTGCATCTTGAAGGGCTTATATATCAATCGATCATATCAGCTTTCCTTGTTATCTGGGGCCATATGTATATATGTATATATGTGTGTGCATGTGCGTGTGCGTGTGTGTGTGTGTGTGTGTGTGTGTGTATGTATTATAAGCCCTTCAGCATGCAATTTTCCAAGGTGCACTATTAATTATGTTCTCTAATTACACTAGACTGTGCTAGCAAGCACACACATACAGGTGACTGATGAGAAACTAAGACACTGGATGGTCAGATAGGATTTTTTAAATTTTTTTTTTTTTGTCTGTCCTAGGGCTTGAACTTAGGTGCTGTCCCTGAGTTCTTTTGCTCAAGCTAGTGTTCTACCACTGTGAGCCACAGCACTACTAGCTTTCTGGTGATTAATTGGATATAAGAGTCTCATAGACTTTCCTGCCGGGGCTGGTTTTGAACCATGAAACTCAGATTTCAGCTTCCCAAGTAGCTAGGATTATAGGTATGAGCCGCAAATGCCCTACATTGGTAAATCATTTTTAAGAAAACTGCTTCCCAGTTTTATTTTAGATTGAAACAGGGACTAAAAGCAAATCATTTCTTTGGAAGGGACCCTTTTTCAATACATTTTGAACTGAGTTAAATTGTAGTATAGCCACACAGCTAGCATGAGCTGTTGGGAAACCAAAGATTTTTACTTACACAATCTAGTCAGTCAGTCTTGTTTTTGGCTAAGGAAGAAAGCATGGAGTTGGAACTCATAGACTCAGCACAATTTAATTATCCAATAAATTGTCCAGTGCCAGGGAGTGCAACCCAGCTCAATAGTGCATGGGAATTAGATGCTTTTTCCAATGATAAGTGCATTTGAGTGAGGGGCCACCTTCTTAAAATATAAAATTAGAGCTCAAGATTCACCTCAGTATATTAAAGACTCAAGATCTAGATCCAGATAGAAATAGGCATTTCTGTTGAGAAGCTACTAAGGCTGATGAGTGAAAATGAGAAATTCCATCCTGTCCTCACAGTTTACCATAAGAGGAACTTACTTGGTCCTTGTAGCTTACCCTAAGAGGAACAGATCAATGTGCTAGACTTCAATGAAGTATTCTATAACCATCCATGGACTGCTTTACTTGACCTTAGACTTCTCCACATTTAAATTTATTTCACCCCCTCCAAATTTGTAGTTTCATGCCAGTCAATAAAAGTAGTAGAAAAAAAGACCAGAATGAATGAATGGTTAATGGTACTGCTTCTATCCTTTCCATTTTCTATAGAAAATGGGGTATTTGCTTAGAGTTGAAGACAGATCTTTTATTTTACCACATTTTACTATACCAGACCACCCAGAGAAGTTACATTATTCATATTGTAAGCCATGTTTCTCTAATACAGTTTAAATTTCTTACAGAGTAGTTGAAAAACTCTTGTCCTGAACTTAGACAGGAAAAATAACTGTTATTCAATTTATCAGCTTCCCCCCCCCCACTTTTCAAACACTACTTATTGATCGACACTCTTTGGCTTTGTTATTTCTGAGGGTTATAATTTTAAATTCTCTTTTCATTTTAGACTTTACTATTCAAGTAGGCTGAAGTTTTCAGGTTTTTCTTTATTTTATTAAAATCTTATATAGTTTTTAGGTTTTGAAGAAACCTTTCATCATTAAGTTATTCACATATTAAGTGTATAGTATATATTCACAATGTAGTAGGCTCTGACCCCAAGCACTGGAGCTAGTAATACAGAATATTACTAAAGAAAATATTCTATTAGGAAAAACTTACTCTGAGTAAGAAATAATTAAATTAATTTCAGATGCTGTGAAACTACTATGAAAAGGTAAATAAAATGCATTAGCAGAGGGTAACTCCCAAACAGATGGTAAGGTAAAATTGGGGAAGCTGGATTGCAGAAGGATAAGCAAAGACAAAAGCTCTGAAATAGGGAAGATGTCAGGAATCTGACATAGGAAAAGAAAAGAAAAGAAAACAGCCTGAAGTCTATATGGCCCCAAATGGCATAAGTCAGGTAGGGGTAGGAAAAGAAATATTTTGGAAGTTTCGTAAGAAGTCTGGAATTATTATCAGCCTATGGAAATACTTTAGGTAACAGTGTCACATAATTCAATTTATATTTTACAAAGAACACTCCTGGAAATCAGAGGGTTATAAAAAGAGAAGAAGAGTAGAATCATGGAGAATTATTCCACTTAGCTTATTTGCCAAAATCAGATTGGCAGGTGTTCAGCACAGACACACACCTGGTTATATGCTCATGGTCCCTCTTCCATTGGTGACAATGCAAATTGATTCCTCCCGTGGAGATTGGCTTACGTTTGATGAAGGTTAAGCATATATGGAACAGCTGGTATCTAAGTTATATGACTGCCATAAAACGTGCACAGGACGATGCCTTTATAGCATCCATTACAGAGTAGTCAGAAGTGGCAGGTATTATTGATGATTACCAGTTTCTTTCTTTGCTTCTGTGTGTGTGTGTGTGTGTGTGTGTGTGCATTGTGTATTTGGACCTGTGAAAATAGCATAGAATTTCCACTACCATTATGTTGTGTGTACTATTTTTTTTTGTCAGTCGTGTGGGCTGAACTCTAGGCCTGGGCGCTGTCCCTCAACTCTTCAGCTCAAGGCTAACACCCTACTACTTGAGCCACAGCACCACTTTTGGCTTTTTAATTTTATATGGTGCTGAAGAATTGAACCCAGGGCCTCATGCATGCAAGACAAGCATTCGACCACTGAGTCAACTTCCGAGCCCAAGTGTGTACTCTTAAACTGAGTTTCTTGTGGCCTGTTGTCTGATTTTGAACTGAACAGTGATACCGTTGTAAGTGTGCTACTATAAATAATTTGTCATCAGGGAAGAGGTCCTTAGGTTTTTCTTTGATCAGAAAAGGGGATTTGCATACATATAATTGAGTAAAGTAGTATCAAACAGGTTGACTAACAAGACAGAAATAGACATATCTGAAATGTACTTAGAACTCAAAAAATTAAATCCCCCAACAACAAATCCTCAAAGAAACAATTGCCCAATTAATAAGTAGGCTAAAGGCTTAAAGAGAGACAGACTTCTCTGAAGAGGAAATAAGAATGGCCAATAGACACATGAAGAAACATTCAACATTTCTGGCCATAAAAAAAATGCGAATCAAAACAACATTGAGATTCTACCTCACCCTAGTTAGAATGGCTATAATCAAGAACTCTAATAACAACAGATTCTGGAGGGGATTTGGCCAGAAGGGAACCCTACTGCATTGTTGGTGGGAGTGTAAACTTGTTCAACCACCTTGGAAAGCAGTATGGAGGTTCCTCAAAAGAATCCCCATAGACCTCCCCTATGACCCAGCAATCCCACTTTTGGGCATTTACCCAAACGATCACAAACAAGGCCCTACTAAAGCTACCAGCACAACTATGTTTACTGCAGCATTATTTACCATAACTAAGATATGGAACCAACCCAAAAGCCCATGGAATATCTATATATCTATATAGATATATGAATTCTATGCCTCCATCAGAAAGAATGACACTGCCCCATTTTTTAGGAAATGGAAAGACTTGGAAAAATTATATTAAGTGAAGTAAGCCAGGCCCAAAGAAACATAGGTCCCATGGTTTCCCTTATTTGTAATAACTAGCATATGTCTAGGATAATCTTACCAGACAAGCAGAAATGGTCAAAAGCTATGTATATATAACCATATAAAATGATGCTAAGTGAAATTAACCCCTAGATATGGACAGAAGAGGTTTTAACTTTGTCGCTATGTTTTTTAATGTACTATGTGATTTTTTTTGTTTCTTTTGTATGTTCTTCCCCCATGGTATAACCCCTGTTGTCACTGTATTTGATTCTGGTGCCCTGCATCTTGAATATACATTCTTTCTAATTTGAGGAAGGGAAGGGAATAATCAAATGCTGAAACAAGGATACATATTGACCTATTGTAACAATGAGATGTACAAGAAATTATGTTGAAAACGAACTTTACAACTTGTGGGGGGGGAGGGATGAGTTGGGGAGGTGGGAAGGAAGGTAGGGGGGAAACAAAGGAAAAGGTAACAATGCTCGATAGGAAATATACTAATTACTCATATACTATAACCTCTCTGTACAGTATCTTTACAATAAAAATATTAAAAAGACAGAGATAGAGATGGAGAAACATATGGATAGTGTGGGAGTCAGATAACCAAAGAAAATGAGAGAGAGACAAAGAAAGATATAGGCATCTTATAGTGAATACTAAAAAGAAAAGATACTAAAAGTAGCCAGAGAGCCAGAGAAAAGTGATGACAGATCATTTACAAAGAAGCAACAAGTAGAACAACTAAATAAAATATTTCTCAATATAACAATAAAATCCAGAGTAAGTTCATAAAACTAGAAAATAAAAACAAAAACAAAAAAACCTACAAGCACTAGACAAGTCCTTCCTTCCTTCCTTCCTTCCTTCCTTCCTTCCTTCCTTCCTTCCTTCCATTGTAGGGCTTGAACTCAGGACCTGGGCATTGTTCCTGAGCCTCTCTGTGCTCAAGGCTAATGCTTTCCCACTTGAGCCACAGGGCCACTTTAAGTTTTTGAGTGGTTAATTGAAGATAAGAGTTTCTTGGGGACTTTCCTGCCCTGGCTAGCTTTGAACTGTGATTCTTAGATCTCAGCCCCCTGAGTAGCTAGGATTATAGGCATAAGCCACTAACACCCAAATCATCAGCTAAGTTTTTAGTGATTATAATCATGAGATCAAAATGGAGCTCCTTTTTTGAAGGTAAAACTTATTTGAAGGTCAAACTTACTACATATGTAAACTAATATATGCAGTGTGCTATTGTGTAAAAAATGGGTGAAAAACTGTAAAAAATGGAAGATCAGAGGAATGTTGAGAAACACTCAACAACATTTAAAAACTGTAACATAACAAACATACTGTAACATTGTAGATCAGTGGGAACAACAATGCATCCTGTAGTAAATAACCTTAAGAAATGTTGAAAGGGGTGACATTGATCAAGATGCATTGTATTCATAAACGGTTTTGTTAAATGACAGCTTCTTTGTACAACTACTTAAAGGTAATACAAATAAGTTAAAAAGTTGTTATTTTTAATGTACATGTGATTTTTTTTTGTATTTTTCCCCTTATGGTTAGTCCTCCGTTGTCACTGTATTTGATTTTGGTACCCTGTGTATTATATATATGTTTATCTGAATTAGGGGAGAGAAGGGGAACAACAAAATGGTGAGACAAAGGACAAAGTGGGAACCAATGCAATAGCGATATTCACAAGACAATATGTTGGAAATGATCTGTACAACTTGGGGGACTGGGGAGGGGAGTGGGAGAAAAATGAGGGAGGGGGTAACATTTGAAAAGAAATGTACTAACTACCTTATTTATGCAACTGTAACCCCTCTGTGAAAGAGCAAGGAAAAGATTGACCTTATCTAAAAAGAAATGTACTCTTTACTTGACTCATGTATCTGTAACCCCTCTGTACATCACCTTTATAATAACAATAAAAAACGTAAAAGAAGAGTTGCTACCAAAGACAAAAATAACCTAGATTTTCTCCTCTATTATCTTCCAATAATATTATTGCTTTTATTTCGCATTAAAAAACAGGATTCCTACTTCACATCGTTAACAAAAAACAATTACAAATAGATTCGAAATTTTAATGGTTAAAGGAAAGACTTAGAAACCTTTAGAAAAAATAATTTCACATATCTTTATGACCCTAGGCTATGGAATCATTTCTTAAATAAAACAAAAAATTAGCTTTAAAAGATTTATATATCAAATTACCAAAATTAAATTATCTGCGTATCCTATGGACACCTTAAAGAAGGAGACCAGGCAAACTATAGCTGAGAGATGTGTTTACTATGTATGGGAAATACAGGATTATTAAGACAATATATACACCATTTACAAGTTACCACATGAAAACCAAACTTATTAAATATGGACATAAGACAAAAATAGATACAATTAAACTGTGCAAAAGGAATGATTAGCATGTTTCATTTTCACACAATGGAATATTAGGAAGCAATAAAAATGAGTAAGTGATCGTGATTAATGACATGGAGCAATTTTAGAAGCAATATTAAATCCAGTAGAGGGTGGTTTATACACCTAAAGGTGGCACCATTGAAAGAAATCACAGAACCTATAAATGTAAACAGTGCATTACTTGAAGACATTCACAAAACATAACTATTTCTCTGTTGAAAGAAGAAAAACACATTACTTTTTTTTCTTGTGCCTGTCCCGTTCTTGTGCTCAGTTCCTGAGCCTCTTTGCTCCAGATTAGCACTCTAACACCTGAGCCACAGGTCCACTTCCCAGCTTTCTGGGAGTTTATGGACTCTCCTATCCAGGCTGTCTTTGAGCAGTAATCCTCAGAGCTCAACCCACTGAGTAGCTAGGATTATAGGCCTGAGCTCCTGGCACTGGAAACATTACTCTTGAATCTGCACTTTTTACTGACATGTCTCCTTTGTGGCTTCTCCCTTACATATCCAAAATGGTAAGGGCATGCTTTCTTTCCTATCATCTCACGCTTTAAGCGTAATGTATTCAAAAAGCAGCTCGCTATTTTCTCTCACAAATTTTCTTTATTCCCCTCTTTTCCTCTCCTGAGTCAAGACTGCCATAATACACATCTCATTTTATTGTATGTCTTGTTCCCTTACTCTCATATTAACTAACTCACCTGTCAACTCCATCAATTTTGCTTTCTTAATATAGCCGAAAATTTCCCATGCCCTGTTCTTCACTATTTTCTTATCTTAATAAAGAAACTTAAAATGGAATTGTATTCATCCATCAGGAAGAATAATATTATGTCATTTGCAGGAAAATAGATGGACCTGGAAAAAAACATGTTGAGTGAAATAAGTCAGGCTCAGAGAGACAAAGGAAAAAGGTGCATGTTTTCTCTTGTGTGGAAGTTCAATTCAAATTATAAACATATATAAAATCCACATTCCTGACCATATGCATATATTCACAATCAAACTAACTAAAGTGTGGTATACTTAGGGTTTGATTCCCATGGTGTCAACCCCATTGAATTATTTACAGTTTAACAAAATGAATACCAGAAAACCAAAACATTTCTTGCAAGGTGGGGGGAGGTGTTAAGGGGAAGAAGGGAGGGAAAATGAGTGGAGAGAGGAATAGTAGGTAAATATATTCATAATATTCAATGTACATTTGTAAAAATGGAACTAGGTGACGGGGGGGATAGGTAGGGCTGGCGTAGATAGGGTTGGACAGAATGATAGACACTGATCAAGATGTATTGTATTCAGAAATTGACTTGTTCAATTGAAACTCCTTTTTTTTTTCAACTTTTTTTTTCTTTACACAGACTTTATTACTTGAGCATCCCTGATCCAAAAATCCAAAATCTGAAATACTCTAAGATACAAAACTTTTTAATGTCATGTTTGTGTTAGAAATGTGGCTCACACCTGTAATCCTGGCTACTCAGGAGACTGAGATCTGAGCATCACAGTTTGAAACCAGTTGGGGAGGAAAGTCTGTAAGATTCTTTTTTTTTTTCCTTCAGATTTTTTTTAATTTTTTTTATTGTAAAGATACTATACAGAGGGTTACAGATACATGAGTGAGGTAATGAGTACACTTCCTCTTGAACATTGTTAGCCCCTCCATTGTTTTCCCCCTACCATCCCCTCCCTCCCTCCCTTCCCCGAAGTTCTTTTTTTTTTTTTTTTGATTGTGATTAAGTGATTACATAATTTGTAAGTCACAAGTTCATTCTAACTTTCCTGGAGCAAATTGTCTATCACAGTCTGTAATATATAACAGTGTTCACATGTTATACACCATACATGTGATCAGCAGCATGGGGATATTTAGTAGTGGTTCAACCAGATGAGCAGGAGTTCTTTGTTTCTTAAGTCCTGTTAGTTTTGTCGTATCACCTAACATTTTGGATTTAGCATCCACTTATCAGGGAGATCATGTACCGTTTGTCTGTTTGCTCTTGGCTTACCTCGCTCAACATGATTCCTTCTAGCTCCATCCATTTCCCTGCAAATGCCATTATTTTGTCATTTCTAATGGCTGCATAATATTCCATTTTTACCTCTACTATTGTCTCTACTACTGGTATTGCTGTCTCTAAACAGTTTCATGTACTGCATTATATGCATATGTGCAGTCTTGCTCTTTTGCTCACAGCCCCTTGGTAAGACTCTGGCTTATATTTCAGAATATATTAATAGGTGAATTTCTGAATAAAGTTTATAAGGTTCAAACTTCATGGCATGACATGCAAGTCTTTCAAGACTTCCTACAGCCTCATAAATCGTTACTTACTTTCACACCTTCCTTTCTTGTCACCAGATCTGCTTCATATATACTTGTGTCTTAGATTGTTGTGCCTACAATTTTCCCTGTAGTTAGTGAGCTCTCTCTCTCTCTGTGTTACACACACACTCTCTCTTTGTGCCCATCCTGGGGCTTGACCCCAAGGCCTGGACAATGTCCCTAAGCTTTTGTGTTCAAGACAAGCACTGTATCAGTAGAGCCACAGCTCTACTTCTGGCTTGTTGATGGTTAATTGGAGATAAGAGTCTCATGGACTTTCCTGCCTGAGTTGTTTTTGAACCAGAGTCCTCAGATCTCAGCCTCCTGAGTAACCAGGATTATAGGCATGAGTCACCAGAGCCTGGCTCCTATTTGTTTTCTAGGGCAGTACTTCTACGGAAACTCCTCCCTGATCCTTGTTGCTTCCTAGCCTTGGCCAGGAGCACCTTAAATGGAGGTGTTGACGGTGTTACTAATATCAAGCTACTCATCACTTGGTTTGAAATGGATTGTCGACTGAGCCATCCTCTGCACTTGCCTTTAAACTTGGAGAGCTGAGTCAGCATTCCATTTATATTTTCATTTTACATGCACATATCAATACATGGCCTGTAACTCTGAATTAAGTGATGTTAATTTCTCCAGCACTATTAACATAAAAAACAAGCAAAAAGATAATGAATATAGTAGGTAATCCCTTAAAAGCTTTTCCAAATGACTCTTTTCATATTTGCTTTTAATGACTTTGCATTCTACCTGCTGTTTCTGCCAATCTCAATCTGAGCTGACGGAATTATGTCATTCTTGCTATAATGATAACCTTTCCTTTTTTTTCTTTGATAAGAGTAGGAAAGGAGAGGTGCCCAGGATGCTAAAGATCAAACTTCATTAGTTACCTTGAAATATCTTGCTATAGAGGACTTTTTAAGGTATTTTCCCCTTTAAAAAATATGTCTTTTCTCAACCTCAGACTTGAAACGTTGAAATTACTGCAGAGGGAGTAGGATAAACACTAGAACTCATAGGTTTAGGTAGAAACTCTTTGAAAAGCACCCAAGGGGGGCATCAGATGGGAGAGAGACTTGACACATGGGATTACTTCAAAGTGAGAAGTTTCTGCACAGTAAAAGCCATAGTTACTACACCAGAAAGACAACAAACAGACTAGGAGAGCCTTATCATCAATACATCAGAAAAGGTGTAATATCCAAATTATACAAGGAACTCAAGAAACACCTCCCAAAGCTAATAAATCAATTGCTGAATGTCCGAAGGTGCTAAGGAGTGACTTCTCAAGAAGAGGTAAGAATGGCAAAGAAACACATGAGGAAATGCTCATCACCCCTGGCTATAAAGAAGTGCAAATCAACACAACTCTGAAGCCAGACATCACAGTGGCTCACGCCTGTAATCCTAGCTACTCAGGAGGCTGAGATATGAGGATCGTGATTCAAAACCAGTCCATGCAGAAAAGTCTGTGAGACTCTTATCTCCAATAAACCACCAAAAAAACCGGAAGTGGCACTGTGGCTCACACGGTAGAGCACTTGCTCACCTTGAGCTGAAGTGTGCAGGGACAGCAACCAAGCCCAGAGTTCAAGCTCCACAATACACACACACACACACACACACACACACACACACACACACACACACACGCAAAAAAAAACCCTGAGATTTCATCTCACCCCAGTTAGATTGGCCAACCTTGTGACTTGAAACAACAACAAATACTGGCAGGGATGAGGGGAAAAAAGAAACCTATTGCATTGTTGGTGGGAATGTAAACTAGTACAACCACTCTGAATAGCAGTCTACAGCTTCCTCAAAAAACTGAACATAGATCTTCCTTATGATCTAGCCATAACACTCCTGGACATCTATCCAGAACATCAGAAGCCAGGATAAAATAAAGACACTTGCACATCTATGTGCATTGCTGCACTGTTCACAATAGCCAAGTTATGGAAACATACCAGATGCCCTTCAATAGATGAGTAGATCCGAGAAGACAATTGTACCTATACACAATAAAAATTTACACAGCCATTAGAAAGAATAATGTGTCATTTACAGGGGAATGGATGGACCTAGAACAACTCATGTTAAATGATCAAGCCAAACTCAGAGACACAAATGGTACATGTTTTCTCTCATATGGGGAAATAGATCTAAAATACCAGGGCATAATAAATTATACAGATGTGTTGGCAGTTATACACAGTGAGACCAAAGGAGTATACCCTTAGGAGAGGAAGAGAAAGGCACAGTGCTTATGCATATTGATCATAGAAAACAATATTTATCGAAATGAACTCTAGAAAATGAAAACAAGAAGTTTTGTTGTTGTTTTTATTTCTGTTTTGTTCTGTATGTTCACTTATATGACTATGGGAGGGTAAGGGGAAGCACAGAAATAGAAGGACAAAGATTGAACAAATGCAGCAATGGTACTCACTGGACACTATCTTGAAAATGAATTATGCAACTTGTGGAAAGGATGGAAGGAAAAAACTGGGAGAGAGACAGGGAAGGGGTAATATTGTCCAAAAAGAAATGTATTCTTTACCTGACTTATGTAACTGTAAACCCTTTGTATATCACCTTCATAATAACAATAAAAATTAAGAATGTCTTTTTCCCTACCTGTTTTTGGAAGTTTTGAGTACATATTGCATTTCAGATGTATGACATACATCTTTTCTCAGTTTGTAGCTTTCCCTTTTATTGTCTTAACAAAGTCATGATGAATTTATCTTAATTTATCAGTTCTTAATTTATCAGTTCATCAATCCTTTTCTCTATTGTTATTGTGTTCATGTCCTGTTCAAGAAATTTCAGCTTGTTCCAAAGACATGAGGGTATTTTGCAAGATATTCTGAAATGTTTGCTTCTAGAAAATTGGCTTCATTATTTAGGTCTATAGTTCATCTGGAATTGAGTTTTATGTATGATACGAAGTAGAGACCAATATTTACTTTTTCATATGGATTAAAATGGATTCATCATTTATTAATGAATCATCATTTATAGATTAAATAATCAAATATTGATGAATCATCATTCATTGATTAAATCAGATTCATTCATTTATTGATAATGTAGCTTATCTTTTTTCCACTATAGTAGCATCTTAGTCTATATAAACTGAGTCAGTCCATAATCCTTTGCCATTGGCTAATTGTATAGTATTTCTCTAATTATTTATTGAGTCAGTTATTGTAAGGTTATAATATTTTGGTTTATGGTAGCATATATCCTCAAATAATCTCCTCTTCCTCCTCCTCCTCCTTTTCTTCCTCCTTCTCCTCCTTTTCATTGCCATAGTTACTCTCTGATCATGTGGTTCAATTTATAATTAGTTTGGGAAAATGTATACTAGTTTATGTGAGTACATTTTAATTGATGTAAATGTTTCATATTTTATTCTTTTTTCCAATAAATTCAACACTTGTACATCTGTCTGTATTGCTATGTGTTGATCAACTCCATTTGAACTCCCTGCTTCATAGAATTCTAGGGTATGGATGCACTCTGGTTTACTGAATCCACTCTTCCAGTAATGGACACCTAGATTTCAGAGTCCATTTATAACAAATAGAGCTACCATGAAAGTCTCTATGAAATTCCCTGTATGGACTTATGTGAAAAACTTGAATACATATTTAACAGTGCAATTAACAAATCATAGATTATAAATACTTGTACTTAAGTAGACTAAATAATGTCACATGCTTTTCTACAAAACAGATACCCTAGACTGAGGAGGTATACAAATAATTGCATTAGGGTTCCTAACCACACATATATTAAGTTCTCTCTTAATCTAAACATCTAATGAAGTGCCTCACGGCAACTTTGGTTCTGATTACTAATTTCTGATTAAATGGTTGCTCTACCCAGTGGATTTAGATATTAGAGATATAGTCTTCCATTCTTTCTTCTATTAAATTTATACACACTATTAAGATGAACTTTTCTATTCAATAGTTGATCTGTATTTGTTTAAACTTGGTGCATATGACAACTCTAAAACTTTTGTAATGTATTATCATTGTATATGTATTAGTTTCACTGGAGTGTCAGCCTTCTGAACCATACCATTTTGTGATCACACTCCATTAACAGGGTGCTTGGGATAGGGAAAGTAAGAGGACTTGAATATCATGATAAATGATCAAGTTTTAAGCTGCTAGGGGTCCATATCTTGACTCACCCAAGAGACCTCATATATCTCAAAAGTGAAGAGAAGCTAGTGACACAGGCTGGTGACCCTTATGGTCTCCTTTATCTCTGTTTCAGGGGATCTGTCTAATCTTTAGTGGAATCTTTTGTACTTATTAGCAATAAGAGGTCAAAGACCTTCATCAGATCTCAGGACAAAGTGGGGATTTCCTTTATCCCTTCCTTTATTGAGGTGTACAGACAGAGGAGGAATCTGCATTTTATTGCTTTGTCTAATTATATAGAATGGACAAAAGAAGAGATAAAGCAATCAACACATTTAAAATATAATAATTTCTTATACATTCTCCTCATAAGTAAAGATAGAGAATTTATTATCTTGTTTCAAGTATCATTGACATTTATTGCTCTACCATCATATACCATAAATAACAAATTAACTCCTATACTGTATAAACAGCACATAAGCTGTGCACCAGTGGCTCACACTTGCAATACTGGCTACTTAGGAGGCTGAGATCTAAGGGTCCTAATTTGAAGCTAGCCCAAAGAAGAAAAGTCCATGAGCCTCAAATATTCAATTAACCAGCAAAAAGCTAGAAGTGGAGCTGTGGCTCAAGTGGTTGAATTCCAGTTTTAAGCAAAAAAAATCTAGTGCTAAAGCTCTGAATTCAAATCCCAGTACTGGCACAAAAAATTACATAAGATATTCACATGTAGTCACAGAATATCTGCTTTTTGCTCTATTAGCTTTATTCATTTTTGAAAGTGGCCATTTTGGATATTCTCTGATTATTTTATTTTTTATCACAAATTCGTATTTCTTATCTTTAGGCAAACTAGACTCCAAATTAACAACAGAAAAGTATGCACTAAAATCAGTTTTATAGTTTATCTTAAGAAGTAGTGAAACAGCAAGATGTGATTCAGCATAAACTTAAATGAAAGCAGATTTTAAAATGAAGTTTAGAAAAGATACGTACTCATTTGGTAACCTTCTGCACAATACCTAAATAATAGTAAAAGGTTTTTTTTTTAATGAAAAAAAGAAGCAATGAAACAAATTTCTCATAAACTGCATAGACAGAAATAGCTAAATTAATCTGTCATTATTGGGGCTATCCAGGGGTTATAAATAAAGGCAAATACAGAAAACACACTAATTATATGAAATGTATAATTAGAATGAGGTCCAAACAAGTGGTAGTTAGCCTTTTCAACAAAGATTCAAAACATTTTATATATTTTAATTAATTTCACATGTGAATTAGATAAGCTATCATTCTAAAATTATGCAATTTACAAAGTACTAGAAAACATAGTCTTACTGCTATATGCATGTCCCTTCTTACTGTTGACTTTTGCCTCAAGTGGTTTTGGCCTTGATTTTTTTTCAAATGGGTTTACTATCAGTAACCTTCTTAACCAAATATTCTGCTACCTATCTAAGTCACTCAATAATCTATGAGCTAATTGGGATGCTAGGTGTCCTCCAGAGGACAAAATTGGAGAGATGACCAGACAGCCAAAGAGAAAATTAGGCTAATATGTATCAGAAATGATGGGGAATTTAGGGGTAAGGGGGAAGCGTGGAGGGCACAAGAAAAAAAATGAGAGCAATAATGATCAGCTTAATAACAGGGAAGAATGCCATGTAATCTTTTAAAGGATAAATGTATGAAGATAAATTATGTTGGTTGCATTTGGTGGTGCAAATATTTCACGTACCAAAACCACTGCTAAACTTTCAATTTTATGCTAGTAGTGTGCTTCAATCCACTGGGGAACCTTGTATGATTAAGTAGTTTTGTGTGGGTGTATGGAAAATAAGGCAAGGGGCTTGGTTGCATATTTGGACTGACACCAGAACAGAGTGGCAAATACAAAGAGTAAGAATTTAATCCATTTTGGAGTTGATTCTGGTGCAGAGTGATATTTAAGGATCTAGCTTTAGTTTTCTACAAGCAGTTAACCAATTTTGCCAGCACCATTGACTGAAGAGGCTGTCTTTCTTCCATTTTATTTTTTTAGCTGCCTGATCGAAGATTAGATGGCTATAGGTCTGTAGGCTCATTTCTGGGTTTTTAATTGTATTCCATTGGTCCTGAGGTCTGTTCTTGTGCCAGTACCAAGCTGTTTTGATTACTATGGCTTTGTAGTAGAGTTTGAAATTTGGTACTGATATTCCTCCAGCACTGTTCTTTCTGTTAAAGATAGTTTTTGCTATTCAGGGTCTTTTATTGTTCCATATGATTTTTTGGATTACCTCTTCTACACCTTACCTACCTATCTATCATCTATCTATTACCTATCTGTCTGTCTTTTTAGCTATCTACCTACCTATCCGTCTATCACCTATTATCTACTTTCCTACCCATCCACATAATTATATACTATGGTGGTTAATCTTGATTGTCAACTGAATTGGATTGAGAAAGGCCTAGGAGATTTGTAAAGCATATTTCTAGGTGTGTTTGTGAGAATGTTTCCAGAAGTGGTTACATCATGAGGATTCTGATCTAATAATGCATTAATCCCTTTCTGCATTCATAATTTACTAGCATTATTGGGAGGTAGTAAAAAATAGGATCAGGCCTAGTTAGAGGAAGTAGGTCACTGGGCATGCTTCAAAAACAGTATCTTGCTCTGGACACTTCCTGTTGCTGTCCATCATGGGGTGGTCAGTATCTTTCTCCACATACTTCTGGTGCCTTGTTGTTCTGCTTCACAATGGTCCCAGAAACATGGAGCCAAATAACTGCGGACTGACTTTTCTGAAACTGTGACCTAAAGGAAATCCTTTAGGTTCTTCTGTCACATGGTAAGACAGTAAGACTCATCTATCTATCTATCTATCTATCTATCTATCTATCTATCTATCTATCTATCTACAATCTATTTTCTATCATCTTTCTCAGATATATAAGTAGCCATCTTTATTTATGCTAAATGGATAGGCTAACTTTAGTTAGCCTTAAAAATTTTTTGTATGTCTCTCTCCCTTTAAAACATCATCAGGAAGCCAGGTGCCTGCAGTGTCTCACACCTGTAACCCTAGGGACTCAGGAGGCTGAGATCTGAGGATTGAGGTTCAAAGCCAGCATGGGCAGAAAAGTCCATGAGACTCTTATCTCCAATTAACCATCAGGAAACCAGAAGGGGTACTGTGGCTCAAGTAGTAGAGCGCTTGCCATGAGCTGAAGAGTGCAGGGATAGCGCCCAAGCCCAGAGTTCAAGCCCCAAGACCGACAACACACACACACACACACACACACACACACACACACACACACACACACCAAAAAACAAATAAAAAAACCCCACATCACCATTAGGGGCTTTTTGAAAATACCATCTCTTGTTCTGTTTCCATAGCTAGTCATCCAATGACTGTGTTCCTGTCAGCAAGTTATAGCCTGGCCTTCCCAGAAAACTGCTAATATTAGCTGAGGGAGGGATGGCTGCTCACCGAGGCCAGGGAAGTTTCCTAGTATGCCACTCCTTTGCACCTGTCCTTGTTTTTCCAATGTTTTCCAGGGTTCCTTTTCTGACCTTTCAGAAGCCCTGTATTTTTTTTAAAAGAAATATTAGATGAGCATGATGACTTATGCCTATAATTCCTACTCAGGAGATGGAACCAGGAGGATGTCAGTTCAAGGCAAGTTGGGGCAAAGTTACCAATATCCTATCTGAAAAGCAAAATGGTGGAGGGTTTAGCTCAGGGAATAGAGTATTTGCCTCACATGGGTGAGGCCCTAAGCCCAATGTCCAACCTATCACTCTGGAAAAAAGGAAGCAATGCTTTAGTAGCTTACATTGATTTGCCCTCCAGTCAAAAGTAATTACAAAGTTTTGGATGAAATACTTAAACTGCTTGCTGCCTGCAGGCGCTGAGAACAATCTACTTGAATAGCTCAGAGGGCTGAGTATAAAGAATCACACCAGCTTGGGTGTCTCACTGAGCTAGTCATTATTCGGAGGACATTTGTATTACATTGCAAAGGAGAACAGGGGAAATAGAAAGGCGGTATATTGACTGAAGATGTTCACACTAGCCAGACCACCTGGAATTCAACAAATATAATCCCAGAGAAGAAATAACTTCATCAATGCTCCCATTTAAACATTAGCCAACACCTCACACTAAGTACACCTACATAGGTTAGGTTGAAGTAGCAAGAGCTTGAGGAAGTGGCTCAAGTGGTAGAGTGCCAGCCATAAGTAAACAAACAAGCAAGAGCAGAAGGCTCTGAATATTCATGCCCCAGTACCACACACACACACACACACACACACACACACACACACACAATTTTTGATGGATGGAAGAGGTGACATTAATCAAGATGCATTGTGTACTTAAACTGGCATGTTGAATGGAAACTCTTTTGTAGAAGTAGTTAAGGAAAATAGAATAAATAAAAAAGTAAAGAAATCAGCAGCTGGGAGGCTGAACTGCAGAATAAAGATGTCAGCAGCTCCAGGGTTCTGAAAAGATGGGGCTTGGAACCCAAGTCCATCGGAGAAGACATGTAAACATGTAAGGGCTTCAGCAGAGACTCTAGAAAAGTTGTGTTTTAAGCGTCAAGGCTACAGTTCAAAGCTAAGAAAACATCTGAAAGAGGCCACTCTCACAAGCCTTAGATAATATATGAATAAAATTCAAGTGGTCTACTGATGTTCTATTTGCCTGCTGAAAGAAAATGATTCAACAGAGGAAATGAGATGAATAATCTTTCATAGGCAACAGCTATATTTAAACAAAATTATAGCTACTGCTATAAAAAGACCAAATGATACAGGAAAACAAGGGGAGAAAAGAGAAGACAAGAGAAGGGGGAGGAGAGAATATAAATATTTGTACACGATGATTCAAATATTGAGGTTAAACCTATAAGGATTTTATTACTGCTATTATCAATATTAGAGCAAACAGAAACAAGGTTAAAATTTTAGCACTGGTTCATTTTCTACATGCAGATAAAAAAGTTAGATCCTTATGTCACACCATACAAAGATGTCCATTCAAAATGCATAAAAGACTCTAATGTAAGCCCTAAAACTTTAGATGAAAGCATAGGAGAAAACGAACTTTACAACTTTGGTGGGGGTGGGGGCAGGGAGGATTGGGTGGGGGGGGCAGGGGAGGATGGGAAGGGATGGGAAGGGGAAACAAAGGAGGAGGCTACAATGCTTGATAAGAAATGTACTCATTATCTTGCCCATGTAATTGTAACACCTCTGTACAGTATTTTCACAATAAAAAATAAAAATAAAAAAACCCCAAGATACTGACCATATATATCTATATCTATATCTACATATATCAGGGAAGCAGGGATGTGGTTGGGATCCATGACTCCAAAAGCAGAGGTAACAAAAAAGGTAAATTAAAGCAATTTGATAAATTGATTTAAAAAAGGATAAATTATATGCAAGACCCAAAATAAAAAACAGTGACAACAGGAGATAAACCAAAGGAAAATAAAACAAAAGAAAAAAGAAATAACTTCACACAGTACATTAAAAACACATACACAAACAAACTCTTGATTCCGTATCTTACAGTTCATTTTAATTAGCATCATTTGTATTGTCATATGTACATAGCTATTGAGCTATTCTGATTCTCTGCTAGGACTATTCTAGACTTATACTAATTATTATAAATGAGGGAAATCGTGGAGCCTATGTTTCTTTGGGTCTGGCTTATATCACTTAAGGGAATAAAAAATGATAAGACAAAGGACAAAGAGTAAACCAATGCAACAGCGATGCTCACAAGACACCATGTTGGAAATGAACTTTATAACTTGGGGAGGAATAGAGTTAAAACAGGGAGAGAAAGTGAGAGAAAACGAGGGAGGGGGTAACACTGTTCAACAAGAAATGCACTCAGTACCTTACTCATATAACTATAACCCTTTTGACATACAATAAAATAAAATATTATTTAAAAAGAAAAGAAAAGATAAATGATAACAAAAGATAAATTAGATAAATTGAAAATCTCTGCATAGTAAGAGGGACAACAAAGGGAAGATTCAACCTTATAGGATATTTACTAAGCATACATCTGACAGAGATTCATACTCAAAACAGGTAAGGAACTCAGAAAATTCAATGGCAAAGAAACAACCTGATTTTAAAATGTATAAAAGATCATATTGATATTCTTTTTTAAAAACACAGATAGGAAAAATAGTTTAACATTGTGAATAGTCAGGGTAACTCAGAATAAAACTACAGTGGCATATCAGCACACATCTTTTAGAATGGCTGTTATAAAAAGAAAAGAATTGACAGCTGAGGATGTGGAGAGAAGGGACTGTAGATCAGTATTGTTGCCAATACGGCATGGTAGTTACTCACAAAACTAAAAATAGAATTGCCACATGATCCAGCAATTCCCTTACTGACTATAGATCCAACGGAATTGAAACCAGAATCAGTCTTAGATATTTACACTTCCCTATCCATGGCAGTTTGATTCACAGTAGCTAAGATATGCAATCAATTTATGTAACTATCAGCATATCCATGGATAGATAAAGAAAACTGTATACTGGAATAGTATTTATTTTCCTAAGGGAGAAAATTCCTGTCATTTGTGACAATCTGTGTAAACCAGGAGGATATTAGGCCCAGTAAAAACAAACAAACAAAAACTAGCACACAAAAACAAACCCTGTTGGAGCTGTTGGCTAAAGGGTAGAAAATTTCAGTTAGGAGAAATATGTTTAAGAGATCTTGTATATCTATCATTAATAGGTAGTTACTATTACTATAGTATTGTGCACTTGACAGTTGCTAGAAAAGTAGCTGTTAAGTATTCTCATCTTCAGTAAATAATAACTAAGTGAGAAAACACAGACATTAATTAGCTTAACTTACCCATTTCACAATATGTGCATATGGAACGTTACTTTTGCATTGCTGTGACAAGATGCCTGATATAAGCAAGTTAGAGGAGGAAGGATTTACTGTGCTTCAGTTTCAGCACATTTAGCCCATAGTTATTTGGTCCCCTGCACTGGGGCACAACATGGTGACAGGAGTGTGTGACAGAAGCTGTTCCGCCCTACTCACTAGACAGGTAGCAGAGAAAGTAGAGAGGACTGAGATTTAGTACAATCTTCATGAGCATGCCATGAGAAACCTACTTTTTGTACTGACCCCAGTGTTTCCATTACCTCCCCAAATAGCACCCCTATCTGAGGACCAAGTGTAAATGAGGCTGTGTGGGGCATTTCATATCCAAACCATGACATTCCAGCCCTTACTCCCAAAGGCCCCTGTGTAGCTCATAATGCACAATGTATTCACCATCTCCAAGACTCCCCTCAGCCTTAGCAGTTCCCCCGACTTTCCAAAGTCTGAGTTTAAAATCTCTTCTAAGACTCAAAGCCAATTCTAAGCTGTGAGTGGTGTCAGATAAAGATCAGGTTGCATACTCCCAAATCACAATGGCTCAGAGAAACCATACTATTCCAGGGGGAGTAGATGTGGAGGTGGGAGGGAAGGGATGGTAGGGGAAACACAAAGGAGGAGGCAACAATGTTGGATAGGAAATACATGACCTTGCTTATGTAACTGTATCCCCTCTGTGCAGTATTTTTACAACAAAAAAAAACTTACAAAAAAAAAGAGAAATCATACTATTTCAAAAGGGAGGAATGGAGACATATGATGGTGGATCACGTCTGTAATCCTATTTACTCAGGAGACTGAGATCTGAACATCATAATTCAAAGTCAGCCAGGGCAGAAAAGTCAATGAGACTCTTACTCCCATTTAAGCTCAAAAAAGCTGGAAGTGGAGCTTTGGTGCAAGTGGTAGAGCACCAGCTGAAAAAGAATAGGTTGGACCTGAAGGCAAGTCCTAGTATTGGCAACTTTCACCTGACTCAACAAAAGGTAGGAAACCAAATCAAGACTGAAACATACCTTCAGCCCCATATTTGACTACTGGGACCCATAGTGCTGCAACATGAGTTTCAGTGCACAACCTTGAACCGAAAACCTTGGTCATGAGCAGTCTACCTAGTCCATTCTCTCTCTCATTTCTTTCAAATGATAATGGGTTTTGAACTGGGGGCCTTGCATGCTTGTTAAGCAGAAGCTCTTACTGCTAAGTCACACCTCTAGCCCTGACTTTTTCTTCATTATTTTGGAGACAGTCTTGCTTTCTGCTCTGGCATGCACCTGGGTGACAATACATCTATGTTAGACTTGTTTGTAGTTAGGAGAACTGGCGTGTTATCGAGCTCTTCATTGAGAAGGAGCTTCACAAAACATTCTTCTGCTCAGGCAGGTCTCAAACTGCAGTCCTTCCCATTTCAACCCCCCCAAGTACCTAGGATTTACAGGATTTATGATGCATCCTGCCTGGTGTATTACTCATTGCCTGTGATTGTCCTGAGAATACATGTTATATTTCTGGAATCTCTAATATCCTAGAGTCTCCATTTTAGCATGGGCTTCATAGCCTTAAAGTATTACATACTGTACACCATGGGACTCCTTGTGAAGAATCTAATTCTGCTACACATTACTCAAGCTTTCCATTGATACCTCCATGACCCCACAACTCTTGTAACAAAGCTAGTATTGCATAACCAATGACAAGGTCAGTCATCAGCAATAGCTGGATCCCTCTGGACCATGATTATAGTGGCCTCTTAGTGCCTAGTATCTGAACATAGGAAAACACTTCCCTGGGTTGCTCGACACAGGCAGAGTGTAGCAGGAGCCCCCCCCCCCCTTCACAGGGGAATGTCTTTTATAGGATCTCACACAAGTTTATACCCAGGAGTCCTCAGTGGGTGGAGTTTGGCCATGTCCTGTGATGCCTTCTAGGCATTGTCGCTGTTGTTGTAGTGCTTAGCATCTCTGAAGCTTAAAGACACTCCATTCTTGGCCACCTGCATGCTTTTATAAATCTTTCTGTTCTGCGTTGGGCTCCAGATTTTCACTATATGCCTGTCTAAAAGTAGTTAGCAATAACCATACCATAGCCCGACTGCTTGCTTGTTTTAATTTCCTAAACAAATGAATCAGTCCACTATTGTGAATTGCGATTCATTCAAAATATCCAGAACATAGACAAAATGTAGATGAATTCTTTGTCAGAATGTAACAAAAAATTATATTAAGCAAAGCATGCCAGATCCAAAGAAACACAGACTGCGTGGTTTTCCTTATTTGTAACAACTAGAATATGTCTATGATATTCTTAGCAGAGGATCACAATACCTCAATAGAAATGTGCACATGACCATATAAAATGAAGCTTATCAAAATTAACTCCAAGAAATGGAAACAAGAAGTTTTTATAATGTACTGTTTGCAGTTCTGTCTTTCTTCTTTCTTTTGCTTTTGTTGTCACTGTTTTTGATTTCCATATCCTTTGTCTTGTATATTAGTTTATCCAATTTGTAGAAGGGAAGGAGAATCACAGAAATGGTGGGACAAAGGGCGAACCAATGCAAGGATGATCATAGACACTATGTGGGAAGTGGACTGTACAACTTGTGGGGGGAGGGGGAGTGTGTGAGGGAAGTGGGAGGGGTAACATGGTTCAAAAAGAAATGTACTCATGACCTTATTATGTAACCCCTCTGTACATCCCCTTTACAATAATAACAACAACAACAACAACAATAATAAAGAGTGCAATAGTCTCTAGTCCAATTTTCAGCTAATCCATCCTTCCTTTCTGATACAGCACAGGTCTGGCTGTTCCATGTGTGTGGACACAACAGCATGTCAGTGAGTTTGTGTGGTGGACAAACTAGAGATTGGTCAGATCACTTACACAGGTGTGGCCTGCCTTCCTTCCTTCCTTCCTTTCTTCCTTCCTTTCTTCCTTCCTTCTTTCCTTCCTTCCTTCCTTCCTTTCTTCCTTCCTTCCTCCAGCTAGGCCCTACCTCCCAAAGCTGCCACAGCTTCCCCCAGGGAACAAAAAGCTGAAGACCACGAGTTGAAGATATGAGCCTGGTAGCTATGGGAGAATATTTCAAACCATAGTCAAACATCATATGGTACCCCATAAATAATAATAGAAGATGTAAAGATCCTTAAAATCCAAGCATCAAATGTGAAAAATTACAAGTTTTATCACGTATTTTCCATTTTTCCACTGATATTGTTTCTATTTCGTCTTCGTTTTTTGATTATTTCCTCATCCCTAGCTCACCTTTAGTCTTCAAATAAGTGGTTACTTTATGTTTTCATGGAGAGCACAAAGGACACTCTAGCTTTAAGTTTTAATCTATTTAAGTAATTATATGAAACTGGCTTCAAAAAGAGGCAATATATTTCATAGAAATTGTGTAGGTTTTAAGTCTGATACCTATGCTCAAACTCTGTCTCAGCCACCTACAAATTGGTATGATCATGCAGTACTCTGAACTCGGTTCTTTCTTCCGTGGGAGTAGATTGATATTTAACCTTAAAGATTGTTTTAAGCAATAAATAAGACACTTTTTATAGATAGAGGGCTTTATCCATAATAGCCAATTCATTTTTATACCTTCTCTGTTGTTTACTACCAAATGGAAAGATGTCCCTACACATAACTGATCGTCATGAATGGCATATCACCTAGGTATCTAACATTATTTTATATCTCCAACCAAAATGGAGCCATTTGAATTTTCTTCAATGTTAATTGCTACAATTGTCTACTCAGTTGGTCAAAACCACAGTTTCTTAAACCCCTTAAATATTGACTGTTGCAAGTATCAGGGACAAGCATTTGTTACCCAGTGCTGTGCATGATTTTGCTCAACTTTCAACAATCATTCCTATTAAATCATTTGTCTCTGACATATTTAATGAAGTCATATTCATGATCAGCATAATCATAGAGCTGCACAGTAGCATGTATTTTGACAGGAAATGTGTTTGTATAAACCAAAGCATGAAGCAAATATATAATTGCATAAAGTGTTCATTATGATTTCAGTGTGACAATTTTGGCTTTGAATTTTTTTGTGCTTATTTAGTCAGCTTAAGCTAGATAATTTTGGGAACAGTTTATCTAAAAATCATTTGTTTTAAGGAAATTCATGTCAAACAATTTGATTATTGAACAATTACAAATATGGCATACAGAACTATGCACTTTACCTTGAAATCTTTAACTCTTGGAGAAATCATACATCTCTAGGAAAATATTATACATTATTGAAATTCGAATTAATTTTAAGCACATTAAATAAAGCAAGAAAGAAACTGAGTTAAAAGAAGTCATGTGCAAATAATATTTTCCTAGAATGTTAGTGACAAACTCCCAGTTTGGCTTCTAGCTAATTCATCAGAGCCAGAGACTGAATAATCACACCTTATATTAAAGGACTTTTAAAAGTGAGGTTATGGCATCTTTCTCTACTGTTGTCAATGATCTCCAGATTTCATGTTAACAGAGCTCAGCACTAATTAGAAATGAGACTTACATCACTCTCGTGACCTTCTCGAAGGTTATATGTGAGGTCATGCTGAATGTCTTCCACGAATTTGTGAGCATATTCTGGGTAAAGGTCTAGCACTTCAAAGAGTCCTTTGAGGATGATGCACTGGAGATCGCAGTAGGTTAAAGCCTTCACATCTGCATTGGTCTTGATCACTTGGTCCTTAATTGATAGGTTTGCACCAATTAAATCTCCTTTCCCTAGAAATAATGAAAAAAAGACACCATTTTAAAGAAAACCAAGGTTAGGACCACTAATTTCTATTGACTTAAGGACTTCGTTTCTCTCAAATTACCCTGAAAAGAGTACAGTCTTTATCTCAGGCAGAATACTGAGACTGGGATTCAATAATCCTTTGTCCTGAAACAGAGCAGCACTCTCCTCCTAACTGTCAAAAGTATCTTAAAACATTGCCAAAAGACTTAAGTAGGTAAATCCATCCCTGGTTATGAATACTGGTCCAGGGCTGGAGGACTTAGCGGGAAGGGACTACAGGAATGTCTCTGGCAGGATTTGGTGAATGGTTTTGGCCATTAATGTCACCTATCAATTGACATTGGTCAAGGGGAGTAATGACGACTTAGATTTTTCTTACTAGAATGTGGCTCTGTGTTACTGAATTATGACTGTTGAAAAGTGTGTTTATTATTTTGATTATAGTGTTTTAGACAACAGTGTAAGAGTGAATTTCAGCTTCTGAACATCCTCAGGTTTTTTATTTGCATTTGATCATGTCTTTAAGACCAAAGAGTGATATGAAAAGAAAACTCTCCATCCTTCTTCTCAGAGTCAAGAGAAGGGAAAACTCTTAGACATTACTGACTGTGAATCTTCTACATTAACATGCAAAATTAGCATGCAAAATACAGCTCATAGTCCTAATGCTCTGTGACAATAAAAAGCCCCCTTTTCCATCAAAATAAATAATAAATAAGTAAAATTGTAAATAAGTAAAATAATAAAAGCTATGGGCTCTTAACATGGGCCACCACAGAAACTGAGATCTGACTCTATTGTTTAGAACATGATCCATGCCTCATCCAACACCCAGCATGCTTGATTGCTTTTTGTTTGCAATCCATCTGCCTACCAGCCTAAGGCTAAAATTCACCTGCCAAGGAATGATCTTGCTTGAGATTGTTGCCTGAATAATATTAGACAATCTGTTTCAATCTTTAAGATCATTAAATTGATTTACTCAGTTTAACAGGAAACTGAGCATCATCAGATGTGCTAAGAAAAGGCTCATTTCAACCTTGGGCTTAATTTAGACAAAGTCATTGCTTCATTCAGCAGCCATGTGAAAAATATATAAAAATAAACACCCATTTAATTTTTATATAAACTCAGGTTACAAGCTGAAATCATGTGACTAAGTTCACTGAGGGCTCTGCACTAGATTTCCCTTATGTCAACAAAGTAGGAGTTTCTTTTGCCTGTCCACCCATAGCATCACACCTAGGCCTTACTTTTTATGATTGTTATTGTTATTATTATTATTTTGGTAGTATTGGGTGTTGAACTCAGGGCCTCACACTTGGTAAGCAAATGCTCAGCCACTTGAGTGATGCCTCCAATCCCTTTTTAGGATGGTTTTTTTTTTTGCAGGTCATGGGGCCTGAACTCTGGGTCTGGGCACTGTCCCTCAGCTCTTCAGCTCAAGGCTAGTGCTCTACCACTGGAGCCACAGCGCCACTTCTGGCTTTTTCTGTTTATGTGGTGCTGAGGAATCGAACCCAGGGCCTCATGCTTGCAAGGCATGCACTCTACCGCTGAGCCACCTTCCCATCCCAGGATGGTTAGTTTTGAGATAGAGTGGTTATATCCTGGCTGGCCTGGGATGTGTGTGTGTGTGTGTGTGTGTGTGTATGTGTGTGTGTGTTGAATACTATACATTTTCACATCTGTACATTTGTAAAGAAATTAGTGGAATGAAGTATCCTATACAATGAACATGTACATTGTCTATTAGACAAATGTGTCTAGAAGAACCTCAACTTCATTATACTTCCATATTTTTGGATTGCCAGGGAATGGCTCTTTCAGGCACAATGATCGTAACCAACACATTTTGGTACCTTAGAAAGAATTTCAGTGTATTTATTCATTCAGTGAATCTTTATGTAACAAGACTTTTGTGTCCTGGACATTAGGTTGAATCTTGGCAATCAAGTACTAGGAAATACCAGCATGGTCCTCACCTGTAGCTATTTTATAGTCTTGCTGATTTCTCACTGTCAAGAATTAGAATCATTTTTTTAAATTGTGAAAATACTGTACAGAGGGGTTACAATTACATGGGCAAGATAATGAGTACATTTCTTATCAAGCATTGTAGCCTCCTCCTTGTTCCCCCTTCTCATCCCTCCCCATCTCCCACCCCCCTCTATTCACCCCTACCCCCGGCCAAAGTTGTAAAGTTTGTTTTTTCGACATAAAGACTTCTACATCTCATTGTTGCAATGGGTCTACTTGTATCCCTATTTAAACAATTTGTTTTTTCCCTTCCCCTCCACAAATTATACCAACATCAAATACAGTGAAAGCAGGGGTTATACCGTGGGGGAGGGACATACAAAGCAACAAAGAATCTTATAAATGTGTTAGAAACAATCTCATGAAAGAAAAAAAGCATTTGAATACATATCTTAGGGTTCATTTTCCTAACATCAACTTATCTGACCTTTTCTGCTTGACTCAGACATATACTAGTTATTGCAAATAAGGGAAACCATGGGACCTATGTTTCTTTGGGCCTGGCTTACTTCACTTAATCCAAGTCTTTCCATTTCCTAACACATGGGGCCATGTCATTCTTTCTGATGGAGGCATAGAATTCCATTGTGTATATATACCACATTTTCTTGATCCATTCATCTACTGAGGGGCATCTGGGTTGGTTCCATATCTTAGCTATGGTAAATAAGGCTGCAATAAACATAGTCGTGCTGGTAGCTTTAGTATGGTCTTGTTTGTGATCATTTGGGTAAATGCTCAAAAGTGGGATTGCTGGGTCTTTTGAGGAATCTCCATACTGCTTCCCAAAGTGGTTGAACAAGTTTACACTCCCACCAGAAGGTTCCCTTCTGTCCACACCCCCTCCAGCATCTGTTGTTATTAGAGTTCTTGATTATAGCCATTCTAACTGGGGTGAGGTGGTATTTCAATGTTGTTTTGATTTGCATTTCTTTTATGGCTAGAGAGGTTGAGCATTTCTTCATGTGTCTATTGGCCATCCTAAGAATTAGAATCTTGAGCTAAGTTACTTCTTTACTTTGGCTCTCAGTGTCCTTATTTCTCTAACAAGTGATAGATTTCTACCGCCTCTTAAGGTCACAGGTTTTACAACTATTGTGCCATTGAGAAATAAAAAGATAGTGGGATGTTTCTGTAGACCATCAGGTTAGAGTTAGAACCAAATTTAGTCAATGTGCATCATCTGTGAGGACTCCATTTAGCAATTGTCATTTAAATGACAAAATGACAACTGAGAATTCGGTGGAAAATCACAATCATTCAGACATGAAATGAAGGTAGATAAAGCAAATTATATGCTTATAATTAAGTCTTACCCCTGTGGCAACTATTTCTCAAGATATCAATATTCATGTGTTGACTAAAATAGAGTTGCTTGAGGAAGTTCATGGTTTGACAGCTTTTCATTGATGCTTCTCCCTTATAACATTTTTCTATGTTAATTCATTTCATTGGCAGAGTGAACATGTGGATCAAATGTTAAGCTGTGCTTATATTGATCAAAGTCAGGTTGGATTAAAATTTCCTTCTCATATTACCATAGAGAGGTAGAATACACAATTTTATTGAAACAATGTTAAACACAGAAAGAAAATATCAATGCTTTATCTTTATTAGAATTTAGCTTCAATACCACACACCAGTGTTTAAAATGGCCATGTGGTAATTCTGCACTTTGATCACTTGAATATATACATGTTTAAGGGAGGGAAGTGAAAATATCAATCATGAAAATCACAATTCATGGAAGAACATTAAGCCACAAACAAAATAACAATGGAGTATACCTTTCAGCTATAAGTGATTTTTTTTTCAGTGAAAAGAAATCTAAATTTAGATATCTTTTACAGTCACAATGAAGTCTCTGAATGTACCTTTTTGCTTTGGTGTCACGGAGATGCCTTCATATACAATTGCCTAAATCATTACTGGTTACCACATTTTATTGGGTGTTTGTTTTGGTTTTGGTTTTTGGCCAGTCCTGGGGTTTGAACTCAGGGCCTGGACACTGTTTCTGAGTCTCTTTGTGCTCAGGGCTAGTGCTCTATCACTTGAGCCACAGTGCCACTTCCAGCTTTTTCCAAGTGGTTTATTGGAAATAAGAGACTCACAGACTTTTCTGCCTGGGCTGGCTTTGAACCATGATCCTCAGATCTTAGCCTCCTGAGTAGCTAGGATTACAGGTATGACCATTGGTACCTGGCTGTTAACCACATTTAAAATGAACTGTGAAGCTGGGTGCTAGTGGCTTACACTTGTAATCCTAGCCATTCACAGGGGTTAGGCCTGCCTGGATAGACAAATATGAGCAACTCTTATCTCCCATTAAGTGGAGGAATGGTTCAATTGCTAGAACAGCAACCGTGAATGAAAAAGCTAGGGGGCCAGTAGCCAGGTCTTGAGCTCAAGTCCCAATACTGGCATTGAAAAAAATAGGCACTGTGATTAGGATAAGGTCCACATTAATCTATTTTTAAGTAGTTCACTATTTTTAATTACATGTATCAACCCATAGGTTATGAAAAATGGCCAGAAGCCTCTCAAAAGCAGGCAATGTCAATAGGCAGGTTATAAAAGTTACATTCATCCTAAGGAAATGCACAGGAAAATATAATCAAAAGTTAAGCTTCCAAAACAAATCAGAAATAATGGTCAATTCTAACTTAGAGTCACAGAATGATGGCATAAGTGGCCTTTAACTTTGCCAACTTGAGAGAAGGCTGGGCGAGTATTGAATTTCCTCTTTTGACACTCTGTATATACTATACTTGAGTCAATGAAAATATGTATTTAAGCATATGCCTGTATGTGTGTTTATATAGGAGGTTATATTTTGGGTCTAAGATCCACATATGAGAAGAAACATATGTCACAAAGGTAGCGATTTTAGTACCTGTTTTACCCACCAGCTTTCAATAGGTATTATTTGAATATATCAGCATATGAGTAGATTTTTTTTCTTAAAGAAGTGGTTAGAAGTTTTCCTACATTAGCCTTACTGACCATCTTTTGTCAGATGCCCTTTAAATTCTAATGAAGAATAATTATGTCTTAATATTTATGGGACCAAATTTTCACCATTATGAGTTTTCTTTCAGGAGCTACAAAGAGCCCATAGTTACTTTGACAATGTTAGTTAATGACTATAATGAGAGTCTGCTCTTAAAGTACAGCCATTCTTGTTCTATTTTTAGTGCAGATAAAACTTAATTTGGGTTCTGTGAACTGATTCTTCGCAAAAATACAAAAGTGCTATCTTAAGATTTTACCAGGAGGCAATATAAATGATAAATGATTTGACTTCAAGGATCGAAGAGAACTGAATTCTTTTTCTTACTATCTGATTTGGGCAAGTCAACTAATGTACTATTTATTCATTTGTAAGATAAGGGTACTATTAATACTACTGGTTATTTTCTAAAAGCCCATACTAATAGGTTGTATGTACCATTTAGGGGAATTAAACCTGTCTGAACAATAGTCTTGGTTTATAGGGTCATGTGTAATTTTCCTACTCTTGCTGGTTGGTCCCCATCCCACTCCAATTGACCTCCTCACATTCATACTCTAGAGTAAAATTTCAGAGATGTTTTTTGGTGGAGACCTACCAAGAATGGCCAGCACCATGCTGTCCTTAAGAACCTCCATGGAGCCTGAGCATACGAAGTAGATGGCCTGCAAAGCATCCCCTTGACGAAGCAGATATTCGCCCGGAGCACAGAACGAGGTCTTGATGTGCAGAGACAGAGACCGGAGGCAGCCTCGGCTGGCACATTCAAACAGGGACAACTGTAATATCTCCTTGTTCAAATGCATGGTGATGTCAGAACGGAGCTCATCAGGAAAGTCTTTCAACAGCTGCCAGAGAGGAAGGAGGAAACCAAGTTGGAGTTAAATATGATCATTTTACAAGACAACAAGGAATTCTTCTTAGTGTGTGGTCAAGCAGGTCACAGAAGAAGAAATCTACCCATCCATGTACAATCCTGAAGAAATTTTCTTTTTCAGTGACTCTAATTTTGTGCCACGAAATAATCATCTGATAATAAATCTGCATAAGTAAAAAAAAAATTAAAGTTTCCTGGGAGGATCACCTTGGTTTGTATCTGTCAAGGAATCTTTTTTTTTTTTAACTTTTCTGATGTTTTTTTATTTTTTATTGTGAAAATACTGTACAGAGGGGTTACAATTACATGGGCAAGATAGTGAGTACACTTCTTATCAAGCATTGTAGCCTCCTCCTTTGTTTACCCTTCCCATCCTGTCCCATCCCCCTCATCCTCTCCCCGCAAGTTGTAAAGTTTGTTTTTGACATGACAACTTGTACTTCTCATTGTTGCAACAGGTCCACCTTTATCCTTATTTAAATGACTTGTTTTTCCCCTTCCCCTCCACAAATTATACCAACATCAAATACAGGGAAAGCATGGGTTATACTGTGGGGGAGGGACATACAAAGCAACAAAGAAATAATCTTATAATTGCATTAGAAACAAATGCATGAAAGAAAAAAAAACATTTAAAATACATACCTTAGGATTCATTTTCCTAACATCACCTTATCTGACCTTTTCTGCTTGATTCATACATATACTAGATATTGCAAATAAAGGAAATCATGGGATCTATATTTCTTTGGGCTTGTGTTACTCCACTTAATATAATTTTTTCCAAGTCTTTCCATTTTCTAACAAATGGGGCAATGTCATTCTTTCTGATGGAGGCATAGAATTTCATTGTGTATATATACTACATTTTCTTGATCCATTCATCTACTGAGGGGCATCTGGGTTGGTTCCAGATCTTAGCTATCGTAAATAATGCTGCAATAAACGTAGTTGTGCTGGTCGCTTTAGTGTGGTCTTGTTTGTAAACATTTGGGTAAATGCCCAAAAGTGGGATTGCTGGGTCATAGGGGAGCTCTATGTGAAGTCTTTTGAGGAACCTCCATACTACTTTCCAAAGTGGTTGAACAAGTTTACACTCCCACCAACAATGAAGTAAGGTTCCCTTCTGTCCACATCCCCTCCAGCATCGTTATTATTAGAGTTTTTGATTTTTGACATTTGAACTGGGGTTAGGTGGTATCTCAATGTTGTTTTGATTTTCATTTCTTTTATGGCTAGGGAGGTTGAGCATTTCTTCATGTGTCTATTGGCCACCTTCTTTCTTCTTCAGAGAAGTTTCTCTTTAAATCATTAGCTTATTTATTGGGCAGTTGTTTCTTTGGAGATTTGTGGTTGGGGGATTTAATTTTTTGAGTTCCAAGTATATTTTAGATATGAGACCCTCTGTCAAGGAATCTTATTCAGGATAGAAGCTATGGGATTTGGACCTACTGGTGTTTCCTCTGGCACCATGAATATGAAGAGAGGAGAAACTAAATCACCATTCTTAAAACATGGGATATTGGTTTGTGGGTAGGTTGCAGAAAGGCTGGATGATTTACATCTTACCTGTATCACAGTGATGGTCTGGGGTATTATTGTTAGGTGTCAGAAAACACTTTTCTAGAATTTTATTTTATTTTTACTTTTTGTCAGTCGTGGGGCTAGAACTCTGGGCCTGGATGCTGTCCCTGGGTGGTAGGCTAGCGCTCTACCACTTGAGCCACAGAGCCACTTCTGGTTTTCTGGTGGTTTATTAGTGATGAGAGTTTCACAGACTTTCCTGCCCTGGCTGGCTTTGAACTGTAATCTTCAGATCTCAACCTTCTGAGTAGCTAGAATTACAGGCATGAGCCACTGACACCCAGCTCTAGAATTTTATTTTTTAAACTTTATTGGTTCTAATAGGAACTTTATGTTGATTAATATAATTATCCAAAATCCACCATTAAACTATTACAAGAAGTACTTGCTTCAAAAAGGGATAATGAGAATGAAAAGAGATCTGACTGACCACAGTAGTAAATTAATACAAAATTCTGGTCAATTTATCTAAAGTGGCATTGTGAAAATGGAGACTTAAGAAAATGGATTATGTTTCATGCTGGATTAAAGATTAGGAAACTAAAGAAGTTAGCAAGGTGCAGGTGGCTCATGCCTGTAATCCTAGCTACTCAAGAGGCTGAGATCTGAGGATCATGGTTTAAAGCCAGCCTAAGCATGAGATTCTTAGCTCCAATGAGACTCTAAACACCTATTAATCACCAAAAAGGTGAGACTCAAATGGTAGAGTACTAGCTTTGAGCACAAAAGCTCAAGGACAGCCCCCAGGCTCTGAGTTCAAGCCCCAGGACTGATACACAAAAAAGAAAGAAAGATATTGGCAGGTTTTTTTTTCTTTACTTGGTTCCTACATTAGAGTATTTGGCTTTTAGCTTAGAATATGTGCTTTCTGTCTGTAAATGGCAATGTAAGAAACAGACATTACCTCATTGGAATCTATTCCATTGTTGACTGACCAGGTTGTTTGAAAATACTCGAGCATCCGCTGCTTGAGCTGCTGGGGCAGGTGATGGACACGGATGAAGTCTTTCAGATCCTTGGTTCTGGTATGATAGAGTGACCACCGGGAGTACATCCTCTGTATGATTGCTGTCACATTTCCAAACACCAAGGCATGCATCAAGGCTAGAAAGAACATCACCACATATAACATGTGAGAAATAACACGGATGCCGCTCTTTACCCACACCCCACACATGTATATTCTATGTATATTAGAACACAGCAGAATGGGCTTAGGTGACCAGTTGGTATGCTATTTGAGTATGAGCAGTTAGGCTACAGAGTACATCATAAAGCAGTCATTTTGCTCTCACCTGACTTGAAAGATTCTAAATACAATTTAAAAGCAATACTATATGTTGGGCACTGGTGGCTTAAACCTGTAATCCTAATCTCAGGAGGCTGAGATTTGAGGGTTGCTGTTTGAAGCCTGCCTGGGCAGGTAAGGCTGTGAGACTCTTATTTCCAATGAATGAATAAAAACCTAGATGTGGAGCAGTGGCTCAAGTGATAGAATCCTAACCTTGAGCAAAAGAGCTCAGGGACAGCACCCAGACCCCCTGAATTCAAGCCCCAGGACACACACACACACACACACACACACACACACACACACACAGAGTAATAATATTCAAAATTGAGCACATTGTCTCACATTTGTTGGCAGCTGCTGGCTGTCATTCTGGAAGGAAACATTTCATTCATTTGTTTATTTATTTACTACTGAGACTTGAACTCAGGATCCACTTGGCTTTTAGCTCAAGTCTAAAATATGTAGAGCTACATAGTTGAACTTGTTTTTTTGAGGGGGGAGGAGGTGGTTTATTGGAGATAACAAGTCTCATGGATTTTCTTGCCTGGGCTAGCTTGGACCTGAGATACTCAAATCTCTATCTCTTGAGTAGTGAGTATTAGAGGTGTGAGCCACTAGTGACCAGCTAACAAGATTTTATTTTGATCTCCATTCATACCAGTATTGTTTTAAAATTGTATATAATCTAACAGTTGTACAATAGTTATACAATTGCTTCAACGGTTCTGTTGAATAAGCTATGAATTTATAGTTTTATAATTATTTTATGGTACTAACAGGTTATTTTAAGATGGTAATTACAGATAGGTTTATTTAAAAAATGTAAACCTATCATAATTAATACACTTTTCCAGAGGTTTTTAGTTTCACCTCCCACATGTCATCTTTTTAAGTTTGATTTTAGGACTGGGATATAGCTAAGTGCTAGAGCATTTGCCTAGCATGTACAGGAGCATGGGTTCCATCCCTAGGGCTGCAAAAGTAAATAAGTTTTAGAGTATTCCTAGTAATATGTGTAGTTATTTTACTCCAAATATGGATGGAATTGTTAGAAATTAGTCTGAGGCTAAGATGAATACAGCTTCAATCTTTAATCCTACTCCAGCTGTGCAGTCCCTTTAAAGGAGATGATAGAAAATTCTAGGCCATTCAAGGCCGGGAATGCACAAAGAAACCAGATATTCTGTGTAGTCATTGTTGAAATCTGTGGAATAGCCAGCATAGGGCATATATTTGCAATTCCAGGTTCAGTGAGATTTGTGAGTCAGATGGTATGGATAAATAGCCTACCATTCCACTGAGGGTTGTCATTCTTAACCACATCACCAGAGTGTTATGAGGGAAGAGACTGTTTACCAGAATTTGGGAGTGGATGGGTAGTATAGATAGGTATTTCTTCTAGAGAAAAGTAGAGCTAAAGGATGGATCTCACTTTCAGGAAGGAACTACTCTGGGGAAGAGCTGTAACCTAAAGCCTGGAAGACCAGGCAAGATTTTGCCCTCCATAATCACTAGCAGAATGAGCTGGAATAGTTTATGCAGATGCTGGAAAATGACCCAAATAGTCATGGACTTGGCTAGGGCTGAAACGGAAAGAAGTAGAGAGCCAGGGGGTACTTATATTTATTACTCTAAGTGATAACCAGATTTTAGGCCCTCTCTTGATCCTGGGGCAGAATTACCTGTTCCAGTAGTTTTTGGCTAAAGAACTTTTATTGTTGCGGTGTTGAGGTTTGAACTCAGGGCCTTGCTCTTACCAGGAAGGTGCTCTAACACTTGAGACATGATCCCAGTAATAGTTTTTGCTTTAAGAAGAGACTGAATGTTTAATGGTACATCCGCTATGATCTATCAACTGTGTTAAAACGTACTTGGCATTAAAATGGACATATTAGTGCAAATGTGTCAACAGGTGATTTCATTTACCTTCTGGATATTTCAGGGAAGCTCAATTCAATTCCGTTTTGCTTTGTTTTTCTTATTTTACCAGAAATGATCAAACACCACTTATACAAATTCCATTTTAATCCAATACTGGAATTAAAATTATCTAACATATTCTATATCATCATTTCTCTTCGAAATAATGGCTATTGTGCCTATAAAGTCAGGCTTTACAAGGGACATCAATATTCTGAAAATTTTACTAGCATGGAATGCAATTAAGGGTCTATACACAAGAGGCCATATAATGTTGCCAAGAGGATCAGACATGACTAGATTTGGATTTTTGTTGTGTGAATTTATCAAGTTATATACAATAGGCTGGCCTTATTTGTGGATTTTTGATCAAGTGCTGTCAACAATACTAACAGATAAAAAAGAAATTTCGGTTGTCACTGGTGGTTCATGTCTGTAATCCTAGCTATTCAGGAGACTGAGATCTGAGGATTTCCCTTTGAAGCCAGCCCAGGCTGGAAAGTCAGTGAGACCCTTATCTCCAATTAACTACCAAAAAACCGGAAGTGGTGCTGTGGCTCAAGTGGTAGAGCACTTGTCTTGAGATGAAGAGCTGAGGGACAGGGCCCAGGCCCAGAGTTCAAGCCCCACGACTGACCAAATAGCTTAATAAATAAATCTCAAAAACAAAAATTTTAATTCCTGCCTGCATTACACGGCTTGGTGGTAAGCCGCTCTTGGCAGTTCTGTGTCATTGTCAGTATGTCAGTATGTTTAAATCTTGACGTGATCTTCTGAATATTTTCCCTAGCCTCAATTTTGTGAAGCTTTGCTTCTCAAATACCCTGTCTTACAAGGTAAAATGTGAATGTGCTTCATTCAAGCAATGGAGTGAAAATTTGAGTTTTGTTGAAAGGAAGCATGCTTTTAGTGGAAGTTGAGTGATGTTACGAGGGAAAATGAATCAAGCATCCACATCCTCAGTACAACATGAAACTGCATCCTGAGTATGCATGATTTTCCTCAATGGCAGCATTCTGGGAACCACATACCTACAGATGCCAAGGTAGCAAGGTTCTACTGCAATCTCATCACATGGACTAATTTTACTTATATATCTTAAAGGGACATGCCAGTATCTTACTCATATGACTGTTTTGATATTCAAACTCTGTGTATGTGTGTGTGTATGAGTGTTTGAAATGTTTGACACAATCCATGGAGTAACACTTGGGGAAAAGACTATGATTTAATTTTTTCTTTTTCATATTTCAACTAGTTAAGATCTCAGTGGAAATAAATTCTTGGTAAAAAGAACTGAAGATATATTCAATTAGTACATGCTACATACAAGTACATGTACAAATACATTGCTACCTGGTGTTCAAGTATAGTTTCCCAGACAGTCAAAAGTATCCCAAGGAGAGAAAAAAATACATATATATACACACATATATATACATATATATACACACACAGATACTCACATATCATATATATATATATATATTAGTAATTTAAAGTTGACTAGTTCTTTGTGGATTCTAACTAGAGTATCATTCTTCTGTATGGTTTTACAAGCACAATCCTGATGCTACTTCAATATTTTTATTTGGAAGAGGAAACCTCTTTTTATGAAAAACACTCACCAGAGAAAAGAATTGATTTGACTCCAAGTCAAAGAAATTAAATACCAATTTCAGACTGTGTTAATGTGCTTTTGGAAGCCCTACCATCTTTAACAGTATGTAATAGTCTTTTCGTGGAGATTAAAATGAGTACTGAGAACAATTTTATTTCATTTATTTGAACACTGGTTTCCTTAATTATTTGTATGATTTTCACTTTGCTTTGCTTAATTATAATGTGTAAAGCACTTAAAGTAAGAGAAGTAATATGTTCAGATCATTTAGCACCTTAATTGTACATTATCAATAAAATGAATTACTGGATTAATTGTAGCATTCATAAGTGGTGTTGTAAAGTACCAGTCTATGTCTGAGTCACCATAATTTCAAAGTCTCATTTCAGCATAAGAATCTACTTCTAATTTAAGGAGTTATTTTATAAACTGACTCTCATAGGATTTCTTTTATTTTTCGAAGTTATTATGGCCTTTCTGTCACTGATTTTCATTTTTTCCTTGGGAAAGAGTATATGTAACTGTCAGGCCCAATCATTTTATCTGCTGTGAAAGTTTGACTTGAGAACTTCTGTATCCAGGTCACTTTAGAAATTATCACTCACTTTCCCTTCATTCTTGGCAAAATTGATGTATCTAATTCCCAAGTGTTAGACCTGCTGAGTGTGTGGGAGGCTCTTTTCCTTCGTGTGGGAGTTTTGCATAAAATGCTTTTTTTGGTGAAATCTCATCTCAGTATCAGGTCTTTGAAGGCAACTTAACCATTGAGAGCTCTAAGAAAGAAGGCAGATATCACATGAAAAAGAGCATCTCTGTAAGATTTCCTGGATTGTATCTTCCCTTTCCCTTCTCCTTTCCATCTCTGTTTTCTTTTCTGGATGTGGGTATAACATCATTGCTGACTTCTTTAACCAACTATTTTGCTATGACTTCAAACTCTCCGCATAGGCTAGTTTCTCCTGATATAAATGGAAACCAGAGCTCAGGTGTGGGGTAATCTTAGAAGACTTTCTCCCTCCTCCCACCGGAAATTTTTCCATTTTTCTTATATCAGGTGGTAGAATACAAATGGCAGAGGAAACAAAGTAAGAATGATTTCTCAAGGATGAATTTAAATATCAGAGCAAAGGCATCTTAAAGAGGGTACGAATTTATAGACAGTGTAGCTCATATGAGTCCAATAATATTATGTCAGCTGGTATGTGTAAGGTCAGTAGACCCAAGGCAGGATTTGACTGTTTCATGACAATATTCATTTAAACTGGATATGTCACAAGTGATCAGCCATCTACAGCAGGAAGTTTGATCTAATCTCTAAGGTTGGGTTGATGGTCCTGTCAATTCTGTCAGTTGGGGCAAACTCCTTAGAGGACTATATGCAGTCTCTACTAAATACAATAGAAGACCATTTCAGTTAGGAGAAAAAGTTCTCAATATATTTTGTTTGATAGCATAAAGGATGTCTGTCTGTCATCTAAAAAGCTTGTATGTGTAAGAACACTGAAAATGTTATCTTCTACTGATGGAATTATGTGTAATTTTTGCATACTTAAGTATTTTCTCAATATGTATTCCAAGAGGAAAAGTGTATAAAGAGAAACCATTATCTGGTTAAATGTCTTCTCTATTATTCAGATGTGAACTCCCAGAAGGGTTGAATTTTATTCATTTGTTTCCCTAGTGTCTATCACAGTTGATATATGTGTCATAACTATTTATGGAACTAAAATGAACCCTTAGTAGCTTGACATTGTCTTTTAAAAGTTTTATAATAGTAAGCCAGTAGTATAGAAAATTTAAAATGAACAGTTCAGCTTCAAACACATTGGTCCACCTCCAGCCCTCTTCCCAGTCTTCAAAATGATGTATTTTGTGGTTATGGCCAACATTTTAGATAACATGATTTTCCTCTAGTTGCTTGACTCATTATTATTAATACACACCTAAATCAACCTGATATGATAGGCAAAAATTTGGCTATTACTTTGTTTCTCATCGTTCATATAATGCTATTTGTTATGAATTTGCAAGGTCAAATCAGTGTCAAAGAGCCACCTAGAGGAAGCTATGCAAATACTAAGTGAAATTTCTCATAGAAAGCACAGATAGGGTATCACCTCCCAAAGGAATAACCAGATTACAAATAGCATCCCAGAAGGCTCCCCCATTTTCTAGTCAAGAAAGTCCAGACAAGAAAGTCCATGAGACTCTTATCTTCAATAAACCACTAGAAAACCTGAAGTGGCACTGTGGCTCAAGTGGAAGAGATCTGCCCTTGAGCTGAAGAGCTGAGGTACAGTGCCCAGGCCCAGAGTTCAAGACCCACTGACAAAAAAAAAAAGGGAGAGAGAGAGAGATTGTTCACTTATTCGTATACAGTACACTTCTCTGTTGAGTAATTATCTTACAGATTACAGCTTGTTTATTACCCCATCAATGAGCTTCTTTTTAATTTATTTTTTGGTGCCAGTCCTGGGGCTTGAACTCAGGGCCTGCACATTGTCCCTGAGATTCTTTGCTTGCTCCAAGCTAGCACTCTACCACTTGAGCCACAGCTCCACTTCTGGCTTTTTTTTTGGGGGGTAGGTTAGTATAAATAAGAGTTTCACAGACTTAGAACCATGATCCTCAGATCTCAGCCTTCTGAGTAACTAGATTACAGGCGTGAGCCACCAGTGTCCAGCTTAATGGGCATTCTTTAACTGATTACATACTTCTATTAACTGGACATTTCCTGTTTGGTATTCTTAAAATAATTCTTCTATAAGCATTTATATATACACTTTTTAACATATATAAATTTGCGTTTCCATTGATTATAAACTCAGAAGTGGAACTGTTGGATCAGAAATAGAGGTATACCAATTACTTATTGCCTAGGACTATAATGAAGCTTATCAACATGAATTCCAAGATATGGAACAAGGGGTTCTTATTATGTCCTGTATGTAGTTTTTTGTTGTCTTTTTCATTTCTCTTAGTTTTATGAACCTTGTGTCTTATATATAACATTAATTGATAAGTGGAAGTGAAAAGGAATCACAGAAACAGCAGGACAAAGAATGGACCAATGAAATATTGATACTCATTACAGGTATTTATATGGAAGCTCTATAGCATCCTAAAATGGATTTTTAATAAATAAAAAATAAATCCGGTATAATCTCTAAGGAAACTTGGAGGGAGAGTATGTTCTAGAGTACTCCCGGATTGGTCCACTCAGTGTGTTTCTACATATTTATCTTCACAGACTTTTTTGTGTCTTTGCCCTAGGTAATTATCTAGGGTTTTAGCAGTCCTGTTCTCTTTTAATACTGATGTCCACTACTGCATCTCTACCAATGGAACCTTCATCATCCCTATGTGAGAATTTCTAATAAGATTCCCTAGCCTTAAAAATGTCCCTTTAGGGCTTGGATGTGGCTTAGTGGTAGAGTGCTTGTCTTGCATGCGTGAAGCCCTGGGTTTGATTCCCCAGTACCACAAAAACAGAAAAAGCTGGAAGTGATGCTATGGCTCAAGTGGTAGAGTGCTAGCCTTGTGCAAAAAAAGCCCAGGGGCAGTGCCCAGGCCTTGAGTTCAAGCCCCAGGACTGGCAAAAAAAAAAAAAGAACAAAAGATGTCCCTTTATAGCCAGGCGCTGGTGGCTCATGCCTGTAATCTTAGCTACCCAGGAGGCTGACATCTGTGGATCCTGGTTTGAAGCCACTCCAAGCAGGAAAGTCTGTGAGACTCTTATCTCCAATTAACCACACAAAAAATGAAAATGGTACTGTGGCTCAAGTAGTAGAGCGTAGAGCACTAGCCTTTACCACAAAGAGGCTCAGGAACAGCACCTAGGCCCTGAATTCAAGCCCCACAATGGACACACACACACACACACACACACACACACACACACACACACACACACAAGTCCCTTTATAAACAAAATTGTGAGCTAGACACTGGTAGCTCATGTTTGTAATCCTGGCTCAGGATCTAGCTTATTTAGAAGTGATGTCAGCTCAGAAGACTGAGATTAGAAGATTACAGTTGAAAGCCAGCCTGGACAGAACAGACTGTGAGACTCTGATTTCCAATTTACCAGAAGAAAATTGGAAGTGGATATGTAGCTGAAGTGAGTGAGTGCCAGCCTTGAGCAAAAATGCCAAGTACAAGTAGGAGGCCCCAGTATTGGCCACACACATACAGACACAGACACATATACACATACACATATTGCTAACATATAACAAATTGGATTTGCAAGAATTTTGCCAGGTCTTAGAGAGTCTTTTTTTTTCTTTTATTGGTTGTGGGGCTTGAACTCTGGGCCTGAACACTGTTCCTGAACTCTTCGCTCAAGGCAGGCACTCTACTACTTGAGTCATAGCACCACTTACTTTTGGTTTTCTGGTGGTTAACTGAAGATAAAAGTCTCATGGATTTTTCTGTCTGGGTTGTCTTTGAACTGCGATCATCAGCTCTCAGCCTCCTGAATAGCTATGATTACAGGTGTGAGCCACCGATGCTCAACGAGTCTTATCTTTTAAACTCAGTCTTCCTCTGCTTCTCGACACATTTACCTTGGTATATTAGTATCTCTGTCTTATAGTGTTATTAAAATTAAATAAGCAAAGTGCTCAATATTGTGAGTTTTTATAATTACTTCTCAGTGTTATTAATATTAAGTTGCAGGCAGCATTTCTCCTGGCCTTGGTTAATGTTTCAAAATAATACAGAATTAATTCTCTTATAAACACAAATTTTAGAAAGCCTTAATAAATTCAAGTTACTAAGATGCCATTTGGCCTTCAAAAGCAAGTATTTTCTAAGCACTGCTCAAACCACCTAAAGAGTCCACGCCATCAACAAATGAACACTTACATTGCAGCAGGAAATTTGTTCCATAAATACTGAACAAAGAACTGGCAAAGAGACATTACCAGATCAGGTCTCACCAGACATGACCAGAATAGCCCTTCCCATCATGATGGTCAGGAAACAGTCTGCTTTAACACTTCCTGATCAAGGTCCACTCACCACTCACTAGGGTAGCTGGATCAATAGAGAAAAATCTCAATTATCTAACAGATTGCTCAAATACCAAATTGCTGGGCTTATGCCTATTTGAAGCAATTTGAGCATTTCGCCAAATTTCTATCAGGAGTAGGAAAAAAAAACATGGGCAAATATTAAATGAGTATAGATTGCATTTATTTGCAAAATACAGGCCCTTCAGGAGAGTGGAAATTATGTAAGTCATAATATTGGATATGAAACAGCCATCACAGGGTCTGGCACATTATAGCTCTTCAGAAAACAAGAGTTCCTGTTCTCAGCTCTTTGGACTCTTACTGCTAGCTCAGCATCAGCCAAGAGCCTGTTAAAATTGCTACAATCCCAGCTTGCTACTTTAGCAACTGTGTTGCAGCTCTGCCTTTCCAAGAAATTGTCTGGGTCCTGGCACTCCTTTCTTTCACTACTTCTTAACGTTCATCTACCATTTATAAGCTTCTTTTTTTTTATTGTGAGAATACTGTACAGAGGGGTTACAATTACATGGGCAAGATAACGAATACATTTCTTATCAAGCATTGTTGCCTCCTCTTTGTTTCCCCTTCCCATCCCTTCCCATCCTCCCCTCACCCCCCCACCAATCCCCCCCCATACCACCAAAGTTGTAAAGTTCATTTTTGACATAATGACTTGTACATCTCATAGTTGCAATGGGTCCACCTGTATCCCTAGTTAAACGATTTGGTTTTTTTTTCCCTTCCTCTCCACAAATTATACCAACATCAAATACAGTGAAAGCAGGGGTTATACTGTGGGGGAGGGACATACAAAGCAACAAAGAAATCATCTTAGCATTTGTAAGCTTCTTGAGGGAATGTTTGTTTTTATACTTTGATGTCTCAATGGGGGCCAGAGGACACATTGCTTAAGTCCTACACGCGGCTCCCACTATACAAGCCATCCCTTATTATAAGGTTCAAAACTCCAAGTAGTGTCTTGGATTTAGGCCACTAAGAGCATCTGGGGGGATAGCCTTAGGGAATAGGAATCGTGAGGGCATAAAATACTAATAGAACTCTGGTCTATTAGAAAAATGTTTATTCAATCCAGGCAGATGTCCACATCGACTCCTACTTTAAGATGGTAGTCTTGAAATTCAGTAGATGCCCTCTATACCTTGAGTTCAAATTCTGACACGTTTACTTATAGGCCAAATGGTTTTGGAATCATTTCTTTCATCTCTCAAGCTTGAGATGAGTCATTTAAAAACATTATAGGTAACAATATTTTCAATTCTGTATCAGTTAGAAGGTTCAACAGAGGGGATTTTTATAGAGAATGCATTTCTCTGATGTGTTGGAGGGCTGATGAGCACAAAGGGAACACAGACGTAAAATGGACATAATAACTAAGAAAGTGCTCTCCTTAAGTGTGGACATCAGACATAGGTGCCCAGAGGAAGAGGTGTGAGAACCCTCGAGAAGCCAGTTTAGACATTGGCATTGGTACTCCCAAAGAGAGGAAAAGATCTCTCAGGATGAAGGGCGGGCCCTCGAAGCTTGCCATTTTTCCCCTTTTTTCTTTCCTGCCAATCTTCCTCTGGTGCCACCTACTGGCAGAAGTAAGTAAAGTCAGCTAGCAAAGAAGAACGGTTTGTAGAGTCAAATACCAACATTTCAAAGTAAGTATAGAAGAGTAGGTTTAGAGCTCAGAGAAAAGTCACCATAACCTGTTTGTTAAATGGGACAATAATAATATCAGGTTCATAAACTTGCATTCAGAATTGCTTGTTGAATTGAGTACTGATTACTCCTGTAATCCTAGGTAGGAGGCTGAGATATGAGGATCACTGTTCAAAACAAAGCCAGCACCAGCAAAGCTCATGAAACTCTTATCTTCAGTTAACCAGCAAAAATCTGAGAGTGGCCCTGTGGCTCAAGTGGTAGCATACCAGTCTTGAGTGAAAAGGCTAATTAAAAACATGAGGCCCTGTGTTCAAATCACAGTACATATACACTCTCTTTCTCTATCTCTGACTCTGTCTCTATCTCTCTCACACACAGAATTATTATGGTATTGGGTTAAATCACTTAGTATAGAGAATAGAGTATAAAATGAATTCATAATTATTATTTATAATTCACTGGAGTTTTTAGTCTTTAATTTTACTTTGACTTTTAACCAAATGATATACTGAATATCCTCAACTTACTACACTACTATTAATAAAACTTGATAATGCTTACCTATTTGGGACTCTAAAATACAGTTTTAAATATATCCTTGCAATTCAAACAGAGGTAACTCACAATCACAGGAGGTAAACACTATGTTAAAGAAACAAAGGGCTTGCCCTTTGAAAATCAACCATCAGGTGTTTATTCATCTTCCCAGAAAAAGATATGGAACTCATTAACATCCAGGGCTTTCATTGCTAATCTATACGCACATTAAAATGCTTGTCACTGGTTTCCTATTTAGTGCTTTTAGAGACTTCCCATGTCAACCAATTTGGCTCCATTGTGTTTTAGGGCAGAGCACACAGAACAGCAAGTTTGGAAGCCTCCAGTTCCTTTCCTAGGTATGAAAGACGTTCCCTTACCACCAATGAGCATGGTGCATATGGAGAAGATCTTCTCGGCATCTGTGTTGGCGGAGACGTTCCCAAAGCCAACACTGGTGAGGCTGCTCAGGGTGAAGTACAGGGCAGCAATGTAGGCGCTGCGGATGGAGGGGCCACCCAGGGTGTTGTTCCCATAGTATGGAGACTCCAGTCTCTTTCCCAACTCATGGAGCCAACCTGAAATGGAGGAAAGATTGCAACATTAGAACAGTTAATGTCCAGAATTAGCACACGTGGGTAATGATAAAGGAACATTTACAGATGTCATAATTTCTTCAAGGGAAAGAAGGAAGAGAGTTCAAAAGAAATCAAAAGCCAGGTACTCTCTATTATTGCTATGAACACAAAAACATCACTCTTAGGCAGGCTGTCTTCAGTATTACACAGAAGAGCCAAGTAAGCCTTTGAGAGTGGATTGGTGGTTAAAGCAATTTGTGATCACCCCAACATGAGGAGTCAATGGAAGACATTGAAACAGGGATGCTTGCTGCTTTCAGTCACTGGGAGTGAAATACACACTAGGCCCATTAAACTAGTCTCCATTGACATTTTAAGAAACACAACAGTTGGGTGGTATTTTCATGTTATCTCTTGCAATGTTAGGGATAGAATCCAGGGCCTTGCTGATGTCTGGCAAGTGTCCTACCAGTAGGCTACAATCCCAGTCTAATAGGCATTTAAAAACCCTACATGATACCTGGGTACTGGTGGCTCACTCCTGTAAGCCTCAGCTACTCAGGAGGCTGAGATATGAGGATTAGGGTTTGAATCCAGCCCAAGCAGGAAAGTCTGTGAGACTCATCTCCAATTAACCACCAGAAAATGGGAAATGGTGCTGTAGTTCAAGGGGTAGAGCACTTGCTTTGAGCTGAAGAGCTGAGGGACAGGGCCCAGGCCCAGAGTTCAAGCCCCACGACCAAAAAAAAAAACCCTCCATGTTAAATATCAATGTCATCAATAGCCTTCAAATAGGTAAGAAAGGCTCTATTTCCATTCTGTAAAGCCCTTCTCCATTTTGTTGATTTGGACTGATATCTAGTTACCTTATAAGTGTTACCTAATCATTCAGGGATCCTTTCTGTAACCTCATTCTCATTTAGAGTGAATGTAAGGTGTGGGGGGAAGGGGCTTATAAAAGATACTGTAATAGATAGCACTAGGTACTACTATAGTAATAGATACCATGATAGAACTGGATAACCATTAAAACAGTTGCATGATACCCATATGCAAACATGTCCAATTTTTATTTAAATAAATGTTTCAAATACGACTAGTTTATTGGATATTAGTTATACCATCATATATTTATTTTGAAAAATCTATATTCATAGAGATGGAAGCATAGGGAATGTATTATCAAAAACAATGGCATTACTTAGAAAAGAAACACAACACAGAGAACACTTTAAGACCCTTCAGCAGAAATGTTTACCTATTAACCTGTTATATCTTAAAATTACAGTATTTTATAGTTCTCTTCCTCTCTGCATGTAATATATATGTAAGGTTCATGCCACCTTTATAGTGGATATTATTCACAAGCCACTTTCTTATTTTTATTAGAAAGTAGTGGTTTGTGAATAATATACACTATATATCCATATATAATATATATCCATACATTTTTTCATTTAATAGCTGCCAGGCACAGATAGCCATTTCATTTTTTTTAATTTAATTTAATTTTATTTGTGAACATACTGTACAGAGGGGTTACAATTACATGGGCAGGATAATGCGTACATTTCTTACCAAGCATTGCAGCCTCCTCCTTTGGTTTACCCTTCACATCCCTTCCCAGCCTCCCTCCTCCCCCCCAATCCCAATCCTTCTCCTTCCCCCCCTTCCCCCCCCCGCACTGACGTTGTAAAGCTCGTTTTGGACATGACAACTTGTACTTCTCATTGTTGCAACAGGTCCACCTGTATCCTTAAACAACTGGTTTTTCCTCATCTCCTCCACAAGTTATACTGACATCAGATATAGTGAAAGCAGGGATTATACTGTGGGGGAGGGACATACAAAGCCACAAGGAGATAATCTTATAAATGCGTTAGAAACACATGCATGAAAGAAAAAAAACATTAAAATACATAGCTAAGGGTTCATTTTCCTGACATCATATTATCTGACCTTTTCTGCTTGACTCATACATATACTAGATATTGCAAATAAGGGAAACCATGGGACCTATGTTTCTTTGGGCCTGGCTTACTTCACTTAATATAATTTTTTCCAAGTTTTTCCATTTCCTAACAAATGGGGCAATGTCATTCTTTCTGATGGAGGCATAGAATTCCATTGTGTATATATACCACATTTTCTTGATCCATTCATCTACTGAGGGGCATCTGGGTTGGTTCCAGATCTTAGCTATGGTAAATAATGCTGCAATAAACATTGTTGTGCTGGTAGCTTTAGTGTGGTCTTGTTTGTAAACATTTGGGTAAATGCCCAAAAGTGGGATTGCTGAGTCATAGGGGAGTTCTATGTGAAGTCTTTTGAGGAACCTCCATACTGCTTTCCAAAGTGGTTGAACAAGTTTACATTCCCACCAACAATGAAGTAAGGTTCCCTTCTGTCCACATCCCCTCCAGCATCTGTTGTTGTTAGAGTTCTTGATTTTTGCCGTTCTAACTGGGGTGAGGTGATATCTCAATGTTGTTTTGATTTGCATTTCTTTTATGGCTAGGGATGTTGAACATTTCTTCATGTGTCTATTGGCCATCCTTCTTTCTTCTTCAGAGAAGTTTCTCTTTAAGTCTTTAGCCCACTTATTTATTGGGCAGTTGTTTCTTTGAGGATTTAGCCATTTCATTTTTTATATAATTTAAAAAAATCTTTAAGTAGTCATACAAACGAGTTTCAATTAAGCACATCAGTTTATTGTACAATGCAACTTGAACAGTGTCACTCTCTCATATGAACTTAAAAAAGAAGAAAAAGTAAAAGTAAAGATCATTCTGGTAAGTCTGTCTTGGTCAGAAAGCATGTGAGGTGGTTGGTGATACTGTCCATCCTTGCCTGTCATCTTCCTATTCTTTGTTACTCCCCCCTTTAAAAATGATCTCTGAGATAGATGTAAAAGACAGGTATCATTTAACAAAGCAGTATGTGAATACGGTTCATCTTGACCTGTGTCACTCCCTTCCCAACCTCACCCCCCTTTGACCTAGACATTTCTTTTTTATTTTTATACTTTTTATTGTAAAAATACTGTACAGAGGGGTTACAGTTACATCAGTTACATGAGCAAGGTCATGAGTACATTTCCTGTCAAGCATTGTTACCTCCTCCTTTGTTTTTCCTGTACAATCCCTTCCCTCCCACCTCCACAACTACACTCTCCATTTCTTTTTTAAAGCAGTGATAATACTTGAAAAAGTTACAGGTTATGGAGCTGTGCTAGGTCATTAAAATGTAAATTTGAAGCATTCTAGAATTCTTGGAGACCCAGTAGAAATGCTTAGCAGTGAGTGTTATACCTCATCCATCTTCTGTCTCTACAGAAATACTTCTGTACCTTTAGCTTGCACCGGGCACATCTAAATAGCTTGGTAAGCAGAGACTTTCTGACCACACCTGCCACTTCCACTATGAGGGTGGAAAAGGTGAGGCCAGGACTGAGAAATTACCTGTGTAACAAGTTCCCAGGTGATACTGGTGTGATTAGACAACACTGAAGAAGCACTATTCTATATCAAGGGAGTCTCCCAGCTGACTGTACCTGAGAGAGCTTTAGAAAACACACTGCCCAGGTTCAGCCTACAGAATCCAAATTTCTGCTGTCACGACCAGATGTTGATATGTTATAAAAGTCCCCCAGAAAAATGTAATGTGATCAGAGGGCTTACAACCACTGTATTCTAAGCATTAGCAAAACACCGGGTAATAGTAGGATTTAATACATTAGTTCATAAAGTGAATGTGCTAATAAATGGTCTTAGCTTTTGATTTAGATATAAGGCAAAAGCATTTGTAAATTAGTCTTTGATTTTTTTGCGTATAAGGCTTAATAAATGCATCTTTTTTTAGAGCAGCATTGGATTTGAACTCAGGGCCTTCTATCTGCTAGGCAGGTAATCTACCACTTGAGCCATGCCTCCAGCCTAGTTTTTAAAATAGAGTCTAGCTTTTGTGCTTGGGCACACCTGGATGGTTATCTTCCTATTTACACTTCCAGAGTAGCTGGGATGACCAGGTGAGTACCAACACATCCCTTTTTTTTTCTAATTGGTTAAGATGGAATTTCCTAATTTTTTTGTCCAAGCTGGCCTTGAAACACAATATTTTGCCACTGCAGTAGCTGAGATTATAGGCATGAGCTACCATACCCAGCATTAAAGTATTTTGGCGATAGAAATAATAAAGTTTAAGAATTTTGTTATAAAATGCAATGCTATTATTAGACTATGGATACTCACCTTGCCTAGAGAGACTTCATGAGGGGGAATAAAGTCTAGATTTAAACAGATTTTAATCTGGACTTACTATTTATATTTTGTGATGATAACTAACTTTGCTGGGGTCCCATTTTCTTATTTTTAAAATTATGGATCCTGTCTAACTAGGAGGTTTGCAGAGGCATGAGATGCCACATACAGAATATACCAGCCAAGGTTATTGGCAGAGGTTTGTAATATTACCCCTCCCTTTCCTTCTTGATATCTTCTAGTAATTAAATGGAACATTGTACAAAAGGCTAAGAGAAATACAAAGTCAGCTGTAAACAGCAGTGGAAAAAAAGAAGTAGATGACAAGATATATTTGGTAGACTCCAGGAGTGCCATGTCATATAATTTAATAGGTATGAGAAGGGGAAGAAAAACCCTCAAGGGATAGTAGGTCTTAAGATCTGGAGAGGTGTAAGGTATTGGTGGTTCAAATACATAATCTTAGTGACTCAGGAGGCTAAGAACTGAGGATCTTGATTTGAAGACAGCCTGGGCACAAAAATCATGAAACTCCTATTTCCAATTAACCAGCAAAATGCCAGAAGTGGGGCTGTGACTCAAGTGGTAGAGTACAAGCCTTGAATGAGAAAGTCAAGTGAGAGCATGATACCTGAGTTTAAGCCTTAGTACTGGCACACCATACACACAGCAAGGGGGGAGGAAGGGAGAGAGGGAGATCTGGAGAATTAGAATGCCTGTTTATTAGTCTGACAAAAGACATGGGTCATTTTCTCAAAAAAAAAACAACAACCAACAAACCCCTAGACATATTGGAGATATACAATGATCATATGTAATTTTGTGCATACTTTTTAGATGGTCATGGTTTCTCTCATCACACATGCCTGGTCTAAGGACCCAGCTTAAAACTTGTGTTCTATAATTTATGTGAGGGCAAGGGACAAGAAATGATGGAAATATGATTTGGTAAAACTTTATTATTTAGAGGAAAAGGTTTAGAAAAGAAGACAGCTACCTAAGAGTAAACAGATAGCACAAAAGCAAGTTAAATGTGTGCTTTTTAAAAATATATATAGTGAAAATGTTGTACAGAGGGGTTACAGTTACATGAGTAGGGTAATGAGTACATTTCGTAGTGAGCATTGTTACCTCCTCCTTTGTTTTCCCCCTATTATCACGTTCCTCCCCACCTCCCCAATTCCTCCAGACATCTCCCCACCTTGACACTGCAAAGTTTGTTTTCAACATAGTGTCCTGTACATATCATCATCACAATAGGTCAACCTACATCCCCATTTAAGCCTTCTGCTATGTCCCTTCCCCTCCCCAAATTCAAAAATGTATATACAAGATGCAGAACACCAGCATCAAATCCAGTGAAAACAAGGGTTATACCTTAGGGGAAGAACACACAAAAGAAACAAAACAATTGCATAGTGCATTGTAAGTACATTGAAAATACTAGCAAGAAAAAAAACCCACTTGTGTCCCTGTCTTGGGGTACATTTTGTTTAACATGATCTCATGTGGTCATATATACATAGCCTATGACATTCTCTGCTTGCCCTAGACATGTACTAGTCATTGTAAACAAGGGAAACCATGGGACCTATGTTTCTTTGGGCCTGGTTTACTTTCAAGTCTTTCCATTTCCTAACAAATGGGGCAATGTCTTTTTTTCTGATGGAAGGATAGAATTCCATTGTGTATATATGCCACATTTTTTTAATCACTTATCTACTGAGGGGCATCGGGGTTGGTTCCAGATCTTAGCTATGGCAAATAATGCTGCAATAAACATGGTTGTGCTAGTAGCTGTGGTATGACCTTGTTTGTGATCATTTGGGTAAATGCCCAAGAGTGGGTTTGCTGGGTCATAAGGGAGCTCTATATGGAGTCTTGAGGAATCTCCAAAAATCTGATATCAAATAAATATGCACTGTAGCAAGAGAGTCAAGGCCAAGTGGTAAAATGAGAAGCAGCGGGGACCTCTGTATTTGTCATCACATTCAGGATGGGAATTTTTGCAAACAAGTCTCTTAAGGGCACTGATTAGTCATTGTTGGATGCCAAGTAGGATGTTTAAGAGTGGGAGGGCTGTTTGCCAGAACTCTTCCAAAGGGGCTAGAACATTTGTTCCTCATTGGCAGTCCTCATCCTTGATAACCACAGGGATATCTGGGTAGCTGAAAAATGTCACTGTGCCTACAGGGTAATTATGGCAAGACCTCATTTTTATTTCACTTGATTTAAAGAGGAAAATAGAAATAAACCACAGCAAAAATGATACTTCCTCTCTGTTGGCTTTCTGCTATACAAAGACTATGAATACCCAACCTGACCCATCTGTTGATCTTGAAGGTTTAAAGTATTCGTTGATTTCTGGAGTGCAAAGTTTTCTCATTAACCAAGTGAATAAAGCCAGCTAATCTGTTTGCTTAGATGTTTTAATTTGAACCACAAGTGAAGTATAGAAGTATTCTCTATATCAAACCACTTCTATCATTTGATGTCTCTCATAACATCAGATAAAAGCGCTGTGTTTGGATACCCAGATACTATTTTTAATCCAAGTTTATTCATTTACATATGTGTGAGCACAGGTCTCAGAAGTGGTTCCCCAAGCAACACACAGATGATCAACAGACCTACTTTTTTGGTTGCTACTGTATCTCTTTTCTGTCTGGCCAACTGTTCTGTCTATTTTGAGCCACATCTTATTTTTAAAAGGCTGCTACTAAACTGTATTACAGCTGACAGAGCAGAAGCAATAATGATAATGAAAAAAAAACCTGGTAACTCGAAAAGGAGGTAACACCTACAAATCCGGGGATTGGCTATATGGGCTAAATAAAACTTTTTCACAGAACAGCTCCTCCAAAATGAGAGCACATATCCCACTGTAACAAGACAACATGTCACTGTGCCACAAGAAGAAGCAATTTAACCAATTTGGAATTCAATCTTTTTTTTAAAAAATGCCTGAGGAACTCATGTCTCTAAAGGAAGGGGTGTACTGAAACACTCTATTTCTGCTCATTTTTTTTTGCACTGAAGAACATACCTCATGAAGAAGATTCTAAATATACTAAATATGATGTCCCATGATGCAAACAAAAGATAGCATGAAATAATCCCATCATTACCTAAATATAGCACATGAATAAAAGATATTTGTTGAATAGTCATCAGTCTGAAAGACAGAGTGACTCTCAACAACTATGCCAAGCTGATAGTTCGAAAGATAATTCAGGGTACTTATTTATGCTTGCATAATAATCATGCACCCAGTATTTTGCTAAGATATGTATATTTAATTCTAAAAAGGAGTTTCTTTTCATTTTTCTCCTTAGGTTTCCTCTAATGATATACTTAGTTTTACTATTTGTATGTGTGCATTCACAATTTGTGCAAAATGTGAGCAGTCTTATACAACAGATGTGTTCCTGAAAAGTTTAGTTTATATTTGCATTTGGCAAATTAACATATACTTTAGGCTAGGAATAAACCATGGTATTTGAGGAAAGTCGATGGCAAATCTCTTAAGTTATATACAATACTTCAAGAATATGACAAACAACCCAGTAAAACATAAACTTATTCAATTAGATTTACATATGATCTGAATATGTATGTGTGGAAAGAGAGAGAAAAAGGAGAAAGAATTAACTACTAAACTTTTATTGTTTTTGTGTGAAAAGTCATGTGTTTTACCAAACAGAAATGTAATTATTCTTTTACTAATTTTGTTGTTAGAGGAAGCACATTCATTTTTATCTGTACTACAGATGTTGTAATTTTGGAGAAAACCAGTATCTTTATTGCTGCTTTCAGAGTTGGAATATTACAGCATTTTGTTTATATTTTCAATGTTTTCCTTTAATTTTTTTTGAGTCATGGTCTCTATATGTAGCTTAGATTGGCCTTAGACTCACATCCTCCTGTTTCAGCATTCTCTCCCCATATACACACACATGGTAGTGCTGAATTGCAAGCGTGTTCCACTCTTCCTAGCTTGATTTTAATTTTCATTACTTTCATTTCTAGATAATAATTTTACTTATAACCAAAGATTATAATACTGAAACTTTGAACATACAATAAAAAAAGAATTAACTACTAATTTCACCTATCACTCAAATGGTACAAAACCAACCACTGTATAAGGAGTCATCTGTAAGCAAGAACTGGACAAGATTATGACTTTTTAATAGGTTAGTACATTGGCTACTAGTCCATCAAGTGCTATGTGTGGTTCGGAGACTGTGTAGTACGTCTTCCAACCCAATTATATGCATCATTCTCATGGAATAGACACAATAACCATCATACTACCATTCATTATTTTACTATAATCCCAATTTAGGAATGAGGATCTCTATTTGAAAGGTAAGAAAACTACTACCTGTTCCAAGCAATCATGTCAGAAATTTAACCTAAATCTTTCTGCTGTTTGATGTGGCCTACATCCATGGGAGAGGGACTCAGAGAAGGGAAGGCAGAGAATGAAGTAACCATAATGAAGAAAGGTACTGCTAGAAATAATTGGAGCTTGAAATCTTACCGAGTAATCTCTTAACTTCATTGAGGAAGGTGTGGATGGTAGAATGCACACCTTGTCCTAGAGTTCAAGGGTGTCCATAGAACTACTGCCCCTTATTGATCGAAAACTATTAGCTCTCCTGATCTTGAAGAGCATTCTCTCTCCCTCTGCTGGCAAGATATTTCCTCACCTTGGAAGATGACCTTTGAAAGGTCACACAGAGGTGGATCACCACCTTCTGGATAGCAGTCTTTAAGACTGATGACTGCCAAATACTTTGCTAGTCTTTCACATAACATTATTTCTCCAGCTCTTTTAATAACTATGCCTTTTGTGGGGGTGAGGGAGAGGTGCCTCAACAGTTTGAAAGAGTAATTTGTAAGTCCTTAATTTTCTAAGTTGAACATCCTTTTTTCTTTCGACTGTACTATATAAAATAGTAATCAACCAAGATAGGAACACACCTTGTTTTTTTTCTTTCTTGCTATTGTTTTAGTGTATCTAAAATGTGCTATGTGATTTTTTTTGTTTCTCTTGTATGTTCTTCCTCCATGGTACAACTCCTGTTTACACTGTATTTGATGTTGGTGCCCTGCATCTTGCATATACATTTTTCTGATTTGGGGAGGGGAAGGGAAATAACAAAATGCTGAAACAAGGATACAGGATGATCCATTGTAGCAATGAGATGTACAAGACACTATGTAGAAAACAAACTTTACAACTTGGGGTTGGGGAGGGAGGATTTGGGGAGGTGGAGAGGAAAGGGATGGTAGGGGAAAAACAAAGGAGAAGGTAACAATGCTCAATAGGAAATGGACTCATTACCTTACTTATGTAACTGTAACCCCTCTGTACACTATTTTTTCAATGAAAAACATAAAAAATAAAAAAATAAAATAGTAAACAGTTCATTTTACCTCCTCCACCCAGAGGTCTTTGGAGAATGTTTGACAAAATCTATATGTACTTACAATGTCTATGATGCCTTGATAATTTTATAAAACAATTCCTATAAACAAGCTTATTCATAAGCCCATCAACTCAGTTGTATCTTTTTGTGGTGAAAAAAATGTTCTCATTTGCCATTTTCATACTAGTTATATTATGTTCTTACTATTATAAACTGCATGGTTTACATTATTATTAACTAGTTACCATGCTCTTCAGATGACTTTACATTTTAATTTTAAGTTTTGCTGTTTTAAAATCATTATTAAATAAGTTTATATTTTCAGTGCCCACTTTTACTTAAAATGAAATATGCACCCCAAGAACTTAATGTCACATCATAGAAAACAGGTGAATTAGTTGAATATAATTCATAATACTGACATAGTATAACTTGTATTCAGAACCTGAACATCATATTTACAGTGATCAAAAGGTTAAAAATGAAAACTGCAAACTTAGAAACAAAGAGTACCAGAGTCAATGTTTGCTTGTCTTCTGTCCTTGGTTCTGAAGGGCACCTAATTTGGTTGAACATCAGAATGAGAAGTGGCAAGTGCCACAATTCATAAGTGGCAGTTAGCTGGGTGAAAGAGGCAGGGAGTTGGGAGGAAATGACTATCCTAAGGTGCAACATGAGAGTTTCTCTGGTCTCTGAACTAGTCTTCTGTATAAGGGGCTGAGTCCTGGGGCTGTCAACGTGACAGAAATGGCAGAGTACATGTTGGAAGTTTTACTGTGTGCTTGTCACTCTGTGTGTGTGTGTGTGTGTGTGTGTGTGTGTGTGTGTGTGTGTGTGTGTGCGTGTGTGCCAGGATTTATGGTGAGGTAGGTAGAAGATCATTGAGATCCACAGCATTTGTCAAATCTTGTATTTACTGCTACAGTTACTTTGTAAAAGTCAATATTGATATCAAGAGAAAGCTTAAGACTTCACCTTCATTGTCCAGTAAAATGTCGATAACTCACATCACATCACTGACAGCAGGAAACAAACTTATCACCAGTCTTCAAAATTTAATGTTCACTAGTGCGTGTCATTATATATATATATATATATATATATATATATATATATATATATATATATACATTTCTAACTGCTTTGATTAAACTTTTTGTTTTTAAATAGTCTTTAATGTACATCAAGTCACAAAGGGCACAGAAAGTCCATGTATATCTTCCTTCATCCAGTTTCTCCCAATTTTAATCTTATATTACCATGCACACTTCATTTTTTTAAATAAAGTTAACCCTGGTTTATTATTACTAAATTATGGGCACTTCATCTCTTAATTTAATATATAGAATTAAGGAGTTCATAGACCTAGCCATCCATCAAAATGATCTCTCATCCTCCAGCTCTTCCCCATTTTATGTGATGTGAGTAAGAGCCGTAATAAGTGGGCACAAGGCTGTAGTGGTATTTGATATTAATGTGTTGATTGCACTAAGAAAGATTCATCAGCAAATCTGAGGTCTCACTGTGATAGTAAGTAGAGCAGTCATTACTAGCAGGGTGGGAGGGAATCCTACTAATCTAATACTTTGATTCTTTTATGCATGCATGAGTGCTGATCCTGGGGCTTGAAATCAAGGCTTATACACTTTTCCTGTGCTTTTTTTCCCCCTCAAAGTTATCACTATACCACTTGAGCCAAAGCTTCACTGCTGGCCTTTTGGTGGTTAACTAGAGATAGGAGTTTCACAGATTTTCTTGCCCGGTGGCCTGGCTTTGAACTATGATCCTCAGAACTCAGGCTACTAAGTTGCTAGTATTACAGGTATGAGCTACCAGTGCCTGACTTCACACTTTGGCTTTTATAAACCAAATGAAACCTATTATTGGGATAAACAATGGAAACCAAAACAGTTGTTCATGAAATAGTAGAGAAAACTGAGATGTTTTTTCCATCTTGACTAAAATAGTCATGTGATTCTTTATGCATCATCTAACTTCTCTGGTCTTCCATTTTTCATATTTAAATGTGAGATGATAGAATTGAGAAATCTAGATTCTCTTTCAGACCTGAGATTTTATATTAGAATTTGTCACATTTTCCCCACAACAAGTTGAACAATCTGAAAGCAAAATATTTGTGCAAAACCCCACAATTGTATATTTTCATCTTTATTTGTTTTTAACTGATTGGAGACTCTTCAACAACTAGTGATGAACTGAAGAGGGAAGCTTCTCCCATTTTTTCTTTTTCTTGTTTTTCCATTAAAAATAGTGTTAAGGTGATGTACAGGGGTTAATAGTTACATAAGTAAGGTAATGATTACATTTCTTGTCTAACTTGTTACCCTTTCCCTCGTTTTTCTCCCACTTTCCACCCAGTCCCCCGAGTTGTACAGATCATTTCCAACATGTCTTATGAGTATCACTGTTGCATTGGCTCCCCCTTTGTCCTTTGTCTCACCATTTTGTTGTTCCACTGCTCTTCCCTAGTTCAGATAAATGAATATACAATACCCAAGTGAATACAGTAACAACAGGGCATAAATCATAGAAATAAAAATACAAAAGAAAAAAGAAATTGCATAGTACACTGAGAACAACAACAAAGAAAAACCTCTTATGTCCATGTCTTGGAGTTCATTTTGCTTAGCATCATCTTATATGCTCATATGTACGAGAGTGGCCTCTCCCATTTTTAGACATGTGCCACTTGTGCTGTTTCCAATGCCAGATTATCTTTCAAAGCAAGCAAGGCTTCCTGCTGCTAGTTGACAAGAAGTATCATGTGTGCTCAAGCCAATCCAGAGGTTACTAGTTCTCCAGAGTCTACTTTAAAAAGTAGAAAAAGATTGCACCATAGAAATGTCCTGGAGACTGCTTTTATACCCTGCTACTTTGCCAAAATGTAGGATCAGCTCCAGTAGTTTGAGTATGGAGTCTATAATCTACAGGATCCTGTCATCTGCAAAGAGGGAGGATTTTACTTCTTCCTTCCCTATTTGGATCCCCTTTATGTTTTTCTCTTGCCTTTTTGCTCTTACTAGGAATTTTAGTACTATATCAAAGAAGAGTGGAGAGAAACTTGTCTCATTCCTCTTTTTAGAGGAAATGGTTTCAGATTTTTCCACCATTAAGTATAATACTGACTGTAGGTTTGTCAGATATAACCTTTGTGATATTGAGTAGTATTCCATGGATTCCTAGTTTCTCCAGAGCTTTTATCATAAGGATTGATTCGTGGAGCATAGCATTTCATCAAGCAACAATTAATTTAGCGATCAAACTGCAAAAATAGACCATCAACACATACAAACAAACCTAAACCAAAACCAGAAAAAAATCCCTGGAAAGAATAAATAATGTGAAACAGTTTGAAACCTCAGTTGAGAAGATACTGTAGACTTTCTGATTGATCCCAGGAAGAAACAGAACAGACCATCTGTTTCCAGCTAACTAGGCCACTTGCAAATGCTTCTGAAATCTCAACTAAAAATAGAGGAAATTGTAACCAAGATTAGGCTCATAGTTAAGTTGGCAGAGAATACACTGTAAACTGTTCGTATTTATCCTTCTTACATAAGATATTTGCAATTGACAATGCTTTATGTTCTGTCCCCCCACTGGAACATTTCTTCTATAGTTTAATTGTTTTAGTGTTTATCTTGGCTTCCATGGACTTCTAGGACATACATTAATGTCTGAGGTCAGAGCATCATTTGACAGGTAATTTTTTACTTGATTAGAAAATCTTAATCCAAAGCACTCGTCACTTGTGACTATATTAGGAAACCCTGTTTCAGGAAGACAATTTGTATCAAAATAATTGTATCTAGCCACATCATTCTATTTTATTATGGATATGCTAAAAGGTTCATTATTGGTTCCAAATTTCCTTTTTGGCTTCTTTCATTTTTCCTTTCCTCTCTCAAAGGCTCAGAATAGTACAAAGATAGAGAAGAAAAAGCAGCGATAAGTTTAAAAGTTGCAAAACACCTCTCAGCTGTGCCTAGTGGTGCCATTTAGCTTAAAAATGTAGGGCTATACCAACATCAAATACAGAACTTTACAACTTTGGCTGGGGGGGATGGGAAGGGACGGGAAGGGGAAACAAAGGAGGAGGCAACAATGCTTGATAAGAAATGTACTCATTA
>NW_012267276.1:3560630-3563129 GCF_000151885.1 Dipodomys ordii | reverse complement strand
TGAACTCTGGGCCTGGGCACTGTCCCTCAGCTCTTCAGCTCAAGGCTAGCGCTCTACCACTTGAGCCACAGCACCACTTCCAGCTTTTTTCTTTTGTGGTGCTGAGGAATCGAACCCAGGGCCTCATGCATGCAAGGCAAGCGCTCTACCACTGGGCCACCTTCCCAGCCCCACAAAGAAATAATCTTATAAATGTATTAGAAATAATCGCATGAAAGAAAAAACATTTGAATACATATCTTAGGGTTCATTTCCCTAACATCAACTTATCTGACATTTTCTGCTTCACTCAGTTATATACTAGTTATTGCAAATAAGGGAAACCATGGGACCTATGTTTTGTTGGGCCTGGCTTACTTCACTTACTACAATTTTTTCCAAGTCTTTCCATTTCCTAACAAATGGGGCAATGCCATTCTTTCTGATGGAGGCATAGAATTCCATTGTGTATATATACCACATTTTCTTGATCTGTTCATCTACTGAGGGGCATCTGGGTTGATTCCATATCTTAGCTATGGTAAATAAGGCTGCAATAAACATAGTTGTGCTGGTAGCTTTAGTGTGGTCTTGTTTCTGAACATTTGGGTAAATGCCCAAAAGTGGGATTGCTGGGTCATAGGAGAGCTCTATGTAGAGTCTTTTGAGGACCCTCCATAATGCTGTCCAAAGTGGTTGAACAAGTTTACACTCCCACCAACAATGCAGTAAGGTTCCCTTCCGTCCACATCCCCTCCAGCATCTGTTATTAGAGTTCTTGATTATAGCCATTCTAACTGTGGTGAGGTGGTATCTCAATGTTGTTTTGATTTTCATTTCTTTTATGGCTAGAGAAGTTGAACATTTCTTCATGTGTCTATTGGCCATCCTTCTTTCCTCTTCAGAGAAGTTTCTTTTGAAGTCTTTAGCCCATTTATTTATTGGGCAGTTGTTTCTTTGAAGATTTGTTGTTGGGGATTTAATTTTTTGAGTTCCAAGTATATTTTAGATATGAGACCCTTGTCTGTTGTATGGCTAGTGAAGATCTTCTCCCAACCCTTGGGCTTTCTATTGATATTGCTAGCTATGTCCTTTGCCATGCAGAAGCACTGCAGTTTCATGCAATCCCATTTGTCCAACCTTTCTCTGATTTGTTATGTTTCTGGGTCTCTATTAAGAAAATTTTGGCCTGTGCCAAGGAGACCTAGGGTTTCTCCTATTCCATTCTGTAATGTTTTCAGAGAGTTTGCTTTGACTCCGAGGTCTTTGATCCATTTGGAGTTGATTCTGGTGCAGGGAGATATGTAAAGATCTAGCTTTAGTTTTCTACAAGTAGTTAACCAATTTTTCCAGCACCATTTACTGAAGAGGCTGTTTTTCTTCCATTCTATTTTTTTAGCTCCCTTATCGAAGATTAGATGACTATAGGTCTGTAGGTTCATTTCTGGGTTTTCAATTCTATTCCATTGGTCCTGAGGTCTGTTCTTGTGCCAGTACCAAGCTGTTTTGATTGCTATGGCTTTGTAGTAGAGTTTGAAATTTGGTATTGATATTCCTCCAGCACTGTTCTTTCAGGTGAGGATCGTTTTTGCTATGCAGGGTCTTTTATTGTTCCATATGAATCTTTGGATTGCCTCTGCTATTTCCTTGAAGAATGAGGTTGGAATATTGATAGGTATCACATTGAAATTCTAGATAGCCTTGGGAAGTATTGCCATTTTCACAATGTTGATCTTTCCAATCCAGGAGCATGGGAGTTTTTGCCACTTTCTAAGTTCTGTTTTTAGGTATCCAACTTTTTCTATGTACCACATTTGAATGTGGTAGCTATACCACAGGGGAGCAGACACGTACAATAGGTGAGAAGCACCAGTTTTTGATAAGGCTGAAGTGGTACCTGCTCTTAAATCTGAGATACTTTGCTCTGAGTTTCTGAGAAATTAAAATGGTGTTTTCTCTGCCTTTATAGGCAGAGAAAACAAAAATATAAAGAGATTTTAATGTCCAAATAAGGATATGTTAGCAACAAGATTTTGGCAGTAGTCTCCTTAGGAACTTGATCATTAGGAAACATATTTATTTCTTTTGTTGGAGGCTGGTTGGAAAATCCCCAATACAAAGCAAACACCCACACATACACATACAACAAGAATGGGGAAAATGCATTGATATTTTTATGCCAGATGTCTAATTAGTTTAGATAAAATGTTTAATTATGTTTTTTTCCTCTCATGTATCTATCTATGAGTTATGTATGTGTTTGTTAAGATCTCACAGAGGGCAAGAAAATTCAGTGGCAATTCTTCATTATGCAAAACTTCTTTATAAAAATGCACATAATTTCGCTAACAGAGAAAAACTTGTTACTAGTACAAATGTATGAGGTGTGAGATCAATTATTATTTTTTTTTTTGGGTCCGGTCGTGGGGCCTGAACTCTGGGCCTGGGCGCTGTCCCTCAGCTCTTCAGCTCAAGGCGAGCGCTCTACCACTCGAGCCACAGCGCCACTTCCAGCTTTTT
>NW_012267276.1:3545372-3560580 GCF_000151885.1 Dipodomys ordii | reverse complement strand
CATGTAATTGTAACCCCTCTGTACAGTATTTTCACAATAAAAATGAATAAATTAATTAATTTTTTAAAAAGGAAGGCTATGTCATCCATTGGAAGAATATCTTATATTACCTTGATCTCTAAAACTTAAAGTTAGATTTCTTCCATTATGTTAGAAGGAGGCAAATTTCCTATCATTTCCATTACAAAATAACTATATAGTTATTTTGTAACTATGTAGTTATATAATAACTACATAGAACTATATAATAAGTAACTATACAATAAGTAACTATAATAAATATGTTTGAACATCACATACAATATCTTGGAAAAGAGTGCATTGGATTTTACTTATCTTTTGTTTGGTATTAATACTGATCTAAAAAGCCTTCAGTTCAAGTTTCTAGGAAATGCTAAAATCTCAAAATAAAAATGCCAACCTTGAGGTGGCAGCCTTTGTTTTTTAGGAGGGTTAGTTGTGACTAATATGTCTAGTAGTGCATCTGAAATCATATAACTAACTTTGTGTGATGGCTTAATGGTGTGAAGTACAATATGCAGTGGGAATTTGTATAAACATTCAACAATAAGTTTTTAGTGATTGCCCTTGAAGTGAACACAAGACAAATAGGGACCTGTTGGAAAGCCCTAAAGGGGCTAAATTGTGGCTCACACCTGGAGAACTTGCTAGGCTAGAAGTAGAGATCAGAAAAACCACAGTTCAGGCTAGGCAAAATGTTCATGTGACCATATCTCAAACAACAAAAGCTGGACTTGTTTTCTCACATTAGAGATGAATCACTTTCAGTTTTCTGAAAGTATATCCTAATAATCTTTCTGATCACTTTCACTTAAAAAAAAGATCTAAGAAAGACACAGTGGTTTATGCCAGCTGACATAAATACAACATCCTATCAGAAAAATACTTAAAGCAAAAGAATTGTGGGTATAATTTAAGTGATAGAGTGTTGGTACAGCAAGTGTGAAGTCCTGAGTTCAATCCCCAGTACCACTGAGAGAGAGGGAAAAGTGAGAGAGAGAGAAACATACAGAGACAGAGACAGAGAACAAGATAGAGACAGGCAGAGAGAAAGACAGACAGAAAGAGAAACAGACAGGCAGAAGAGACTTAAAGGGTGATGGCTTGGAAATATCTTTTAAGTGATAAGTAGATGCAGTGCAGAGAAGCAAAATGATATAGAAACCACAGAAAGAAACATAAGGAAAGAGGCAGGTTTAATACTGTAAACTTTAATAATCCAGAAAGCAAGTAATGCAGCCTGTAAGAATGGATAGGGAAGCTTGTCTTAAAACTATGGAAGGGATAGTAGGGGAAACATAGGAGGGGGTAACAATGCTTGAAAGGAAATGTACTCATTACCTCACTCATGTAACTGTAACCCCTCTGTACAGTATCTTTACAATAAAAACTATGTTGCCTGCCACTTAATAGTTGTAAAATTTCCGCTCTGTCTGTCTTCTCTCTGTTAGTTTCCTCTTCTCTAAAATGGAGAACATGAGTTTCACTCACTCCTTCTTCTGCTTTGAGTTTCAGTGGCAGGGTTCACATAAGATGCACAGCAGAACACAGCACTGCACATAACGAACATAAGGCTATTACAGTCACTTCCTGTTATTTTAAAGGAATGAAGGTATTCTGTTTGGCAGAAAATTATGCAGACTTAAAAATATCTTACATTACCCATGATAGATCATTGCAGGAGCTACAAGATACAATCAGAAAGCCTAATTTGAGATTAACAGGTATTTAGGAGGGCCTGGGGAAGGAAGTCAATGGAATAAGAAATGTATTTAGCAGAATCTTCCCAAATATACAAAAGGACAGGCCCAACCAGATACAAGAAGCTTTTAGAACCCCAAATAGAACAGACAGAATAGGACATCCCACTGCCATATTATAGTCCATACAGGATCAATAGAAACTAAGGAAAGAATTCTTAAAGCTGCCAGGAAGAGAACAATCACCTACAAAGGTAAACCAAGGGCTGGGAAAGTGGCTCAGTGGTAGAGTGCTTGCTTTGCATGCATGAGGCCCTGGCTTCGATTCCTCAGCACCACATAAGCAAAAAAAAAAAAAAAAAAAAAAAAAAGCTGGAAGTGGCACTGTGGCTAAAGTGGTAGAGTGCTAGCCTTGAGCTGAAGAGCTGAGGGACAGCACCCAGGCCCAGAGTTCAGGCCCCATGACCGCCCCCCCAACCAAAAAAAAAAAGGTAAACCAATCAGAATCACCTCAGGCTTCTCAGCAGAAATAATGAACGCAAGGAGAGCATGGAATGAGGTATGCCATGCCCTAAAGACAAATAACTACCAACCAAGAATAACTTACCCAGCTAAGCTCTCATTCATAGTGGAAGGACAAATAAAAACCTACCACAGCAAGGAAAAACTGGAACAATATATCGCTACCAAACCAGCTTTACAAAAAAATCCTCGAAGACGTTCTATACATAGAAAACCAACAAGAACAGGATATTGACAGTGAAATGACCCACAGAGAACTATGTAATCACAGTAAGACAGTCAGGGCAGAGCCTACCCCCCAAAAAATGGATAAAAAGGCAGGAACAGACAAACAATTCTCAATCTTAACTCTCAACATCAATAGACTCAACTCCCCAATTAAATGACACAGACTGACCAGTTGGATAAAAAACAAGATCCATCTTTTTGCTGCCTTCAAGAGACACATTTTGCCCCCCAAAATAAAAATATACTGAAAATAAAAAGCTGGAATAAAATCTGTCAAGCAAACGGACCCATAAACATGTGGGAACTGTTATCCTAATATGCAATAAAATACATTTCAAATTAAAATTAGCAAGAAGAGATAAAGGTTATAACATTCTAATTAAGGGATCTTTCCTTCAGGAGGATATTACAATTCTAAATATCTATTCATCAAATAATGGAACATCCAAATTTATCCAAGAAACACTATTTTCCCTCAAAACTCCAACAGATCCAAAGACATTAATTATTGGGACTTTAACACTCCACTATCCTTCTGGATAAATCAACCTGGCAAAAACTCAACAGAGAAAACTTGGATCTACACAACTGCATAGACTAACCAGACTTAACAGATATCTATAGAATATTTCACCCAGCAGCATCAGATTACACATTCTTCTCAGCAGCACATGGAATATTCTCCAAAATAGCCCACATTTTAGGTCACAAAGCAAATTTGTCCAAATTCAGAAACACTGGAATTATGCCCTGCATTCTCTCAGATCAAAAGGGAATAAAATTAGAATTCAACACCAAAAGCTACCAAAGAGAATCCTGTAATGCATGGAGGCTGAACAACACACTGTTGAACCACCAGTGAATCATGAAAGAGATTAGAAACAAAATTCAAATGTTCATGATAGTTAACAAAAACGAACACTCAAACTACAAGATCCTCTGGAAAACAGCAAAGGAGGTACTCAGAGGGAAGTTTATAGTCTGAGTTCCTACATTAACAAATTGGAGAGATCTGAAACCAATAATTTAACAAGGTATCTAAAGCTTTTTGTAAAAGAGTAGCAAGCTAAACCCCAATCAAGTAGATGGAAACAAATAATCAAAATTAAATCAGAATTCAATGAACTAGAGTCCAAAAATCCACAGAAAGAATCAGCAAAACAAAGAGTTAGTTCTTCAAAAAATTAATAAAATGGACAGACTCTTAACAAATCTTATCAAGAAAAAAGAGAGAACACACCCAAATAAACTCAGAGATAAGAATGGAAACATCACCACAGAAACAACCAAGATTCAGAACATAAGGGAATACTTCTCAAAACTTTGTGCTAATAAGTTTGAGAATCTGGAAGAAATGGATGAATTTCTAGCCAATATTGACATTCCCTAACTAAACCAAGATGATTTGCACCAACTTTACTGACCCATATCAACCATTGAAATAGAAACAGCAATAAGAGACCTCCCACCCAAGAAAATCTGTAAATACAGATGGATTTAGAGATGAATCCTGTAAGGCCTTCAAAGCAGAACTCACACCAATACTCCTCCAACCCTTCAATGAAATTGAAAGTGAAAGTTCACTACCAAACTCTTTCTATGAAGCCAGTATAACCCTCATCCCCCAAACAGCCAGGGACTCATCAAAGAAAGAGAGCTATAGACACATATCTTTGACGAATATCAATGCCAAACTTCTCAACAAAATTTTGGCCAATCGATTTCAGCAGCTCAAAAGAAAAATTCATATACTATGATCCCACAGGATTCATTTCAGGGATGCAAAGCTGGAACAATATATGCGAATCAATTAATATAATTCATCACATCAACAAGATCAAGGATAAGAACCACACGATTATCTTAATAGATGCAGAAAAAGCATTTGACAAAATCCAACACACCTTTATGATGTAAGCTCTGGAGAAACTAGGAATCCATGGAATATTCCTCAATACAATAAAGGCTATGTATGGCAAACCTACAGTCAGATTTATACTTAATGGTGAAAAGCTAAAGCCATTTCCTCTAAATTCAGGAACAAGACAAAGAGGTCCATGCTTCCCACTTCTCTTCAAGTTAGTATTAGAATGCCTAGCTACAGCAATAAGGCAAGATGCAAACATAAAGAGAATCCAAATAGGGAAAGATGAAGTAAAACTCTCCTTTGAAGATGACATGATCTTGTATTTAAAGAACCACATGGACTCCACTCCCAAATTACTCCAGCTGATTCAAAACTTTGGCAAAGTAGCAGGGTATAAAATTAACCCTCAAAAACCAATGGCTTTCCTGTATGCCAATAACGAGAGGAGTATGGCTGAAATCAGGAAAACAACTCCTCTTGTAATAGCCCACAAAAAATATAACCTAGGAGTTAACTAAAGAAGTGACGGCCTCTATGATGAAAACTTCAAAAACCTGAAAAAATAAATTAAACCAGAACTAAGGAAGTGGAAAACATCCATGCTCCTGGATTGGAAGGATTAACATCGTGAAAATGGCTATACTGTTAAAGGCTATCTACAAATTCAATGTGATACCTATCAATATTCCAACCTCATTATTCAAGGAAATAGAAGAAGAAACCAACAATTCATAGGGAACAATAAAACACCCCAAATAGAAAAAAACAGTCCTTAGCAGAAAGAATAGTGCTGGAGGAACACCAATACCAAATTTCAAACTCTACTATAAAGCCATAGTAATCAAAACAGCTTGGTACTGGCACAAGAACAGACCTGAAGACCAATAGAATAGAATTGAAAACCCAGAAATGAACCCACAGACCTATAGCCACCTAATCTTTGACAAAGGAACTAAAAAAATAGAATGGAAGACAATCTCTTCAGTAAATGGTACTAGCAAAATTAGTTAAACATCTGTAGAACACTAAAGCTAGATCCCCGGCACCAGAATCAACTGCAAATGGACCAAAGATCTCAGAGTCAAAGCAGACACCTTGAAAACATTACAGGAAGGAATAGGAGAAACTCTAGGGCTCCTTAGCACAGGCCAAAATTTTCTTAACAAAGACCCAGAAACACAACAAAGCAAAGAAAGGTTGGACCAATGGGATTGCATGAGACTGCACAGCTTTTTTATGGCAAAGGGCATAGCTAACAATATCAGTAGAAAGCCCACGGATTGGGAGAAGATCTTCTCTAGCCATACAACAGACAAGGGTCTCATATCTAAAATATACTTAGAACTCAAAAAATTAAATCCCCCCCAAACCCTCAAAGAAACAACTGCCTGATAAAAAAAGTGGGCTAAAGACTTAGAGAAACTTCTCTGAAGAGGAAATAAGAATGGCCAATAGACACATGAAGAAATGCTCAACTTCTCTAGCCATAAAAGAAATGCAAATCAAAACAACATTGAGATTCCACCTCACTCCAGTTAGAATGGCTATAATCAAGAACTCTAATAACAAGCAATGCTGGAGAGGATGTGGCCAAAAGGGAACCCTACTGCATTGTTGGTGGGAGTGTAATCTTGTTCAACCACCTTGGAAAGCAGTATGGAGGTTCCTCAAAAGACTCCACATAGAGCTCCCCTATGACACAGCAATCCCACTTTTATGCATTTTACCCAAATGATCACAAACAAGTCCACACTAAAGCTACCAGCACAACTATGTTTACCACAGCATTATTTACCATATCTAAGATACGGAACCAACCCCAATGCCCCTCAGTAGAGAATGGATCAAGAAAATGTGATACAAACACACACACACACACACACACACACACACACACACTGGAATTCTATGCCTCCATCAGAAAGAATGACACCACTATTTGTTAGGAAATGGAAAGATGAAAAAAATATATTAAGTGAAGTAAGCCAGGCCCAAAAAACATAGGTCCCGTGGTTTGCCTTATTTGCAATAACTAGTATATGTCTAGGATAATCTTACCAGACAAGCAGAAAAGGTCAAAAGATATGCATATATGATCACATAAGACGGTGCTAAGAGAAACCAACCCCAAGATAGGGACACAAGAGTTTTTTATCTGTCTTGCTGTAATGTATTTATAATATACTCCGTGATTTCCTTTGTTTCTTTTGTATGAACTGTATTTGATATCGATGACCTGCACCTTGTATGTACATTTTTCTAATTTGGGGAGGGGAAGGGAAATAACCAAATGCTGAAACAAGGATACAGGTTGATCCATTGTAACAATGAGATGTACAAGACACTATGTTGTAAAGGAATTTTACAACTTGGGGGGTTAGTGGGGGGGAGAGGGGGGAAGGGAGGAGTTGGGGAGGTGGGGAGGAAAGGGATGGTAGGGGAAAAACAAAGGAGGGGGTAACAATGCTCTATAGGAAATGTACTCATTACCTTACTGATGTAACTGTAACCCCTCTGTACAGTATCTTTACAAAAAAATTAAAAGAATCTTTCATTAGTGAAAATCTATATGACATATAAACCCAGAATTCCAACTTCATATATGTTAGAAAATAGTGTTCATGGTTGCATCATTTTTGTAAACCAGGGTCTTTATATGATTGGTGCTTGCAAATGGCACTTGCATTATGGCATATTGAAAACTCTCAAAGGACAACACATAGAATCTTTTCTAGAATCGATTTTTACTGCTCTTGTTCAAGTCCTTTTTATCAAGGTGGCATGTTATAATTCTCATGTATGTATTCATACGTATCTTTAAAGACTATTTTTACTTCTCTGAACTAGAAGAACTAGGGATTACAGTCTGAAAGGTCAATATTAGAATGCTGTTACTTAGGAAGGTTAAAACAAGACATGACCAAAGGTTAGATACATGTGTTAAGGAGAAGGACAGGATTTGGATTCTGGATTTGTCTGAATTTTAGATCATTACATTGCTTAGCATGTCATCCTACTTTCTAATCAAGGTTTTGACATAAATGAATTTCTGAAGACTTCATCTCTTTTATAGAAATGTCTTCCCTAGTAGACATTGATCTAAATTGATCTTCCCTTCTACTGAAAATGGAAATTTCTTGCGTGTGTGTGTGTGTGTGAGCGTGAGCACGTGTGTGTGTGTGTCTATGTAACAGAAGTAGGGCCTGGGCAACCTCCCTTTGCCTTTGTGTTCAAGGCAGGTGCTCTACCACTTGGGCCATAACCTCACTTCTAGCTTCTTAGTAGTTAATTGGAAATGAGAGTATCTCAGATTTGTCTGCCTAGACTGGCTTTGTGCCATGATTCTCAGCTCTTAACCTATGAGTAGTGAGAAATTCTTACGTTGATTTCTTTCTGCTTACTTGTCATCGTCTAGGCCATCTTGTTGGTGGACGTTGTGCCATTTTTATTTTGAGTATGGAAACTTCATTGAGGCCTCCTTCCTTCCCTCAGGAGCCTTAGCTATTATTACAAAGACCACTGGCAGGAATCGATATGTTTATATGGTGTGCATGCAAAGGCTTGGGGAGGAAGGCTTTTTGGAACCACAGATTGAATTCCTAGCAACTTCTCAATGCTTCATTTTCCAGGAATAGCTCTCTTTGCCTTCTCTCTTATGGACTTTGCAAGACATTTTTATATAGGTCAGACCCACACTTCAGAGAAATTAAAGACCTCATGACTTCATTTTTTGTATGAGAACTCACTATCCTGTGTAGTTTCTTCAACCAATTAAAATGAAGCACTTTAGATCATCTTTTACCCATCCCGTTCAAAGGCATTTGACTTCTATTTTCACTCACAGACATCAGCTCTCTGTGTACACATACATATTTGGCAACTGCAGTACATTTTAATGGACTTTTAAAAAATGGGCACAAGGGTAAAAGGTGGGTTAGTCTACATCTTGACACCCAAAGGCTGGTTTAACTCTGGTACAACCAAAGTACAATGTGCTATTTAAAATAGGAAAGTTTCATCAGGGTCAACTGTGACTTGTTAAAAGTATTGCTAGAATGCAGATAAACCAGTGCCTTTGAAGCATATAAATGGTGTGTCTGGGCTATGTCTCGATCCAACTCCCCACACAGGCATCCAGGGCCCAGATTCCTTTGACAATGCCTCTGTCCCTTTGCATCAGGCTTCAGATTCCTGCCCTTGTCCATGTCCACTCTGACCCTTAGCTCTTTCCACTGGTGATAGCACTTTCAATATTCCAACCCAGGGATATTTTCTGTACCACCAATTCAAGACAACAGAGAAAATGAAAGAACTCTCTAGAAAGGAGAGATCTGTTATACAGGAACATGAAGGAGAAAGAAGGTCCATGAAAATGGGCTGGAAATGAAGGAAAAATGTAGTGGCCAAGGAGCAAAAGTATAGAATAAAACTGGCCAATCAAGAGGAAAAATACATTTGATTTAAGGCAAAGTAGAAGGATGTTTTAGGATGGACAGCTGTTGCCTGTTTTTTCGATGTGTGTTTAGCTTCCTCTTTGTTCAAGGGCCGTTCCATTCAGTCATGGAAATAACAAGGAACTCCTCCACTCTTTATTTAACTTGCAACATAGAATCAAGTGACAACCAGCCTCTGACCAACTAGAAAAAGTCTGAATTGGCTTCATGTCTCAAGTGTGCTGAATCAATTTTGAAACAATTTGGGGTTAACCAAATATTCTTTTTGGTGTAATCAAACTCTAGAGGCCCAAGGTGAATAACTGCTTTAGAGGTTTGGAGAATCTCAAAATAAACAATCCAAAAGCAATCTCATTTGTTTATTTGCCAAAGTCTCATCCTGTCAGTCTGGGGAAAAAGATACTGATTATAGATCTAATTTCTGGGAAACATACATGTCATTTGTATTTCCAGTGATTAAGAATAAAGTTATTAACAACACAGCTTCAACCCCATCCTGCTAGAAGGTCATCTTTTTCATATGACACCAATTCCCATGCTTGGCTTTCCTTTTCTAAGCACCTGCAGATTGCCAAAGTCTAATCTGTTGTTTTGTCCTAGAACTGAACACTCAATGGTATTTATGTAAGCAATTTCCTTTCATGAAAAGACAATTCCTCAAGTCTCTATCTTCATATCCAGTCTCCAGCCAAGTACACCTTCAGATGGTCTCTAGACAAGCTTTTCTTTAACCAGAATAGCATATCACCTTTACTGTTCCCATCTGTCCAGTTGTCTGTAGCCCCCTCATTAGTTAATTAACCCATTCCCTCAGAAATTATTTTGTGGTTCTAAATAATATTCAAGATGCTGTATGAGAGAGATGAACACCTTTCCGCCTTTTGTGCTGGTCCTGAGGATTGAATTCAGGGCTTGATTACTATCCCTGAGCTTTTTTTGTTCAAGACCATAGTGCTCTATTGCTTAAGCCATATCTTCACTTCCTAGGGAAACCTCCTTAAGAGTGTAAATAAAATAAGTTTAAGCAACTAAAAGTTTTTGTCTGAAGCAATCAGAGATGGTTTGTAGCAGAAGGGAATATTCAAATTGCACTGGTCAAAGTGACAAAGACAGAGATAAAGTGCCTTTAGCACAGCAGGTATGGGGGGAAGAAAAAACACAATTGGTTCAAGTTAAGATATGTGAAGGGACCCAGTTTGACAAGACAACTGCCATTTTGGTTTTAACCATCATCTTTCCCATATGGTGATGGGTATACCTTCTAAACCCTGCCTGATGAGGAAAACTGCCAACTGAGTGGTTTTTGCCACAGATGTCCAGCTGATGTCTTCTTCCCTTCTGAGGAAGTCAAGGTATATTTCAGTGGGTCAAAACCATCTTTGTTCATTGGGCCATGTGAGCTCCCTTCTTCTCACTGTGAGGCAGGAAATCCACCTACACTGCCATCACCCAAGACATATTTTGTCCACAAGTCTCTAATAACTTGCACTGTGTTGCCATCTGGATGTATCTGGGTCTTTCTTGGGTCTCGGAGTACTCCTACCCTTGACAGTTGGTTCTCAAAACAGTGTGGGGGCAGAAGTTTTGTCCAGTATATTCAACCTACAAATTTCCAGATCTTTGAATGTTCTTCTTTGGTGTTTAAAATCAGTCAATCACAAGAAAACTTGGAGATTTCACAGGAAGTGGGAAGGAGACTACGGGGGAAGGGAAAATGATAGATTTATCGGTAGGTTTATGTAAAAAGGAAATCGTGTCTTAAAAAACTGGAGGAAATAGCAAAGGGAGTGGGTAGAAGGAAGATAAGAAAAACAAATAGAAGGGCTGAATTTAATAAAGGTGTATTATATTCATGTATAGAAAAATCACACAGACATACCCTCCTTATTGTACAATTAATATGTGTTAATAAAATATATTGGAAGTACTGGGTTTAAACTGATCCATCAAATGTAAACTAGGATGATATTACAAATAAGGGCTAAGATTGGGAGTGATAAGGAAGAATGAAGAAAGGAGTGACATTGATCAAATGCATTGTACTAACAAACTGACATCAAATTGAAATCCCTTTGTACAACTACTTAACTATAATAGAATACTAATACTGGGAATAATAATGGTTAACTATCCTTTTAAATTATATTTTTATCATCTTTAAGTAGCTGTGCAAAGGTTTACAATTCAAATCTGTTTATGAATGCAATGTATCTTGATTGTACCTTTCATTATTCTCCCCATCCCTCCTAACCCATGCCCTCCCTCAATTTTCCTAATTTCACAGGGTATGTATTGAATATTGTGACTTCATTTGCCTCTTTCTTTCTCTCTTCCCTTGTCTACCTCCCTCCAATAATGCCTAACTTTCTGGGGGGAAAAGTTTAAGCCTTTTTGAACAAATTAACAGGAAAAAATTATTATGTTCCTTTGCTGTGTGTGTGTGTGTAGCAGGGAAAAATCACAAATAATTTGGGGAGAATTTAGTGCAATCCTCTCTAGACTTGAGGAGTTCTTTGTACTTTATCTTCATAGTAACTTACAATGTCAAAGTCAACGCACAATTTTCTTCAGTTTTTAGTAAAATGTAAGACAATTTAAAAAAAATGAGATGTAAGGTAAACAATACTGTAGTGTTTATAAAACACTAAAAAAATTAGATTTATCGTGGGATGCTTGGTCTGATTAATAAAGCCCAAAAAACGTAGTAGCCTACAAGATACTTTCTTCTTCAGAGAGGTCTTAATGTAGATTGAGAGTTGCTGGCACTTGTTTAAACTGGTAGTTAGATAACACTTTCTAACCATTATGAATTACCTGTATGAGGCAACACTCCTAAACAATGTATGTTTGCCTGTGTGTAAATATGTGTGTGTGTGTGTGTGTGTGTGTGTGTGTGTGTGTGTGTTGGTCTTGAGACTTGAACTCAAGGCCTGGGCATTGCTCTTGACATTTTTGCTCAAGGTTGGTACTCTACCACTTGAGCCACACCTCCACTTCCAGCTTTTTGGTGGCTAACTAGAGTAAAGAGTCTCATGAACTTTCCTGCCAGAGCTGGCTTTGAACCCCAATCCTCAGATAGGCCCCTTGAGTTGCTACTATTACAGGCATGAGCCATCAGCCTTGGTAACTTTTAAGTGATTTGGGTAAGTTTTAGCTTTTGCTATGACATGGAACTAAAAAATGTCTCCTTATTCTTTGAGGGTAGAAGATAATTCTATGAACCATCTGGCATGTAGCTGGGGTGTGATTTCTGTTTCACATGCCATTTGTTTTTAGCTTTACTGTAGATTTCCATCATGGTACTACAGATAAATTTTACTAAAGTAATTTCATTAAACTTTTGTCACACAATGGTGGAAGGTTTCTTTCAATTTTTAAAATATCTTTAACTATTTCTATAAAGGAACACTTACTTTTTAAGAAATAAAAGGTTATTTATCTGAACAACTGAAAAATGTCAAATTCAGTTAGGGATGTTGGTACATGCCTGTAATCTCAGATTTTAGAAGACTAAGGCATAAGGATTGGGATTTTTTGGCCAGCCTTGGCTATACAATAAAACAAAGGATACAGTGGAATACAACTCCTACATCAGAAAGAGTGATATCATACCATTTTTAAGGAAATGGAAAGACTTGGAAAAATTATATTCAATGAATTAAGCCAGACCCAGAGAAATACAGATTTCATGGTTTCCTTCATCTGTGAGAGCTAGAATATGCCTATACATCTAAAGTAAACATACTGGGTGGTATCCAAGTGAATTAACAAGTATAATAGACTCTATGGAGAATATAAATAGTATAATCTTTTAGAAATACTAAGTCAATATCCAACAAAATAAGTACCAAGAAATGGGAACTTGCAAGGGAGAGGCAAGAGGAGAAGAGGAGAAGAATGAATGGGGGAAATGAGTAGAAGGCTGGCAAGAATGCATTGCATATGCCACGATATTGAAAAATGATAAGGCAAAGGGTGGGTTGAAATGGGGGGGGTTAAAGATGCTGAAGTGATGACACAGATCAAGATGCATTGTATTCATAAATTGGTTTATTAAATGATAAAATATTCACTATATCACCTGAAAATTAAGAAAAGTGAGGGAAGGAATGGGGTGGTAGTGGTGAGTGAGAAGCTTACAAGCGGTGACGCTGATCAAGAGGCACTGTATTCATGAACTGTTCTGTTGAATGGCAACTCTTTTGTACAACTATTTAAAGAAAATAAAAACATTCTTTTCTTTTTTTAAAAAAAGAAAAGAAATCCAGGTGCTGGATGCTCATGCCTGTAACCCTAGCTACTCAGAAGGCTGAGATCTGAGGATCATGGTTCAAAGCCAGTCTGGGCAAGAACATCTATGAGGCTCTTATCTCCAATTAACCACCAGAAAAGCAGAAGTGGAGCTGGGATTCAAAGTGCTAGAATACTAGCCTCAAGCACAAAAGCTTAGGGACAGTGCCCATAACCAAAAAGAAAGAAAAAAGAAAAAAAAAGGGAGAAGGAATACAGGAAGAACTGAAGCAGGAATATAAGGAGAGGGAGACAAAATTCTTTCAATTTGATTCTATAACTTGGCAATACATTGCTTGTGTGTGTGTCTCTCTCTGTGTCTCTGTCTCTGTCTCTCTCACATGCACACACAGAACATAGGCAATGCATGTTATGTATTAACATGTATTAACAAATTGTTAAGAATGACCGTCATAACATGACTCATTTATACAACTCACAAAACATGTTTTCAAAAGAAAAGCTACAGATACTCATACAGTCTCAGTTGCCAAACAAAGAATGCTGAATTATTTAAGTACTCTTAACTTACTTTTGGAAGACATAACTGATATTTCTGTATATTACCTTATGCTGTATATTCGTTTATTATTATTATTTTGCATGAGGCACACAAGAAATACTCTGGAATGGCAGGCTCTCTCTGATGACTTGATCCTGACTGGATTCATGTACTAATTGATTCTGGATGTGTTTCTTTCCCAATGCCCTGGTGGGTTCAACAACAGTCATCACCTATCCCAAAATACACCCTTGCAGCCACAGAACAGTTTTGCAACCTGTAAACCTAAACCAGTACATTTTAAAAATTAATGAAATTAGCTTGCACTAAAGCATGATTTTTTTTCTGGGCAGATGATAAAATTAGAAATACTGCCCTCCTTCTGGGCGTCATGCTCAAAAAAGCCAACCTTGACAGAATTCCATTTCAAGCTAGAAAGGTTGCTAAAAATAAGACCACAGTAAGTCTCTGACCACCAGCAGCAGCAGGTTTTGGTAGAGACTGAAGAAAGTTTGGGGCTGGATTCGTTACAATCACAAATAACAGTATGGAAGGTGCACTGAGTGTCTTAAGAACACATCAGTCCTTGTAGTCATTTTAATAAAGTATCAACACATCAATGATACCAAGAGCTAAAACAACAAAAGAAGTAAGTAGCTGCAGTGACAATGAATATGTAGTAAGGATTCAGTCATCACTGTACATTATTTAAACCTTCTAACTACCTTCTGAAGTCCCTAATTTTGTCTCTGTTTTATAAGGTGAAATGTAGACTAGTAGCTCTGGTAAATTCTCACCCATAGTAATCGCAGCAGTTGGACTTTTAAGTCTATTTTTAGAGCATGTATATTTTATTGTATGAGACCCAATGTAAGTTCACAGAAGGTAGTCAAGTCAAATGTCAACTTTGAATATCTTCTTTAAACAAAAATGAACAAAAGATGTGGAAGCTACATAAAGGTAGGAATGCATTCACTTTTTTTGTTCTTAACTTTTTTTTTCTTTCGCTGGTTTTGGGGCTTGAACCTAAGGCTTCACACTCTCCTTCAGTTTGCTTGCTCATGGTTGGCACTCTATTACTTGAGCCATAATGCCAGTCCAGCTTTTTGCTTGTTATCTGGGCTGGAATCTCAGAGTTTTCTGTCTGGAATAGCTAGGATTACAGGCATGACTCACTGGGGCCCAGTTGTCCTCCATATTGGATTTTCTGGTATCCAACTTTTTCTTTTTTTGTGTGTGTCCTTGTTTCCTGGTTCCTGTTGTTCAGGATTTAATTTTTTTATTGTGAAAATACTGTACAGAGGGGTTATAATTACATGGACAAGATAATGAGTACATTTCTTATCAAGCATTGTAGCCTGACTTTTGTTTCCCCTTCCCATCCCATCCTCCCCCAACCCACCCAACCCTCCTCCCCCCCCACCAAAGTTGTAAAGTTCGTTTTCGACATAACAACTTGTACATCTCATTGTTGCAATGGGTCCACCTGTATCCCTATTTAAACGATTTGTTTTTGCCCTTCCCCTCGACAAATTATAACAACATCAAATACAGTGAAAGCAGGGGTTATACCGAGGGGGAGGGTCATACAAAGCAACAAAGAAATAATCTTTTTTTTTTTTTT
>NW_012267276.1:3531715-3542846 GCF_000151885.1 Dipodomys ordii | reverse complement strand
CTGTCCCTCAGCTCTTCAGCTCAAGGCGAGCGCTCTACCACTCGAGCCACAGCGCCACTTCCAGCTTTTTTCTTTTTGCTTATGTGGTGCTGAGGAATCGAACCCAGGGCCTCATGCATGCAAGGCAAGCATTCTACCACTGAGCCACCTTCCCAGCCCGAGATCAATTATTTAAAAACAATGACTAAGTCCCTTTCCAAAAGGAGATACAGCTGGAAGAAACAGAAAAATAACATACAGAGAAGGATTTCCTTCTGTATTTTACTCTCTAGATTAAAAATTCTTAAAATACAGCATGAATCAATTCAGTCTCTGTTGTCTTAGGGATCGGCCCACATTTTATAGCTAGAATCTGGGAATGTGAATCAGTGATCTATGGACATGATCAGGAACACCAATATTTTTTGGAATGTTTTTGGAATGTTTGTTTTCCAATTTCTAAATTATTTGCATTGCTTAAAAATTAAAAGATTGCTTGAATAATTTTGATTCCCAGGTTCTCAGATGTGGCCACAAGTCATCTGCATTGTGCTGGAGGTAAATGGTGGTTAGTCCCCTAGGATGAGATTAAACCTTCTTCCTAAACTGTCCATCAGTAGTTTTAGTACATAGCCTGCTTCACCCATGTATTCCCTAGTCTCCGTTTATCATTAGAAATTTTATCTTATTTACTTATTTTTGTGCTGGTTTTGGGCAGAAAGACCCACTACAATATAAGTAAAAATAATTATAAAGCACACACACAGACACAAAACAATCCGTCACCAGAGTTAGCAGAACAAAACTAAGAAACTAATGAATTTAAATTAATGAAACAAAAATATGAAAAGCAGTCCGATAATATTCTTTAAATACTTACATTCAGTTCAAAATTGGAACTAACAGAAATACCTGAACTACAAAAAGCAGGTTGAAAACATTGGAAGATAAAGAGATCTGGAAAAAATCTAAATGGCATAACTTCATAACTGAAGAAAAAGCTATAACAATAAAGATCTATAATATGCATATAACTAAATTCAGAACCTGGATCAAATGTAGACATATAAAACCTTTGAACTCAAAAGTATGTGCACATTTTGAAAGCACAAATGTATGTACGAATTCAATCTTCACCAATATTAAAGATTTGTTACATAAAGTTCTATGAAAACTAATAGACAAAATTGGAAGTTAAAAACAAAGGACTTCAAAGTTTTAATTGATTTGAGTAGTAATTTAAAGACTTCTTCACAGAAAAATATACAGTATTAAATAGATTATTTAGGTTGGGTGCTGGTGGGTCATGCCTGTAATCCTAGCTATTCTGGGGACTGAGATCTGAGAATCGCATTTCAAAGCCTGCCTGGAAAGGAAAATCCATGAGACTCTTATCTCCAGTAACACACCAGAAAACTGGAAGTGGCACTGTGGCTCAAGTGGTACAGCACTAGCCTTGAGCTGAAGTGCTGAGGAACAGTGACCAGGCCTAAAGTTCAAGTCCCATGACCAAAAAAAAAAAAAGATGATTTTGGAAGGTACAGAAGTTTTAAATTAATGACCTATTCTAAGTCATTAATGAGAAGCAGGCTGGCCAAAACAAATGTATAAAAAGATGTTCTTCCTCATAAACTCAGGATAAAGGAAATAACAGTTATGTAGCTTTTAATATGACCTTCCCTTGAATTTTCAGATCTTAAAAGATACTGATGAAAAATTGTTGGTAAGGGTCTGGTAAGGGGGCTCAGTGGTAGAGTGTTTGCCTTGCAGCATGAGGCCCTGGGTTCGATTCCTCAGCACCACATAAGCAGAAAAAGCTGGAAGTGGCGCTGTGGCTTCAGTGGTAGAGCACTAGCCTTGAGCTGAAGAGCTGAGGGACAGCATCCAGGCCCAGAGTTCAGGCCCCAAGACTGATACAAAAAAAAAATTGATGGTAAGCCAGTAGGTGGTAGCTCATGCTGATAATCTTAGCTACTCAGAGTTGAAACCTTCCAATCCTGAGAAGAAAAGTCTGCAAGACTCCATCTCTGAATAACCAGCAAAATACTAGACTAAAGGTATGGCTCAAGTGGTAGAAGGCCAGCCAGCCATGACCAAGAAAGCAGAGTGAGAACTTGAGATCCTGAGTTTAAACTCGGTTATTGGGGGCATGCATGCACACATGTCACACAAACACATTAGTGAGGGTCTGAGGAAGGAATATACACATAACATTACAAACTAATAAGAGAGTGCAATTATAATAGAGGAATATGGCAATAAATATGATGCACAAGCCCTTTGAATGATGAGGTATACCTGTATATATCTGATGCAGAAAAATTCTCGCATATATAAATTTATCCATGTATAAGAAAATTTGAATGCAATTGCCTATTGCTTACAACTTACAATAAGTGCAAAGCAACAAATCTTCCTTTACTACAGGAATGTATACATAAATAAAGAATAAGTTAATTAGTTATATCATAGAATTCTAACAAATAGTTAAATAAGATTTACACTTATCATGAAAAAATATTAACAAAAAAATCTCAGTGTGATGGAAACATCACCACAGAAACAACCAAGATTAAGAACATTATAAGGGAATACTTCTCAAAACTTTGTGTTAATAAGTTTGAGAATCTGGAAGAAATGGATGAATTTCTAGCAAATATTGACATTCCCTAACTAAACCAAGATGATTTAAACCAACTTAACTGACCCATATTGAGCATCAAAATAGAAACAGCAATAGGATAAATCTCACCTAGGAAAAGCCCAGGACTGGATGGATTTGCAGCTGAATTCTACAAGGACTTCAAAGCACAGCTCACACCAATACTCCTCCAACCCTTCAATGAAGTTGAAAGTGAAAGTTCACTACCAAATTCTTTCTCTGAAGCCATCATAACCCTCACCCCCAAAACCACCCAGGGACTCATCAAAGAAAGAGAACTATAGACCATTTCTTTGATGAACATTGATGCAAAACTTCTCAACAAAATTTTGGCCAATCGACTTCAACAACTCGAAAAAAATCATACACTATGACCAAACAGGATTCATTTCAGGGATGCAAAGCTGGATCAATATATGCAAATCAACTCATATAATTCATCACATTAACAAGAGCAAGGATAAGAACCCCATGACTATCTCAATAGATGCAGAAAAAGCATTTGACGATTGAACACCCCTTAATGATGAGAGCTCTGGAAAAACTAGGAATCCATGGAATATTCCTCAATATAATAAAGGCTGTATATGACAAACCTACAGTCAGATTTATACTTAATGGTGAAAAGCTAAAGCCATTTTCTCTAAATTCAAGAACGAGATAAAGATGTCCACTCTCTCCACTTCTCATCAATTTAGTATTAGAATGCCTAGCTAGAGCAATAAAACAAGATGTAAACCTAAAGGGAATCCAAATAGGGAAAGATGAAGTAAAACTCTCCTTCTCTGCAGATAACATAATCTTGTATTTAAAGAACTCCATGGACTCCACTCCCAAGTTACTTCAAGCTGATTCAAAACTTTGGCAAAGTAGCAGTGTATAAAATTAACCCTCAAAAACCAATGGCTTTCCTGTGTGCCAATAATGAGAGAAGCACGGCTGAAATCAGGAAAACAACTCCTCTTGTAATAGCTCACAAAAAATAAAATACCTAGGAGTTAACTAAAGAAGTGACGGCCTCTATGATGAAAACTTCAAAAACCTGAAAAAAGAAATTAAAGCAGAACTAAGGGAGTGGAAAACATCCATGCTCCTGGATTGGAAAGATTAACATCATGAAAATGGCAATACTGACAAAGGCTATCTAAAAATTCAATGTGATACCTACCAATATACCAACCTCATTCTTCAGTGAAATAGAAGAAGCAATCCAAAAATTCAGAGGGAACAATGAAAGACCCTGAATAGCAAAAACAATCCCTAGCAGAAAGAACAGTGCTGGAGAGCATCAATACCAAACTTCAAACTCTACTACAAAGCCATGGTAATCAAAACAGTGGTACTGGCACAAAACAGACCTGAGGACCAATGGAATAGGACTGAAGACCCAGAAGTGAACCCATAAACCTATAGCTACCTAATCTTCGACAAGGAAGCTAAAAAAGTAGAATGGAGGAAAGACAGCCTTTTCAGTAAATGGTGCTGGCAAAACTGGTTAAACACCTGTAGAAAACTAGAGCTAGAACCTCATATATCACCCTGCACCAGAATCAACTCCAAATGGATCAAAGACCTTGAAGTCAAAGTAGACACCCTGAAAACATTACAGGAAGGCATAGGAGAAACTCTAGGACTCCTTGGCATAGGCTGAAATGTTCTTAACAAAGACCCAGAATCACAACAAATAATAGAAAGGTTGGACAAATGGGATTACATGAGACTGCAGAGCTTCTGCATGGCAAAGGACATAGCTAGCAATATCAAAAGAAGATCTACACTAGCCATACAACAGACAAAGGTCTCATATCTAAAATATACTTAGAACTCAAAAACCTAAAACCCCCAACAACAAATCCTCAAAGAAACAACCACCCCATTAATAAGTGTGCCAAAGACTTAAAGAGAAACTTCTCTGAAGAGGAAATAAGAATGGCCAATAGACACATGAAGAAATGCTCAACTTCTCTGGCCATAAAAGAAATGCAAATCAAAACAACATTGAGATTCCACCTCACCCCAGTTAGAATGGTTACAATCAAGAAATGTAATAACAACAGATGTTGGAGGAGATGTGGCCAAAAGGGAATCCTACTATATTGTTGGTGGGTGTGAACTTGTTCAACCACTTTGGAAAGCAGTATGGAGATTCCTCAAGACTCCACATAGAGCCCCTCTATGACCAGTAATCCCGCTTTTGGGCATTTACCCAAATGATCACAAACAAGACCATACTAAAGCTACCAGCACAACTATGTTTGTCACAGCATTATTCACCATAACTAAGATATGGAACCAACCCAGATGCCCCTCAGTAGATGAGTGGATCAAAAAATGTGATATATATTTATATACATATGGAATTTTATGCCTCTATCAGAAAGAATGACACCATCCCATTTGTGAGTAAATGGAAAGACTTGGAAAAATTATATTAAGAGAAGTAAGCCAGGCCCAAAGAAACATAGGTCCCATGGTTTGCCTTATTTTCAATAACTGGTATATGTCTAGGATAATCTTACCAGACAATCAGAGAAGGTCAAAAGCTATGTGCAGATGACCATATAAGATGATGCTATGTGAAATGAACCCCAAGATAGGATCACAAGATATTTTATCTTTGTTTCTGTTGTTTTTAATGTACTTATAATGTACTATGTGATATTTCTTTTTGTATGTTCTTCCCTGATGATATAACCGCTCTTTTCACTGTATTTGATGTTGATGCCCTGCATCTTTTAAATACATTTTTGTAATTTGGGGAGGAAAAGGGAAATAACAAAATTCTGAAACAAGGATACAGGTTGACCCATTGTAACGATGAGATGTACAAGACACTATGTTGAAAACAAACTTTACAACTTCGGCGGGGGAGTGGGGAGGGTGGGAAAAGGGGAGGGAGGGGTCGTGGGAAGGGAAGTGATGGTAGGGGAAAAACAAAAGAGGGGGTAACAATTCTTGAGAGGAAACGTACTCATTACCTTACTCATGTAACTGTAACTCCTCTGTACAGTAGCTTTACAATACAAACTACATATTAAAAAAATCTCAGTGTGAAAATAAAAAGATAAAAGGAATACAGCAATCCCAGCTCCTGTATATAGTGCCTGTGGGATCTTGGACAAGTTATTTAATCTATGTGGCTCTGTTTCATCTTGTACAAAGAGATAATAACAATATTTTGCTTCTAACATTATTGCAGAATGGAGTGAGTTAATCAGTATTGATCATGACCACCAAGAGGAATGCTTGGCTCTGAAAACAACCCATACATAACATTGTTATTGTTATTGCTATTATTATCATCATCAACCGTTTCATTATTAATTCCACTGATTTTATGATTGTGTGTGTGTGTGTGTGTGTGTGTGTGTGTGTGTGTGTGCCTGTTGTGGAACTCAGGGCCTGGATTGTGTCTCTGAGCTTTTGTGCTCAAGCCTAGCTCTCTACCACTCGATGAATAGCTCAACTTCTGACTTGTTGGTGGCTAATTGGGATAAGAGTCACACAGACTTTCCTGCCTTGGGCTGGCTTCAAACCATGATTCTCAGGTCCTAGTTCCTGAGTTGTTAAAATTATAGGCATGAACCACTAATTTTGCCAGTTGATCTGATTTAATAGAAATAGGAAGATGAAATAATAGCAGTAGGGGTCTGGCTTCATTTCCCTTAATTTGCAAGTAACGATGAAGTAATTGTGTACTATTAAAAACATACTATCTGGGAGATATCTAGCATATTAGAAGTCATAAGTTGGGTCAAATCCACTCTGGTTCTGAAAGAAGGGCCAAAAGACATAGAAGCCATTTCATGTATTTGGGGAAGTAGAAATATGGATACATGGTCTCTGAGACCTTTAGAGTATCAGAATCTCTTGTTAGTATACATAAAAGTGTTATCATGGGCTTTTAAGTGGACTTATTCTACTCTATGGTATTTCCAAAGATGAACACATGAAATGGCTCTATTTATGTTTAATTGACACACAAAGATGACCTCATCCTATTGAGAAGAAATGTGAATCCTGGAGTCAGTACCAGACCTTCTATGACCCCAGTCCATGTTCTTCCCAACAGCTTATGAGTCTTCATCACCGAGAAGTTATCATGGAAATCTAAAGCCTTAAATTATTTTGTATCAAGATTTCTCCTTACACTAACATATCTTAAACTGTTAAGCCACACAGTAGTCAAAATTGAAATGTTGGTGTAAAATTAGACTGTCAATGGAAGAAAAATGAAGCCTAATAACAGTCATAAGTACACAGTCATAAGTCATCATTAAATATGATTTAAATGCCATCTTAAGTTAGCAGGAATACATAATAAAATATTCCATAAATTATAATGAGAAACCATACAGGCATTTATAATATTAATTAATTAATTGGCTAACTGATCAAATTACATCCAAGCCTCAAATCAACTAGATAAAACTCCTCTTGGCCACTAGAAATTAGCTTTCATTCTTTCTCTTTTCACATTACCTTTGGGCCACTCTAAAATTAGTATGTCCTGTATGACATTTCTTCAACCTTGATACTCCCTTAACAAAAGAAGCATATGGCCAGGCACAAGTGGCTCATGAGGTCTGAGGATCACCATATAGGGCTTCTAAAATGTTAAATATCAGGGGACATAATATGAATAAGATGCTATGTCGAAAACCAACCTTTACAATTTAGGCAGGGTAGGGGGAAAGGGGGGGAATGTAGCTGTGGAGATGGGAAAGAAGGGATGGTAGGGAAAAAACAAAGGAGGAGGCAATAATGCTTGATAAGAAATGTACTCATTACCTTGCTCATGTGATTGTAACCCCTCTGTACAGTATTTTCACAATAAAAAACTTATTTTTAAAAAGGGGGGTTGAAAAAATATATACTAGGTACTTCCACCGGTTTGAGATGACTGCTCTATTCCTAAAGAAGAAGAATTAGCCTTGGTCATAAGGTATTAACTGCTCAAAATCTCTTTATTTTCAAGATGACATTGTGGTTCTGGTTTTTATTTCCATCGTCAAAGTATATTTGTCTTGTTTATTTCAGTTAGAACACAGCGTAAGTGACCCAGACCTTCGCTTTTCTGAAAGCACTTTGAAATTTCACATTTCATATTTCAAATCAGGGCCATAGATTCAGTCAATACTTAATCTTTATGCTGTAGTCACTGCCTGAAGACTTACCGTTTTCCATAATAAATATAATAGACTAATGATTGCAATGTATTTTTCATTGCTTAACATGATAACTAAAGCTTTTTCTTTAGTAATTCCATAAACAGAAGGATTATAATACATATAAATTTACTTCCAATTTAAATTAACAAATAAAAAGCAAGTAATAATTCATTTTCAAAGAGTGAAATACAGAAAGAAGCTAACAATTGTTTCCCTGAGACTGTAAGAAGGTTGGAGGAATAATTGGACAATGGAGTAGAAGTTGATTACTGACAAAAGGGTCAGAAGTAGGTGTTCAAGAAACATATGAACAATTTAGACAAGGTTATAGTAGCTTAATTAATATTTTATGAGCCCCAAAAGCAAAACAGACTAACAAATGATGCTTATGAACACTTACTAGTGTTTTTGCTTTATATTACTATGTTACTTTATATTATAACACTCACTAGTAATTCACTTTATATTAATGACACAAAACAATAACTCATTAGGCATGATCTGAACACTGAGGAAATGCAGTACTCAGATAGGGAAAAAATCTCAAAAATGAAATACACTATCAAGCCAGGTGCCAGTGGCTCACATTTGTAATTATAGCTATTCAGGTCAGTGAGATCTGAGGATCATAGTTCAAAGCTAGCCTGGGCTGGAAAAGTCTATGAGACCTTTATCTCCAATTAAACACAAAAAAGGCTGAAAGTGGATCTGTGGCTGAGGTAGCAGAGTGCTAAGCCTTGAGCAAAAAGAAGCGTAGGGACAGTACTCAGGCCAGAGTTCAAGCCCCAGCATCAACACCACACACACACACACACACACACGCACACACACACACACACACGATAAAGAAAAAGGGGTAGACTATCAATAAAAACAGAATCTCAACATTTTGTTTCTTGTGTGTAGTTCATGGAAGCCCAGTTTTAACCAAATGAGTCATGCATATCATTGTTCAATTACAAAAGAATAAGTTCCCATGAAAAAATATAGAAAATGTAGTTCATTTCCAAACACTGAAGAATGATTTCCTTATGTGGTATGGTCTACTTATTTATTCCTACACTCATTCCTGAATTGATTCAAATACATGTAGCATGTATAGATTCAATATTTGATCAATATCATGGAAAGAATACATCAGCAGGAATTTGTGGTATAGAACATGATATATTTATATATATATATATACATATATATGGTATATTTATCTGCCTCCAGAGCTAGAGATACATTTACACACACACACACACAAACACACACACACACACACACACACACAGAGGTATATGTGCTTTTATACAGATATGTATGTGTTTATGTGTATATTATTAACTATTAAAAATATACACAATCATATTCAGGCTTATCAATGACTTTCCAGTTAGCTATTGGAATTACTATCTCCATGTATAGAGGAAAATCTATAAAAGGATTTTCTGTGAGATGATACGTGTAGTATCCTATATGCTAAAAAGCTTAGTCATCTTTATTCTTCCTATTAGGATACTGTATTAATCATTTTTTCCCTTAAGGTGTTTGCTTTTCCTCCTCTCCTCTCCTTTCCTCTTTGCTCTCCTTTCCTTTTCTTTTCCATTTCCTTCCCTTCCCTTTCCCTTCTCTTCTCCTCTCCTTTCCCTTCCTCTCCTCTCTTATTCTTCTTGGCCTGGGTGCTGTCCCTGAGATTTTTCTGCTCAAGGCTAGCATTCTACCACTTGAGCCACAGCTCTATTTGTGGCTTTTTGGTGGTTAATTGGGGAGAAGAGGCTTATGGACTTTTTTTGAACTGTGACCCTCAGAACTCAGCCTTCTGGGTAGCTAGGATTGTAGGCACAAAACACCAGTGCTCCACTAAACTATGTGTTTTGAAATTCCCAATTTGGAAGTGGTGCTGTAGCTCAAGTAGTAGAGCGCTCGCCTTGAGCTGAAGAGCAGAGGGACAGCACCTAGGCCCAGAGTTCAAGCCCCACGACCAACGAAAAAAAAATAAATTTTAAATTCCCAATTCATAAATATTAATAGAGTAAAAATTAATGATTCAGGGGTTGGGAAGGTGGCTCAGTGGTAGAGCGCTTGCCTTGCATGCATGAGGCCCTGGGTTCGATTCCCAGCACCACATAAGCAGAAAGAAAAAACGCTGGAAGTGGCGCTGTGGCTCAAGTGGTAGAGTGCTAGCCTTGAGCTGAAGAGCTGAGAGACAGCGCCCAGGCCCAGAGTTCAGGCCCCACAACCAGACCCCCCAAAAAAAATTAATGATTCACACCAAAGGGAAGAATTATGAGGACAAAACAAATGGATGAATCATTTGGGTTAAAGTTTAATCTCTTCCTTCTCTATTTCTGGGAGTTTACCCTAGGCTAACAAACCCATTTAGTCCTTATGTACAGAGACAGACTGTGCTACCTTTTTCAAACTTACACGGCAATGGAACTTTTGTCATTTGAAGTGTATAGTCAGAAGTGTGAAATATTTTGGAAAATATAATGCAGAGACTCTACGTATATTGTAGTGTCAAGGTTTTCTAAGTGTTACTTCCTCTTTTCCAAACAACCCTGAATAAAATTCTATAATCTCATACTCTGCTACCTAAAACCTAGGAGTACCCTTTCAAAGAACTGAGAACATGCAACTGAAGGCTAATTTTTGTACTCTTCACTTTTAAAAAAAAATGCTGGTTCTGGGGGCTTGAACTCAGGACTTAGGTGTTTTCCCTCAGCTTTTTCACTGAAGGCTGCTGCTACCACTTGAGCCACATGTCTACTTCTGGCCTTTAGCTAGTTAATTGGAGATAAGAGTCTCATGGGATTTTCTGCCCAGGCTGGTTTCAGATTATGATCCTTAGATCTTAGCCTCCTAAGTAGCTAAGATTACAGCTGTGAAGTCTGATTACTGTCTTGCTCTTCATTGATAAAATGCTCAAATAATTTGGAAATTCAAGATCAGAATGCAAAGACAATTCAACTTTACAATGAATCCACATATATTTATTTACCTATTTTTTACAATAAATGAAGTGCAATATTATGTTTAAAATATGTAAGTTGGGCCCACAGAAATAAAGAATCCATGTTTTCCCTTATATGTAGAAGGCAGATTTATCTTACAAACTCATCGGTAAATAGGTTTGGTAGTATGCAATTGGATGAACTGAAATGTGGCCAACTCAAGGGAGAAATCAAATAGTGTGATTCTTTTTTTTTTTTCTTTCTTTATTATTCTTATTCTTTTTTTTTTTAATTTTATTTTATTTGTGAACATACTGTACAGAGGGGTTACAATTGCATGGGCAGGATAATGCGTACATTTCTTACCAAGCATTGCA
>NW_012267276.1:3504114-3531345 GCF_000151885.1 Dipodomys ordii | reverse complement strand
ACATTATCTGACCTTTTCCGCTTGACTCGTACATATACTAGATATTGCAAATAAGGGAAACCATGGGACCTATGTTTCTTTGGGCCTGGCTTAATAGTATGATTCTTTAGAAAGCCAAAGTCAAAGTTTAGCAAAATTAAATACCCAGAAGCAAGTACTCAAAAGGGTGTGGTGGGGTCAAGGGTAAAAGAGTAGACCAATGAAGAGGAGAAGAGGGGGAAAATGCAGACAAGAATCCAATGTATATCTTATAAAATTAAGTAGCATGAAGGAAGAGGTATATGGGGGAGGAAAGTTTGAGAATGTTGAAGAGGGGTGATATTGATCAAGATTTATTGTATTCATAAACTGCTTTGTTAAATGGCAACTCCTTTGTACAGTTCCTTAAAGATAATAAAGAATAAATAAAAAATAAAAACAAGGGAAAATAAAATGTAAAGGGAGTCTGAGTTTTAAAAATAAACCATTTATTCTTTGTAACAAAAGAGTAAAGTCTTAGTCCTCCCCAGAAAATGATGGGTTTTTTTTCTATTTTCTAGAAACTTTCATTTCGATATAGAAGAATTGGAAACTCTTTAAAAAACCAATAGCAGTTGATTATTTTCTCAGAACTAACAGAATTGTAAATGGTTTCTGATGATGACAACAGTGTGGTCTGGCTTTAGCGGTGAGGTTAATTACTTTTTGGTGGACGCCTTGGTCCATTAGGAATAAACCTGATCCCAGTAGGTTTATAGACATGTTGGGGGTTGAAAGAGGAAAGGCACAGAAGGAAAAAGTCAGGAAGCACTGAATGATCACTGGCTAGGGCTGTATAATTTCCAAGACTTTTTAAATTTTACTACTGGAATTGGTGTGGTGGCACACATACCTGTTACCCCACCTGCTCAGGAGGAGACTGGAGGCTTGTTTGTTTAAGATCAGTCCTGGGAAAAACACTTCTAAGCAAATATGGGTTGGTGGCGTGACTTTTGTGGCATAGAACCTGCCTATTTTTTAAACCCAGTACTGGCCATGACAGTCAGAAAATTAAATAACAACAACAAACAACAAACAAAAACCCTCATGCTACTCAATGTCTGGTGAAAGAAAAACCAGTGTCGCCTAGGAATGTAAGAAAACAAAAGGAACTGGATTCAATCTCAAATGGAATACATTTGAATCAGTATGTTAAAGTCCTGTACTCAAAAGTTCAAGGCACTACTTCACAAAAACAAAGTTACAAGCCAGGTACTTGCAACTCATGCCTATAATCCTGGTGCGGTCCCTTAGCTTCTTCGCTCAAAGCTAGTACTCTACCACTTGAGCCATGGCTCTAAGCCCACTTACTTTGGTGGTCCCAAACAATACTTTTAGAGCAATTTCTAAGTAACTTTCCCATGTCAAAGTTTAAGTATTCATTAGTTACAGCTCACGTTAGCTTCTTGCATGATAATACTGGTCATAATGAACTTATAGTAATAATTATAAAATATAATATATAGTGAGTACTAGAGACAGATAGATGATTCACACAGATTATGTAATTGAATACTGGCAAACACAGAGGTAGGTACTATGATTGCTATTTTACAAATATTGAATACAAAGCAGAGAAAACCTTCTTGCCATTTCCTGGTGCTCTGTATTCAAAGGATTTGTTATGAAAGAACTTTGGCCTTAGGATAAAGTACAATTGCTCCCAAGCTTGGCACATTCTGCTGCCTATCTAACTCTAAAGAGTTTTACTTTACTATTATTCTCCATTCACCCTTGGTGCCATAGTTCTGGTGAACTATGTAATATTACTGTGAACTTGCTTTCCCAGACACTCCATTCTCAATGCCTGGACAGACAAGACCAAACCATCCTATAAACCTCAGGTCAATCTGAGATGTTTTCACTAATAGCACCATTAGATTTAGTTGTCACCCCTCTGTGCATATTCCTCTGATAGAGTGTGCCATGTTGTAATATACCCACTGAATTATCTGTGTTTTTCTCACTAGCCTTTAAGCTCCATGATAGTAAATGTATTCCCTCCTTTAGTACTTTCATTGGTAGTATGGGACCAGGCATAACACAACTGCTTAAAGATTTTTTTTTTCAAATAATGGGCAGGAAAACCCAAAGTGATCAGCCTGGTGTTCTCATCATTTGTTTTTCCTGGTAAGAAATAATTTGCTGAATGGGCTTACTTCATTAATTTCACAGTATTCAAAATTATAAGAAGGATTTCTAGACAAGGATTTTTGGGAAGCTAGATTCTTCTTCCCTGACTGTTACTCAGTAAAGGAGTGGCCTTCAACATTGATTTTGAACTTCTATACTTTTCGTGTATATTTGTCATGGCTGAGAGCTGTACCTCACAGTGGAAGTAGAGCTGTGGTTACAGTAGATTAGCTCTTTCCACCACAGAACTTGTGTGATAAATCAAATCAGTCGTATGGATGAAGAATTGGACTACGGTCTTTTTAGGTCTAAAATGCCATGAAACTAAAAGCCAAATCTCAAAATTTCTTAAACTACAGATTCAAAACAGATAAAATTATGAAGTAAGGGATCCTGCCAGGAAAATCATTGCATAACGCTTGATAAGAGCAAGTCCATAGGTATAAATTCTTCCTTTGAAGAAATAGGTATCTTATAAAGAGGTGATAGTGACACTGAATCTCTTTAGAACACTCACTCTGATTCATCCGCATACAAATATTGAAATATTGTTTATCTGTAAGTATTAGGTCTGGCATAACAAAAGAAGATCAAAAATCATTTCAGAGCAATTATCAGTGTTTAACAAGGAATTTATCCTTCAGTAAGATGGATTTGCTCTATATGTTAAACTCACAAACATAAAAGAACAATATGTATGGTAATTGGATCTTGTGTGATGAATTTTTTGATTCATGTTAATCTTACCAGGGAAGGTAAAACATATCTATTGAAAACATTTGCACTGTTAAAATTAAATTAACCTAGCCTTTAATCTGATTTATTATAAGATTAGGAAAGGTTGCAATTATCTAATTTGCATGCCAATCTCACCTGGAGAATGTTTTTTGGGGAACAAATGACAGAAGTAATTGTACAGGAAAGGCAAGTTTTTGTCCATGTTTAAAAACACAATATTTATAGACATAATAAGGATAGTGTCTTCCTAATCATATCCTCAGAGGTGCTTGGTCAGGAAATCTAATTCTTTAAAGACAAATGTTCAGTTATTCCTCTTATAATTGTATAAAACTACCAAATCCTTGACACGTCAGCCACGGATGTGCTTTCTGACAAGCCCTCAAACTAGTTACCGCTGGATGGTTGCAACTGATGGTGTGAGTCTTGAGAACATTTGGTTTTGTTTTGTTTTGTTTTTCTGCCACAGGCCATTTAGGTATTTATAATATCATTCATGGACCATAAAAATTATCAATACAGTCAAATACTACAGGTAGCCATTGAGCAAAAACATATAAGTTCTATTTTATACAAAGTGATTTTGAAGTCTTTTTAACTACATGAGCCAGACATTCCCCACCCCTCTTTAGAGACTGAGCTATAATAATATTTGTATGTGTATATATTCACATGAAACAGAAAACACCAACTTTGTGTTGCTATGAGAAGCGTATCACAAGGAACTTAAAAAAGAATGTTGTAAACTAAAGAAAGGAAGGCCAAGACAGATGATGCAATGATCAGAAATGTAGATTGATTAGTGATGGTACCATGATGACAGCAGAGGTCCCCTGTGCGGTGCTCATCCAGCACTGCCTCAGACCAACGCTATCTTGGTAGGATCAGCTCCACTTGGCACTCTCCCCTAGCTTCCATGGAGCCACAGGGCAGGACCAAGGAAGTGGGTCGCATGGAGGAGATTCAGGTTATTGGCTGTTTGTGGACAATTTTCTGAGACAATCAATACTGTGAGATGTTTGTGGGAAGAAAAACAACAAGCAGACTGTACATCTGCAAGACTGACAGACTGGAAATGAAACATTAAACTTCGTTCACATAACTAAATTTGAGAGCGTGAATCAGTTGGATTTCCCCCGTCTGGAGACTTTCTGACTAGACATGTCTAACAAATTAATATAAATGTATAGGTCTGGGGTTTGAAGGAAATGAGGTCACGTCACAATTTTAATATGGATTCAGAACAAAAGGCAGAGGTCTAAGGCTGTAATTCACTCAAGACAACTAAGCCCATGCTAGAGTTTGTCATAGAACAGTTCAGACTTTGATCTACTCTCTTCCTCACTATGGCCCCTCCAAACTTTATTTTTATCTGGGAAACTTTTGCTTCATTCAAGGTTTTAGTTACCCCTTCTTGGTTTCTGAGAGTTGAGAACCACAGCAAAGCAAACAAGAAGTACTTTGGTAATAAAAATAAGAAAATCATTCACTCTGAGAAGAAAATTCTCACAACACATCAGTTGCTGATATGAAGGGGATTAAAAAAAAAACAACTTGAACCAGGAATTCACTTCCTTCTAAATGGTTTCAGATATCTCTGGCTTGTTATCCAGTGATGCCTTTTGAAGGCTCTGTATATGGATTTGATGCGAGAGTAGCATTCAGGAAAGCTAACATGTTGATAATCTAAGTGCATACTCCCACTAAGTGTTCACTGGAAAAGTTGGGGCTTTTTTTCTCCTGCTCTGAGGCAGACTCTCCTGTGGTTTGATCCCTGTGCAAGGTCTGAGTTTTATTCAAAAGTTTGAAATTCTTTTTAGTGCAATCCTGGGACTTGAACTCAGGGCCTAGTGCTCTGTCCTTGGAGCTTTTTATGTTCAAGGCTAACACTCTTCCACTTAGGCCACAGCTCTACTTCCTGGGATTGATTTTTGCTGGAAAAGTTAAGTGAAGGATAATCTAGTCAACTAAGAAACAAAATCATTAGCTTAAATGTCACATGAAGAAAAAAAAAACCATTCTACAGAGGATACAATGATGATTTTCTAAAGTGTATAAATGTGACAAGGGGTGGAATATTTTTGGATAGAGGGTTACGATTTTCTAAAAATTTACTGTGGTTAACGTAAGTTTAAAAATGTGCATAGTATTTCAGATTCATCTATGCAGAATTATGTAACACTTGGAAAATCTCTTAAAATTCTATGGAATTCTATGGATTACACAGGCTGACCCATTGCAACAATGATACTCACAAGACATCATGTTGGAAATGAACTTTATAACTTTGGGGGGGAGTGGGGGTGGTAGGGGATGGAAGGGATAGTAAGAGAAAAACAAAGGAGGGGCACTAATGCTCATTAAGAAATGTACTCATTACCTTACTTATGTAACTATAACCCCTCTGTACAGCATCTTTACAATAAAATAAAATTTTAAAAAATAAATCTGGATTACTTAGAAACAAAATTCTATGGATTATGGGGACACTTTACAAATGTTATTGGCAAATACCTAGTGCTCATGGAAGGTTAAGTGTGAAAAGTATGTCATTTTGATAGTTCACTTAAAAAAAATAAAAGAAAGGAAGGAAACTTTTCCTTTTACACACCACCTCAAACGTAAACAATTATTTTCTTAGGATTTTAAAAATCTCACAATGATAGGGCATAGACCAGTTTCCTAGTGAGTTATTATTATAAGCTCTGTCCTGGAACACGTCAAGATAAAAATCACACGTTATTTATCGAAACACTTCTATTGCATTGCTGGCCAGTCTGAAGAAATCAGGTCTTTTTCTCAAGTTATTCTAGCTTAAAGTTTTAACCCATTGATTAAAAAAAAAATAGAAAGTTCTTTCAGGAAACTTAAAAAATACAAACAAAATAAAATCACTTACATCAGGGATATTCATCCATGAAAAAAAAATTGAAAGACAGATTGGCTGTAAGACAGAATAAATTTACAGACTCATTTTTCACCTCCTCCAAAATCCTAGATAACTCTTCTTTTTCATAGTCAAAATGGAAACTGTGACAAACATAAGCCCTTACCAACTTCCCACTTGAGAAGGCGGTTGTCTTCCCTCTCCATTTTTCCAATGACATACCAGATACACGCCATCCAGTGGGCAAGGAGGGCGAACATGGACATGAGCAGTGTCAGGACGATTGTGCTGTGCTGGGAGTAACGGTCCAGCTTCTGCAGGAGACGCAAAAGGCGCAGCAGCCTTACTGTCTTAAGCAGATGCACCAGAGACACCTGCGGTAGGAGAGAGAGAAGCACAGCTTGGTACCCTGCTGGGTGAAATTCATGGCACAATCTCGATATGCTTTCTTTTTTTTTTAAATACATTTTTCATTGTGAAAATACTGTACAGAGGGGTTACAATTACATGAGCAAGGTCATGAGTACATTTCTTATCAAGCATTGTTGCCTCCTCCTTTGTTTTTCCCCTACCATCCCTGCCCTCCCACCTCCACAACTACATCCCGCCTCCTGCGCCTAAATTGTAAAGTTCATTTTGCGACATAACGTCTTGTATATCTCATTGTTTGCAATGGGTCCACCTGTATCCCTATTTAAACAATTTGTTTTTTTCCCTTCCCCTCCACAAATTATACCAGCATCAAATACACTGAAAATAGGGGTTATACCATGGGGGAAGGACAAAAAAATCATCTTATTAATACGTCAGAAACAATAGCAAGAAAGAAAAAAAACACTTGTGTCCTTATCTTGGGGTTCATTTCGCCTAACATCCTATCTGACCTTTTCTGCTTGTTTCAGACATATACTTAGTTATTGCAAATAAGGGAAACCATGGGACCTATGTTTCTTTCATTTACAGCCACTGGGGAAAGTTCCTGAAGCTGGGTTCAGCTTCCTGAACCATTGTTTCAGTCCTGTAGTCATTTTTATGATTTTTTGCTCATAACATGTTATAAAAAGAAATGAAGATAAAGGACAGGAAGGTGAAGGAAGATGTGCTAAAGAATAGGACAATCTTAATTAAGATTTACCTTTTTTCCTCTCTACTTGCTTGATTGAATACAATTTATGTATTTGGATACACAACTGAAACATTATAGTATCATGACTGACATACCTCTTTACTGCCTCTTCTGCTAAACTGCTTTGCTTCAAACACTATCATGCACACAGAAATTGTTGGCCTGGAGCAAACACATCCTGAACTTTCTCTCAAGCATGCTTAGAAAACCAAAGTTTCACAAATGTTCTCAAACAACTAAATTCTACCTTTTCATGCACACAAATGGTAGACTTAACAGCTTGGGGGTTGTTTTTATGTTGATTAGTAATCATTTGAAAGATATAGACCTCTGGGAATTTTGATCAAAACCCACTACACACAAGCATGGCTCATAACAAACACCCTCAAAGAGTCTCAGGGAGTGTTCTAAAATAGAAAACAGAAAATATTGACTCATGTGGAAATCGAGTGTGAGGAAAGACTCCTTGATGTCTTCTTATTTAGGGAGACAAACCCTAAGCAGAAAGGAAAAGGGTTGTTTGTAGGTTATCATTATTAAAATCCTCTGTATGCATAAGGCAACCCTAAAAGTGCTCAGCACCTTTGGGGAATTTGTGCCTTTGTAACTAGCTGGAGTCCACTGACTTTTGAGCTCTTCCTCTCATTGCCATCTTCCCTGATCACTAAGAAATACATGCCCAGAGCAATGCCTGGTCCATTGGAAGAGTCCAAATGTATCTTGTGCGGATGAAGGGATAAATAAATCATTGTTAAGACACAAAACAGATCAACCTTGGCATAAAAATAGATATTCAATAAAAGTCTGCTCAATTGTAATCTTGGGAATTATTCTCTACTCAAATATAAGAAAAACTTAATGGCATTTGAGGAACTTGCCAGATGGGGGTTGGTATGGCTGCAGTTTTGACCTTCACCATGACCAAGTTCTAATCTACCATTTTTCAAGCTGGTCTTGAAATAGGGGGTCACATGCTGCAATTTTATAACCTCTACTTTGTGATTCGGAGGAATTACTGGGGATGGAATTTATTTGACAAGTAGGTAGGTTTGATAGATAGGTGACGTGTGTGTGTGTGTGTGTGTGTGTGTGTGTGTGTTTATTGAGGCTTGAACTAAGGGCCTAGGTACTGTTCCTTAGCTTTTTTGCTCAACACTGGCCATTCTACCACTTGAGCCACACCTCCACCTCTGGCTTTTTGTTGGTTAATTGGAAGTAAGACTTTCACAGATTTGTCTGTACAGGTTGTTTTTTTTTCCATCATGGGACTTGAACTTTGGGCCTGGGGACTATCCCTGAGCTCTTTAGATCCAGGCAAATGCTCTACCACTTGAGCCATAGCACCACTTCTAGTTTTCTGTGGCTAATTGGATAGAGTCTCACAGACTTTATTGCATAGGCTGGCTTTGAACCTTGATCCTAACATCTCAGCCTCTTGAGTAGCTAGGATTACAGGGGTGAGCTATCAGAATCCAGCTTGGTGACAATTTTTCACGTGAAATGAAGTGTGGTACAAACATTACAAGTGGAAAAAGTGAGATACAATCATGACAGTGATGCAGTGATCTCCTGATTTTCTCTCATCAGACAGAAAGGGAATATTTGAAAGAAGAATATGGAGGTGTCCTCATACAAGAACAATAGTAGTTTGCAAAGGCAAAGAACATAAGCCTGGGTGCTTGGGACAAAGAATCCTTAGTTATTTTGCTGACATTAAAAAAATAATATTTATGCTTGCTCTAATTAAAGTCATCAGCTTCCTGATATAAAGATTTTTCATTCTTGATGAATGCCAGAAGAGGCCTATTTGAGTTAAATGGAAATATGTAATCCATATCAAAAGACAGGATCCTTATTACTCTTGGAATGCTATTCTGAATATGTCATTGGTGAGAACTTTAAGTTTCTTGCAGACCACAGCATTCATCAAAACCCTTAGTCAAACCAATTTCTCTTATTAAGTGGCCTAACTACCTCCTGGTTGTCATCTGGGGAAGAGGAGGCTGAGGAGAGAAGAGAGAGAAGGCTACAAACATGTGAGACCTTTCTAGATGTCAGACATTGAGCAACAGACTTGGTAGAAATATTTCCTCTTTAGGCTGCACAGAAATTGAAGGAAATTTCTGTGCCCATTTTAGTTCTATTTTTGTATTAACCTCCCCAAGGAAGTCACTCAGATGTTATTTGATAAAACCAGGAATTTTAGTTTTTGCCTTTTCCACCCGATCACATAGTTATATCTCTCACAATGCCTTTTATATTCACATATATCAAGTTCAATAAACTAATAGTTGGGTTGTATTTAAAACAATGGCCATTAAGAATTAATGACAGGCAGAGCCAACATATACATTTTGTGGTGGATATAATGCATCTTGACTATCATCTAAGAAGATACATTAACTAGATACTTGTTAAATCTGGAAAATAAGCTAGTTATATATTTGTTGGTATTTATTTCTAACTCTTTGCGGTGGTAGTGTGACATTGCTCAAATTAATCATAAGTTATTTCTCATAACTTATGTTTTCTTGGGAAGTAAATACAGTATCTTCAACAAGCTTTTTTGTTCCAAGAGAATATTTCATTATGATTAATTCATTTGAGGAGGGTAACAAAATTATATTATATGTTCATATAACTTAATGGTCTTATGCTCATTTACAAGCAAAGCAAAGTATCCCTAAAGGAGAGATGTCCTCGGGCCTCTTTGTCTTTCTTCATGATGAGAATGTTGATCTACATCTTGAATCAGATTTACAAGACAGCAAGTGGAACAGGAGAGCAGAACAAACATCATAATTTATCAAAATGTGAGCATCAGCCCAGGCACTGGTGGCTCACAGCTGTAATCCTAGCTACTACGGAGGCTGAGATATGAGGACCATTGTTTGAACCCAACCTAGGAAAGAAAGTCTGTGAAACGCTTATCTGCAATTAACTGACACAAATCAGAAAGTGGAGCTGTGGCTCAAGTGGTAGAGTGCTATCCTTGAACAAAACGGACAATACTAAGGCCCTGAGTTCAAAGCCCAGGACCAAAACACACATACACATACACATACACACACACACACACACACACACACACACACACACACACATGTGAGCATCAGACATGAAAAATCTTTTTCCATATTAATGTTAGGCAATAAGGATATTAATGAAGTATAAATTTTTATTTATTTATTTTTATGTATGTTTATAACATAATTGTATATTATATACTTTTTAAATTGTCTTCTTTTGTTAGTGCTCAGAGAAAAATGAAACATAATAAAGCTTTTAGTATCTATTAGCCAAGTAGAAAATTTATTTGTAATAGAATTCTATGAAACTGTACTTATGAAACAATTTCCAAGAAAATTCAGAAAGTTAAAAAATTGTGAATTATATATTTGTTTTAGATTCTTTTTCAGTCTTAAAAAGACTTGTTTTAAGTCATTATACTTTCATTAGAGTACTCATCTAGTCAATCTTAAAAGCACTTTAGAAAGCCTGGATAACAATTCACTGTAGTAATGACTAATATGGTATAATAGACTTTTCTCAACATCTTTCATTTCAAATATAATCCTTTTAATAATGTTGATACTTTCAACCTCCCAAATTATAAAAAAACACTATTGTACATGCAACTAACAATTGCAGAAGTAAACACTTAAGAGCTGGGATTACAATTCTGTAATCCATCAGGAAGTCAATGACTGGATTTGAAATATTGATCAGTTTAATCTTGAAAGATATATCTTTAAATTCTTTTTTCTTTTCTTTAAAAATTTTAATTGTTGTTTTTAAGGTGATGTACGGAGGGGTTACAGTTACATAAGTCATGTAAAGAGTGCATTTCTTTTTGGACAATGTCACCCCTTCCCTCGCTCTCTCCTAGCTTTTCCTGTCTTTAAATTCATAATAAAAATATGACTAGTATAAGGTGTTGTCAACTTAATAGAAAACTTGTTCTATTTGAAGTAATCTTTGGTAAATTTTTATATACAGGAAATTGCACTAATCTCCAATGGGTTCCATAAAAGTGTATTTGTAATGAAGCACTCAGTATTTTCAGGACTATTAACCATTAAATAGGAAAAAACAAAAAACAAAAGTTGTGAAGGAACAAGAGGACAAGTAGTTTAGAAGAAGAAAGAGATGGTACAAGTATCAGTGCAAATGCAAGAGAGCTCCACTTTAATGTTGGCTATTTTATCATTTAGGCTTCTACTCCATCCAAGACTTTCATGAGAAATTCTAAGAAGTACTTGAATTCCTTACTTTATTCCAGCATTCTTCTTTTTTCCCAATCATTCTTGCTTCTGCCAGTGAACAGTGAAATAATGCAGATGTAGGGAGGTAAAAGTCATAAAAGGAGAAAAGACTTCAAACACTTCATTAAATTACAGAAGCGACTCTCTGTATGGCAATATAAACTATTTCTAATATATCTACATCATTACAGGTATTTTCCTCACCAAAGCATTTGGTGATTCAGTATTTGTGACAAATATGGGCCTCCTGGTATTTAAATAAGCCTTTGAAAGGAAGTAACTTCCTCAATTGAGGAATTTGTCCTGAATATAATTGGGCACCCAAACATCCTTATTAAGGAAGGCACAAAACGCAGCAAGCACAAATTACCAGAAATATGGGGAGCATGTCAAAATCCAATGCAGGAGTAAAAATTAAGCTTCTCAGCCACGTGGAAGGAAGCTGTCTACTTACCACTGTGACATTGAAGGCATACAGGAGATCAAATGGCAGGGCAGCGATTAAATCAATGATGAACCAAGTTGTGACATAATGGATGCAAATTGACCTTGCTTCAAAGATAACTTGGCCAGACTTGCTGACATAGGTTGTTCGGAAATTTAAAATAATATCTGCTTGGGGAAAAAAAAAGATGGAGAGAAAAAGAAGTGTGAGAAAAGAAAAAGGAAAGACAAGGTAAAGAGGAAGGGAGGGAGGAAGGAAAGAAAGAAGGAAGGAAGGTAGAAAGGAAGGAAAGGAAGCAAACAGGAAGGAAGGGAAAGGAAATTGTATAAAATTTATACACAATTAGAAAAACAGTAACCTCAGCCCATTTAATGTCCCAAATACTGTTTAACAGATCGACTCAGTCAAAATGGAATTACAAAAGGATGAAACAGTAGTATTTTCTGAGCATTTAATATGTGCTCAACTTTGAGCCATATGTTGAGTGTGATTAAATAATTGTAACAATAACCATAGTCAAAATGTATAAATGCTCACTATGTACATTGTCAAAGAATGTAGCATGGGTTATTTCATTTTACTCTTAAATTATTTCCCATCAATTCTCAAAGGAGTTAGAAACTAAGTCCTGGTGAGAAAACACTATCCATGATCATATTTCAAACAATGAAACAGATTATTTGTGCATAGATATAGCAAATTCCCCACACATAAGTTTTTCTGTTATTTGTGGAATTCATTCCTGACTTGAAGGGATTCCTGTTTAAAAAAATATCTTGCTGTGTCTTATTTGGAGTAACAAGATTAACATTCACCATTCTAATTTTGTATTTTATGTAAGTGATCTCAGCTTTTCCCTAAATTATTCTTTGACTACACATTTATTGAGCACTGTACAAAAATTAAGGTACCAGATTCACTGATCAAATGACAACCATACACCCAAGTGAATCATTTTAAGTTCATGTCATGTGAAGGATAAACATATTTAAGATTGCCATATTGTTTCCTGGGTTAAATAACAATAAGTTCCCCCTGATTTGTTTGATTTGATTCACTACAAGCAAGTCAGAGAAAATGTGTACACATATAAATGAATCATTGACTTCCATGGAAAGGGATTTCTTCAACGGAACTTTGTTTTGGAGCTTACCTTAATTAAGATCAAAGCAGGATAGTTCAGTCACTCAAAGATCAAAGTTACCAGAAAAAGTTTCTCCAGTTAATGAGAGTATAATTTCATGATCGAATGAAGTCAATGCTAAGCCTTGAGCTACATAATATAATGGATATTCTTTATAGCTATAGTACAATGTACTGAATCTGTTCTTATTGTCACCATGAAGATGATAATAAAAATGACTTATAGTAATCCTTATTTTGTATGAAGGTTTGTATTTATGTATGTTTGTACATATGTATGTACCTACATTTCACTTCCATTCACATTTGTGGGAACAAGATGCATAAATCTGAAAGCATAATACAATAAACACCAGAAAGCAATATTTCACAATCTTCCAAAATTTTATAATTCTCCAGTCAATGAAGTGGAGAAACTTGTGAGTAAGCATTTCAAATAACTGATAGCTAAAATGAGCAACTAACTTCAAGAAAATAAAGCAGAACAACAATGGAATGAATTAGGGAAAACAATCGAGAATATTTAGTTAGAAGTTCACAAAAGAGGCATATATTTTGGGAAAAACAAACAAATCTGGGTGATGAAAAGCTCAATTGGGCAAATAAAAAATTCTGTGGAAAGCCTACTGAACAGATAGAACAAGCATAAGAGAACGTTTTATAGCTCAAAGACAAAACTAATGATTAGATCAGTCACCCAGTAATATGAAAAAAATAAGAAATTATAATCAGAATATGCAGGACTTCTGAAACACTATTAAAAGACATAAATTGCAGTGTGTGTGTATGTGTGTGTGTGTGTGTGTGTATGTGTGAATGTGCATGTGTGTTTGAGTGTAGAAGATGACGCAGAGGTATACTAAAAATATACAAAAATCTAAGTGAAATAACACCAGAAAACATTAAAAGGAAGAAAGGAAAAATGATAATCCATGCAAATAGAATTTAGAGACAAGCAAAACAAACTATCTAGTAAAACAAACTTAAGGCCAAAATTAGGATAGACAAAGAAGCTCAGTACATATTGGATAGATGATAATATTTCAAGATGATAAAACTATTTTAAATATAGATGAGCTGAACTATGGCTCAACTAGTTTCATAATGAAATCTTTATTGGTATAAAGGACAAATAATCCCTTATATAATTAAGGGTGACTTCAGCACTCCATTTGTAACCATAGATAAATCATGAACACAAACATAAGCAAAGAAACTTCAGAAGTAAACTATACTATAGCTCAAACAAACTTAACAAACATCTACAGAATTTGCCATCCAACAACTTCAGAATAAATAAATATCGTTTTCTGAATAAAATTTTCTTCAAAAAGATCATTATTTTAGGTCATAAAGCAAGTTTTTGACTATTACAAGAAGTGGAAAACTTTTATTGTATTTTATCAGATCAGAACGGAATGTAACTAGATATAAATAACAAAGGAAACTGCAGAAATTATACCCAAAAAACAGATTGAATAATACACGTGTGTATGTGTGTGCGTGCACTAGTGCTGGGGTGTCAGCTCAGTGTCTAGATGCTACCTCTTAGATTTTTTGCTCAAGGCAGCACTCTATCACTTGAGCCACAGCTCCACTTCTGGATTTTTGGTGGTTAGAGATAAGATTCTCAGGGATTTTTCTGTTGATTGTGAATCATGATCCTCAGATCTCAACTTCCTGAATAGCTAAGATCACAGGTGTAAATGACAGTACCAGCTAAAATATACTTTTTTGAATTATTGGTAGATAACTGAGGAAGTTGGTAAGTATTGAAAAATAAATTCTAGAATCAGATGGAAATGGATACACAGTATATCAAAATCTGTGACACAAGAAGGAAGTTTATAGCTATGAGTGTCTACATTAAAAAAAAAAACCAACTTAGGAATAATGGTGCATGCCTAAAAATCCCAGGAGAATAAAAGAAGAAAAAAATGAAAACAACCAACCCAATTCCGAGGAAACAAAGAGATGCTAGGAACCATACAATACATGCTTTCAAATTAGACAACAGAGCTATAGTACCAAAATAGAATGGTAGTGGTACCAAAACAGAAACATAGATAAACCATTGCAATTTCTGTGTTACCAAAAGTAAGCACAGGGAGGTTTGTAGATTCTCAACACCTGAATGACACAGGCTGGGGTAAGACCAAGATATACTACCATTGAATAGAACTACTTTCCATTGTCGTATAGCACAGCAGGGTGACTATAATTGATAACAATCTTCAAAATGGTAGAGAGGATGGGGTGCTCCTAGCACAATGAATGGTGAGTGTTTGAGGTCATCGATAAATCAGTTGTCCTGATTCCAGGTATTGAAATGTCATACTGAACCCCATAAATATGTACAATTACTATATGTCATAAACTATATTTTTAATTTAGTGGACAAATTCCTTGTATATTTATTTATTAACTGATCATGAGGTGTACCATAAATTTCACAGAAAAGGCATTGCTGCAATGCATACACTGAGGCACTCCCATTGACTGGAGAACCAATTATATGAATAATATCTGGTTGATTAAGTCAGCGAACATTTTAAAAGCTATGTAGCTAACTATGTGGTTGACTCAGAAACAAAATAGAGGTTTAGGGTGAACGTTGGATGAGTCATCATAGAGTATTAACATGGAAAGCTTTGTAAGGACACAATCTGTTTATTCAGTTGAGTTAGTTAGATAAAAAGTAATATTCTAGTTTTAGGTTTACAAAAAATTGGAAAATCTGACACACAATTAGTGGTAACAGCAAATGAACAAAGGATTGTTAAAATCTGTATGTGTAAATCTATTTTTAAAATGTCTACATACCTCATTTTCAGAGAAAAATTCCAGAGATACTTCCTATTCTAAGAATTATTTCAGGACTAAAGTAAAAGAGTGGTTTATTCTATAACTATCCTTTTTGGATAGTTAATTTCAAAACAACAATACAAACCTACTTTTGTCACACTCATAAGAAAAGCTGTGGTACTGGCTTACTTACAAAAAGCTGTTCTTATTGGTTAGTTTGTGTGATCCCTGTAGAAGAAGATGCAGAAGATTCATGCAAATTCACTTAAGTCATGCAGATAGTAGTCAGCACAGAGGTGCCATCTTTGACATTTGATCTTTTATTTACAGACTCTAAGGATTACAGAACCCTCAAATGTATGTTAAACTAAATATCAATAGGTCTGTGCAAGGAAATGCATTTCTGATTGTTTTTATTTTAGTTTTTAGAACAGTTTGAATCTCACCACCCAGGTAAGAGACTATCAAATCAGTCACAGAATTAAATGTGAGAGAATGAACTTTCTTTGTCTCTGAAAATCCATAGACTAAGCTTTGCTTGTTTGTTTGTTTTTTCAGGGACAAAGAACACACTCTGCCTTCTCTCTGGTACTGAGGATGGGGTGGTAGTGTTCAAGAACAGGACTTAGTGAACTCTGTGTTTGCAAATATCTCCTTCTATGAGACTGGGACACATTCTTCTTTCAGATTGAGGAAAGCACAGAATAAAATAAGACTGTGAGAGGGAAGAAGAGTTTTTAGACCTCTTGTCCCTCCTGAGAGTGTCCCGGGGACAAAAGAGCACCTGCTTTTTCCCCAGGACTGTCTTGTTTCCCACAAGATTAGGGCGTGTTTGGCTAATGAAATCAATGGCTTACTCAAATACTGCAGTAAGAAAATGGTCTCCTCTGGGCATTCCACAACCCACCTAAAAGGCAGCAGTGTAGGTTCATTTTAAGAATCTAGAGAGTCTAAGTATAATACTTCTAAAGCTTTTTTTTAATGTGGAAAACCACACCAAAATAGAATTATTTTTCTTGATTCTATTTATTATTAATGTATACAATTATAAATGAGTACAAAACACCCACACAGTGTGAGCCAGGAAATACACTCCTAAATCCATAGCCAATTCACTCTGAAGAGTTTGTCGCCTTCAAACCTCGATACCTCCATGTGCTCACATAGGCAGGAATAATCCCTTGTGGCCCCGGGTACTAGTTTCATAGGTAATTAGTAGGTAAACAGGGGAATAGAGAATTATCATAATACGCATTTTGGTGTATAACATTTTCAAGACATTAATCCTAATACACTTTATACCAAAATAATACAGCGTATAATGGAATTCTCTGATAGCCCAGATCACAGGTTGTTGCAAAGCAATTAATTCACCTCATTGTTTTCCATAGTGTAATTAAAATAAATACTACTAGAGATAATTGGAGGCCGGTTGTTTACATATAGCTAAGACCTTCTGCAATGAGTGTTTTATTTCTCTCCAGCACTAAGTAGCTATGCATGGGGAAAAAAAACTGTGAAAGTTTTATCCATTATTTTCTTTGAGATCCTTAAGAACTACATACTTAGAACAACAACAAAAATCTAAATGTAATATGGCATGAATAAGTAGATTTCTTTATTAGCCTGCATGCCAGATGGAAAATAATTTTAAATTATATTGGGCTTGCCCGTTAAGAAGTAAATTAAACTACAATGAGGCATACAAGAGCATATGCACTACGTACAAATAATTAATAACTTCATTTAGCCATTTCTTTAAAAATTAATTGATGTAGCACAGCGTGGGTGGAGGGATATTTAAACCAGCTGCTATTAATAGTCAGAAAATGTGCTGTCTTTTCTTCATTGCTTGTGAGGTACTCTTTGGAGCCAGGCGTGATGTCACAGCATATGAGGGCTAGCATGTGTGAGAGTAATGACTGGAAAGCTGATTGAAGAAGAGAGTTGAGGGCTAAGCATCCTAAGAATACCTACAATTGATCACCAATATTAATGGATAAGATTTCATTATCATTCCACCCTTGAGCATCTTGTTAACATTTGTCTCTCTTCTCTACTCTCAAGTGAAAGATTTATAGGAATCAAACAGCAGTGGACCATGTGAGAAATAGCATGTAAGAGCTACTGACTCTACAGAGAAGAAAAATTGGGACAAAAATGCAGCCAGGCCGGGTGCTAGTGGCTCACATCTGTAACCATAGCTATTCAGGATGCTGAGATCTGAGGATCATAGTTTGAAGACAGCCTGGGCAGGAAAAATGATGAGATCTCTAACCACCAAAAAGCTGGAAGTGGAGCTGTGACTCAAATGGTTAGAGCACTAGCCTTGAGAAAAACAAAACAAAACAAAAACACTCATGGAATGTGCCCAGGCCCTAAATTCAAGCCCCAGGTAAAGGACAAAAAAAAAAAAAAAAAAGGCAGCCAGAGAGATTGACAAGTCAGTTAGGATCCTTATTTCTGTTTCAGTTGGTGCCATTGGGGTCGATGTCATGGAAGACACGTATGCATATTGGTGGTCTTCAACATCCACAACATACAGACCTCTGTGGTATGGAAGGGACCTAAAAGTTCCTCCATCCTAATTTTTCTTTTAATGCAAGAACCACCTTAATCAGAATATAGTTAACCAGTCACTAAATTCTTCCAGAAATGGTTAGCTCTTTTTCTTCTTTCTTTCTTCCTTTCTTTTTCTTCCTTTTTCTTTCTTTCTTTCTCTTTCTTTCTTTCTCTTTCCTTCCTTCCTTCCTTCCTTCCTTCCTTTCTTTCTTTCTTTCTTTCTGTCTCCCTTTCTTTTTCTTTCTTTCTTAATTATTATTTTTTTTTGTCGGTCGTGGGTCTTGAACTCTGGGACTGGGTGCTGTCCCTCAGTTCTTCAGTTCAAGGTAAGCGCTCTACCACTTGAGCCACAGCACCACTTCTGGTTTTCTGGTGGTTTACTGGAGATAAAAGTCTCATGAACTTTCCTGTCTGGGCTGGCTTTGAACTGCAATCCTCAGATCTCAGCATCCTGAGTAGCTAGGATTACAGGCGTGAGCCACCAGCGCCCAGCTTCTTGGCTTTTCTTCTTTCTTTCTTTCTTTTTTTATTTTTAAAGACAGTTTCTCTATGTATCTTAGGCTGACCTTGAACTTACAATTTATGGCCTCACCTTCCTGAGTGCTGGTATTATACATAGCCAAGTCCAGTTAAAACTGATTTTTTCATGTGCATGTGTGTGCCTGTCCTGGGGCTTAAAATCAGGGCCTGCACACTTGTTTCTGAGCTGTTTCACTTAAGGCTAGTACTCTACCATTTAAACTACAGCTCCATTTCTGAAAACAGGGGTTATACTGGTTTACTGATGGTTACTTAAAGAAAACAGTCTCACAGTCTTTCCTGTCTGGACTGTCTTGAACTCATGGTCCTCAGAGTTCCTATATTACAGGCATGAGCCGCAGATGCCTGGCTAGAATTGATTTCTAATACTTCTAGTGATTGAGACAGTAAATGCTGGAGTAGCTTTTAAAAAAGATAATAATCTATGGTAAATAATGCTGCAATAAACATAGTTGTGCTGGTAGCTTTAATATGATCTTGTTTGTGATCATTTGGGTAAATGCCCAAAACTGGGATTGCTGGATCACAGGGGAGCTCTATGTGGAGTCTTTTGAGGAACCTCCATACTGCTTTCCAAAGTGGTTGAACAAGTTTACACTCCCACCAACAATGCAGTAGGGTTCCCTTTTGGCCACATCTTCTCTCCCATCTGTTGTTATTAGATTTTTTGATTATACCCATTTTAACTGGGATAAGGCAGAATCTCAGTGTTGTTTGGATTTGCATTTCTTTTATGGTTAGAGAGGTTAGCATTTCTTCATATGTCAAGACGCTATGTTGAAAAACAAACTTGACAATTTAGGTGGGGGGTGAGGAGTGTAGTTGTGGAGGTTGGCGGGAAGAGATGGTAGGGGAAAACAAAGGAGGAGGTAACAATGCTTGATAGGAAATGTACTCATTACCTTGCTCATGTAACTGTAACCCTTCTGCACAGTATTTTTACAATAAAAAATGTATAAAAAAGATAATAAAGTGAAAAGCTACATACATATGACCAGATAAGATGATGCTAAGCGAAATGAACCCCAAGATAGGGACACAAGAGATTTTATCTTTGTTGCTGTACTTTTTAATATACTCATAATATACTATGTGATTTTTTTTTGTTTCTCTTGTATGTTCTTCCCCCATGGTATAATCCCTGTTTTCACTGTATTTGATTGCAGTGCCCTGCATTTTGTATATACATTTTTCTAATTTGAGGAGGAGAAGGAAAATAACAAAATGCTGAAACAATGATACAGGTTGACCCATTGTACCAATGAGATGTACAAGATACTATGTTGAAAAATAACTTTACAACTTGGTGGGGGAGGAATTGGGGAGGTGGGGAGGGAAGGGATGGTAGGGAAAAACAAACGAGGGGGTAACAATGCTCGATAGGAAATGTACTCATTACCTTGCTCATGTAACTGTAACCCCACTGTACGGTATCTTTACAATAAAAATATACATTAAAAAAGACAACCAAACTGAATTTCCCACTATTTAGTTTTGCTAACTTAATGCCCCAAATAAAGTCATTTTTCCTAATTTATCTCTCAGTTGCTAGAACTTGTGAAAAAAATGAAACTTCTGTTAGCCCAAAGGCCTGAGTGACTGTCTCAGCCATAGCTCACAGCTGACCTATCATGAACTCAGGGTGAGAGAAACATACACCTTTGTGTTATATTCCAATGAGGAGGCGAAGTTGCTTGTTAGTAAAGCAGGTATATCTGGGCTGACAGAGATTTTGGACAGTCCAGACAAGAGTATTGCTCAGTGTGTAGCATCTGAACTCAAACTCTTTGAGCTGAGGACAATTGAATGAATGTTGCTTGTCATGTTTACAATTGCTGAGGTATTACAACAACTTCACAACTTTCAAACTTGGACAACCAAAATCAACAAGTGATAGAGGATTGCATAGAGTGTTTATGATATTACTCTTATTTTCACTTGACAGAGTGATGCACACCACATAACAGTGCCATGAAAAGGCTAATAATAGGCAACTTTAGAAAATTAATTTTCTCAGCACTACCCAATTGAAAGCCAGAATTGTCTATATACAGACACCAAAACATTTTTTTCTTTTCTTTCTGTTATTTCCTTTATCTGTTTCTTTTCTTTCTTTTCTTTTTTGATACTGGTGTTTTAATTTTGAGCCTCCTCCTTGGAAGGAGCTCATGCCAATCCCAACTTTTTGCTGGATGTTTTGGAGATGGAGTCTTATAGACATTTCTGCTTGCTGGCTTTGACTGTGATCCTCCAGATCTTACTGTTCTGAGTTGCTAGGATTATAAGCATGAGCCAGCAGTACCCAGTAAAACATTTCTTCTACTTTCTTCTTCTTCCTGTTACTTACTTCTTCTTCCTCTTCTTTTCAACTTCTTTCCTTCTCCTCTTCCCCCCTTCTTCTTCCTTCTTCTCTTTTTCTTCTTTCCTCCTCCTCCCCCCTCCAATTCTTCCTCCTCCTTCTCTTCTTCATATAATTCTTTCCTTCTTGCAACCCAGGAAAAGAAGTTTTTCAGTAATATTTAGGAACTAGTTTTTTTTCCTTTTCATTTGATTACTTTTTGGGATCAGAAAGATAACATTTAATATTTCAATTATAGATTGGCACATGCAAAATTGTTCACTATAAAGAAAGATACTGACTTAAGGGGTAGTTTGATGAATTTCCCCAAAGCTAAAATTCCCTGTAATCACCCATGATTAAAGATATAACCAGTGTGGAAATTCCTCAAAAACTTAAATATAAAAATACCCTAGGATCCAGCAATTCCACTCATGGGCATTTACCCAAAAGATTACAAACAAGCATGTAGTAAAGCCACCAGCAAAACTTTTCATAATAACTTTTCATCATAACTAAGGTATGGCATCAGCTCAGAAGCCCTTCAATGGACAACTGGATCAAGAAAATGGGATATATATACACAATGGAATTTTACCCATCACTTAAAAAGAATGATATTGTACAAAGAAATTTGCAAAGAAATGTTAAATGGAGTAAGGCAGGTTCAGAGCGATAAAGGATCCATGTTTCCCCTTAGATGTAGAAGCTAGAGTTAACTTATATACTCGTAAGTAAATATGTTGGGTGGTATGCAGGTGTATATGATGTATTCATTGAAATAAGCTAGATTCAAGGTAAAACTCAATAGTTTAATTCCTTGGAAAGACAAAAATCAAAGTTCAGCTGAAGAGCTGAGGGACAGTGCCCAGGCCCAGAGTTCAGGCCCCATGACCGGACCCAAAAAAGCAAAAACAACAAAATAAAAGATATATTGTATTCATAGGGTGCTTTGTTCAATAGCAACTCCTTTGCAAAATTACTGAAAGATAATTTTTAAAAATTATAAAAAAAGATAACCGGGATCAAAATATCAGAAGAACACCTTAAATTCCTAACCTAATAGTAATCTCCCAATAGATCATCTCTGTCGAGAACAGAAAAGATTTTGTTTAAATTATATAAAATTTTTATGTAAATTAAATAATAGAACTTTTGAGCATAAATTCCTTCAATAGACACTGAAATATTTTTATTGCTTTATGATATTTCATTACAAAACTAAAGAAATTTACTTTTTAATTTTATTTGATGGAAATTGTGTTGTTTCAAATCTGGGCTACTACTGCTAAAGCTATTAGGAACACATATACAAACATATGTATGTGTGTATATGCATACATGTGTATATGTATGGATAGTTATATAAGAGATATGTTTGATATCACACATGCAAATTTGTTCCAATGGCCTGTTTATTAAATACCAGCTTTTCCACTTTCTTAGGATGTACAGCAGCAAATATATCCAAACTCATTTTAAGAATACTCAATATAACTAACCAATTTGAGTTCTAAAGCTAAGTTTAAATATGGTTTAGTAAAGAATGTGAAATGTTATATTGAAAAATGAAATGCAGTAAAGTATTCACTATTTGAAAGAACAAAACCAAGCTTAATGGAAAAATAGTTTCTCTCTGAAGCACACTGGGATTTCAGTTATTTTTGTGAATATTATCAGTATAAATTCTCCTACTTTTGTTATGCCAAAATTGCAATTCTATTTGTGGTTTCAATAATTCAGTGTATTTTCAGCCTTTATGAACAGTAATAAGAAAAAAGGTCCATAGTACTAAACTTCACCTATTTGCTGTTGGTAATACATAAGTAGGATCAAGCACTCATGACAGAATGAGGCACAATGTAATTGTCTCAATCCACATCACTTACACCAAAAGGCAGATTGGAATCAAAATAGTGTCTACATTTTGTTATTTTTTTTCTCAGTGTTATTTGAATAGAGAGTACCTATTGACATGCCAATTCAGTATCACTAGCCATTTATAACCAAGCTTGTGCGTGGGAGCTAGATTGTAAACCCAGAAAGGAAAATCACATGCAAGAAAAATTCAAAATCCAAAAAGTCATATGGGGAACTCAACATGGAAGTGTGTGACCTAGGAGGAAATCCAGCAGCCCCTTTGTCAAGATATTCTTGGCTTTTAATGAGTTTAGGGTGGATCACGGGTGACCGGAAGTCAATCTCTATGTTAGAAAAGCACAGAATTGAAGAGGTGACAAATTGGAGCTGGACACTTAAAAGAAATGTAACATTGCCAGTTATTTAACTTTCTCTACATTTCATATTCGAGTGTTTTTTTTCTTTAAGTTCAGGCAAAGCTTTAAAATCCTCATGAAATATTTGTAGATGGAAGGGGAAACAAACATTCTGTATGTGCTTATGTGAATAAAATAAAGTGTCTAGATATTCTCAAGGATATTTCAGGCAGGACAAAACATAACTCCACAATATCTACCAACCTGGCATGTGTTTTACATATGATTCACAGGTACAGATTGTTGAAAAGATCAATAACCAGAACTTTAGATAGTCACAGAATCATCTCCGTTACTGTTCAAGGGATTCAAACATAACTGCTTTCAACTTGCTTTGTTATTTCTATTGGCTACATTACTCTGTATATTTCAAATCATTATTTGGTTTCTTGATAGTATTGGGGTTTGAACTCAAGCCTGACTGGCTTGACAACAATCTACCACTTAAGCCACACATCTCCCAGTCCTACTTTCAATTATAGTTAGACTTTCTTGTGTATGGTTAATCCAAATTTTAAGTTTGTTACAAAAATAAATTCTTGGTGATAAGGATTAATTTGTATTATTTAATAAATTTGAACAAGACAACTTTAATACATTTGATCTAATTTCTGCCCCTAAATATGTTCCTTGTTTTATTGGTTCACTTTCCTCTGTTACCTTTAATAAGCATGTGAATCACTTGTGTCACATTTTCATTCTATGTAAAAAGAGATGGCTTGCTTCTATTAGCCATGATGTTGCATTCTTTTAAATAGAGTAATTACATTCAAATCTATTACACTGTTACTCTAGAGGAGAAACAAAGAAACTAAGACCAATCAAGGGCCTCACCCATCTACATATTCTGCGAATTCACTGATGAGGAAAATTGCCTTTAATATTTTAAATAGTCCATTTCTTTTCCTTATTTCCTTTCCTTCAATATATTAACTACCTAGCTTTCCTCTAGAGCAGTAGGATTAGTAGCAGCATGAAACTTTTGAAGCTAGCATGGCTCCATGAGTGGGCTGTTGCAATGGAATAATGTGTAAATTTTGTAGTTTGTGCATACAGGTATATATTTATTTCTTCAGGATCTTTTTCTTTAAGGTCATATAGACAGACTAACCTTAGCTACCCATTAAGTATGGCTGAAATGTGCACGTGTGCGCACAGACACACACACACTTATTTCTGTTACTAGACTTATTAGCCTCTCCAGATCATTAAAATGAAAGGGAAATAAATCTCTACCCCTCATAAACCACTGAATTATTACTGTAGCTCTTGCTAAAAGAGTACATTAATACTAAGACATATTTAAGGTCCCCCTCCCTCTTTCTTCTATTAAACTTAATATTAGACTATTTTCAAGCCTTGGGAGAATAGCGTTTTGGTGAATAGTCTTGAAAATTCAATCAAAACATAGCCTTTAGGCCATTATGTTTTGGTGGTTCAAGCATGTAATGTCAGCTACTCAAGAGGTGGAGACAGGATAATTACAGTTCAGGGTCAGTCCTGCCAATATTAGCATGAGACTCCTGTTAGTAAAACAAACTAAGAAAAGCAAAAGCACCATGGGCATAGTTCAAGTTATAGATCACTTGCTTAGAAAATATGAGGTCTTGAGTTCAATCCCCATTGCCAGGAAAAGCAAACAACAAAAAAAGAGTTTTATCATTATGGATAAGAGACTCACCAATTCCTAGTTCCATAGTCTCCACCAAGATAACAGATTCCTAAGCAGTTCTTTTTCTTTTGCAATGCCTTGTCTAATATTGATAAGTATCATCTCATCATGCCTTGTTTTTCCACCTGCTCCTGGGCAAGAACCTCCTGGTGGTATTTGCTAAGTCAAGGCGTTAATACTATCCCATGAGGTCACCCTTGTATTTACTTGCCAATTTAGCAAAGAGAACACAGGACAGCCAGTTAACCTTAAACTTCAGATGAAGAACAAATTATTACTTAGGGTAAGTGTATCTCATACAAAAGCAAGTGTCCTTCTATTGCTATAAGCATGTCTGCATTCTTTAGCTTCACGGTATCCATTTCCATCCAACACGCACAAATCCACCCAATGTCCAGATCACAAATCTACAGTGTATGTACATCAGTTCCTGATGTGGAAGTGTATTATACAGAAGAAACATGCTCCAGCATCACACACACACACATGGTCTAGCACCTCCTTCTTTGCCTCTTATTCACTAATAAATTTAGTGTTTATTCTTTGAAAGAGATAATTTGTTGGTTGCTATAGTTGTTCTGTTCTCTGTCCTCGTTCATCACATGAATATGTGCAGGCTAGGAAAAAATTGTTTAGAGAAATCTCAAACTTACTTTAGTGTAGAAATCTAGAACTTACTTTCAGTGTACTCAAGACTTTCTATTATCAACTCATACAAAGCAATGAAAATTCTACTTGCCTCCTTCCATTAACTTTTATGATTGGGCAATCCAACATCTATCTTATTTGTATACAGCATTTCTGTATATCCACAGAATAGTCTTTAAAAACTCTTCACACTTAAAAAAAATCACCAACTTTGGATGTATCTGCTCACTGTTGGTCAACTAAATGGAAACTGCTTATTTACTATGGCTTTGTTTTATACCAGTGTATTTCAAAGAAACCAAAGTATTTGAAGTTTCGGTGGAGGAATACAGTATCACAAAAATGGCTGGCTTCTATGGAAGCCACAATAATAACCATGCTATAGGCTCAATGCTAGAAAGCTTGAAAAAGGTAGGCTTTGTATTTTGTTCTTTACATAATTGTATTTAAGATAGGTGTAATAATATATTAAAATGTCATGATCCTTTAGGATGACACTGATTTTTCATTTATTGTTAAGTCTTATTGCCTGATGGGAAGGGGAAACAATGAGGAGGCAACAATGCTTGATAAGAAATGTACTCGTTATCTTGCCCATGTAATCGTAACTCCTCTGTACCGTATTCTCACAATTAAAAAATAAAAGAAGAGTGTGCTCTTTGAAAACTTAATTATCAGCCAGGTGCCTGTGGCTCATGCCTTTAATCCTAGCTACTCAGGAGGGTGAGGTCTGAGGATTGTGGTTGGAAGCCAGTCTGGGCACTAAAGTTTGTGAGAATTTTATCTACAATTAACCACCAAAAAACCAGAAGCAGAATGGTGACTTAAGTTGTAGAACATTATCCTTGAGTAAAACAAACTCAAGAACAGCACCCAGGTCATGAGTTCAAGCTCCAAGTCTGGCACAAAAAAATTAACAAAAAATTAATTACCTTCCCTAAGTTCAAATTTCCACTTAAATGACAATGATTGTCCTTCATCTACTTATTGAACCAAGATCTATTTAGCATCTGACATATACAAGAACGTAAATGGTGAATATTCTGTTCCTGAAGCCAAAGAAATTATACTTTAGTACAGAACACCAGTAACTAAACTGGGAATTAGAAGGTCACACACAATATGCTTCCCAAACAGCAAGAAGCAATAGACAACAATTTGGGAGGTGAAGCTTGTGATATACAGGTAGAATTTAAGAGGTGGCAAGGTGAAGAGGAACCATGTACAGGAAACAATTACCCATGCATTTCAATTTCAGGTATAAGAAATGGCTGACGTGTAAGAAAAGAAATAACAAAATAGACACTTATTAAAACAAAAATCAGAACAATAACAAAAATCCCACAACTGCTCCAAGCATAGTAAACATGCCAACAGTGTAAGCAATGAAGGAGGTTGCTAATTGTCATACTCTAGGCAGAAGTGATTGTGAGTAGAACTTAGTGGCAGCATAAATAGGAAGAGAGAGGAAATAGAGCTGTGGCTCAAGTCATAGAGCACTAGCTTTGAACACATAGAGGACAGTACCCAGGAACTGAGTACAAGTCCAGAACCAGCAAAATAAATAAATAAACTAAAGGAAGGAAGGAAGGAAGGAAGGAAGGAAGGAAGGAAGGAAGGAAGGAAGGAAGGAAG